>NC_142069.1:74217320-74540891 GCF_059756535.1 Pantherophis guttatus
GAAAATAGTAGATGGAATGTTTTCTGGTGAAAATGTTAGAGAAGGTGATGGGTTCCTGAAATTGTTTGAACTTATGTTGAGGAAGTGGGATGTTATTTCTTTATATTTCTTTTTTTCCTTCCTCTTTTTATTCTTCATGCACTTTTTATTTTTCTTTAGCTTTTTATACCGTTTTCCCCAAAATAAGAACATCCTCTGATAATAAGCCCAGTCAGGCTTTTGAGCGCATGACAATAAGGCAATAAGGAAATAAGGAAATAAGACAGGTCTTATTTTCGGGGAAACATGGTATTTTTAAGCTTGTATTAGTTTTTTTTATTTATCAACTTCAATAAATTATTATAAAAAAAACTAAGTTTTATAATTCAGTCAATTTGTTATTTAAGTACATGGATTTTTGGTACATTACTTGAATTTATAATGTTTAGTATTCTGACCTATGTTCTGATGTATTTACTGAGCTATTAATATGCATAACATTTCACACAATGTTTATGTATTTAAATTTGAATCTTGGAACCGATTACATAAATTGCACCAAATGCTAGTTAGTGAACATAATAAAGACACAATTGTTCTTCTTTCATTCAGCAATATTAAAATATAATCACCTTGAATGTTACATCCGAACCCTTTACTGTATTTTACAAAAGTTGGCAAGAGAGAGCATTTTGTTGAATACTCTTTCGGTATTACTTTTTTTAGAACATTCTGTGCCATTTGCTCGAGGAAAAAAATCCTCAGATACATTTTTTTAATTTTTTTTAAATTTTTAATTTGATTTATATGCCGCCCTTCTCCGGAGACTCAGGGCGGCTTACAGTGCGTTAAGCAATAGCCTTCATACTTTTGTATATTTTATACAAAGTCAGCTTATTGCCCCCACAACTGGGTCCTCAATTTACCTACCTTAGAAAGGATGGAAGGCTGAGTCAACCTTGAGCCTGGTGAGATTCGAACCAGCAGAAATTGCAGGCAGCTGTGTTAATAACAGGGTGCGTAAACCACTGTACTATCAAGGCTACTATTTTTGAGCCATTTTAGTGCAGATTTCTGATTTCCTGGACATATGTAAAAAGGAAAGAAAAAAGAATTAATGTAAGAAAGCAGGAGAATGATTTGAAGTGAGAAGAGAGTCCAAGTGACTGTGAAACTATATATTACAGTAATCGCGAGTTGTTTTGCAAAATTCTACCTCTTATTTTTCATTTATTTTTATTTTTCAATTAATGTAAAAAAGAGAAATCAAAACAGCTAAGCCCAGAGCGATGTGATGGAGATGTATACATTCTCAAAGATAAGAGAAAAAAGAACACATAAAAAGGGTTTAAATTAGGGGTTTCAAACTCAAGGCCCATAGGCCAAATCTGGCCCCTGGGGTACTTAGATCTGGCCCATGGGGCTGCCCTGGAAACAGTGAAGGTATCATATTATGCCTAGATTGGATTTCCATTACCCTTGAGCTAAAATTAAAAGAAGTGTGGATTGTCTCTCACATTTTTGGATGAGTAGGTAGGGGAGAACAATGAGGATATTCATGTAATTGATGTATGGGACTAAATAACTAATTATATCAATTCTAATGTTTATAACAGATGTTAAAAAAATAAAATCTGTTTTCAGGCTCTAGAAATCCTTTTGCTTTCCTGAGTGACTCTATAGATTTTAACTGAGATGGGTGGGTTGAGGGATGGATGGATGGATGGATGGGAGAAAGATAGGAAGAGAGGCAGGAAGGAAGGAAAGGAAGGGAGAAGGAATGTGTGTGTGTGTGTGTGTCCATGTGTGTGTCCATGTGTGAGTCCGTGTGTCCTTCCCTTCCTTCTTTCTTCCCTTCCTTCCTCTCTCTCTCTCTCTCTCTCTCTCTCTGTCTATATATATATATATATATATATACAGTATATACAGTATCTATATATAAAGTGTTTTTCTATCTAGACACCTGGTCTATCCCAGCATGTGGGATAGTGCATCCCTTTCGCCTTTCAGCTCCAATTCAGGAGCCCTCAAGCAGTCGCATTCACCACAAACCATTTTATACCAAATTTATATTTCACTGATAAAGAAACAAAGGGAGACTAGTATAGATCTATTTCAAGCTGTTTAGCTCTCATCAGCTAGCCATACCCTTACTTGGATTCGAACTTGGGCTGCCTGCATGTTAGGCAGTTGCATTAACCTCTGAGCCACATTATATTTATATATATATATATATATATATATATATATATATATATATATATATATATATATATATATGTTTGTTTGTTTGTTTGTTTGTTTATGTAAGTTGTCACGGGTATGTATGTGTGTATAGTTAATATTTCGGGTTTCTTCCCGTGTAATTGTGGATATATCCCTAAAAGGGTAGAAGCGACGTTTCGGCAGAATCCCATTTGCCATCATCAGGCTTATGTCAGCAGTCAAACTGCTGACATAAGCCTGATGATGGCAGATGGGATTCTGCCGAAACGTCGCTTCTACCCTTTTATTTATTTATTTATTTATTTATTTATTTATTTATTTATTTGTTTAAATTTCTATACCGCCCTTCTCCAAATAGGACTCAGGGCGGTGCACAGCCTAAGTAAAAACAAAACATACAAAATTTAAAAAACAGTATTAAAATAATTAGATATTCTGGCCGTAAATTAAAACAACCCAATTTAAAACCAATTTAAAATTTAGCTCAAGCCAGCCCAGCTAGTTGAAATAAATAAGTTTTCAGGGCCCGACGAAAAATCCGGAGGTCTGTTATTATACGTAACTCCGGGGGAAGGTTATTCCAGAGGGTGGGCGCCGTCACAGAGAAGGCTCTCCCCCTGGGGGTCGCCAGCCGACATTGTCTGGCGGACGGCACCCTGAGGAGGCCCACTCTGTGCGAGCGTACTGGCCGGTGGGAGGCTATTGGTGGCAGTAGGCGGTCTCGTAAGTACGAGGATATATCCACAATTTAGGGATATATCCACAATTACACGGGAAGAAACCCGAAATATTAACTATACACACACACACACACACACACACACACACACACACACACACAGATATATATATATATAAAAAAAATTTCAGAAATGTTTTAAGGAGCTCAGATTCTATTTGCTCATGTATATATCATTGGTATCATCAGCAAACTATTTTGTGACAGACTAGTTTGCAGGAAACATATTTTGAAACTATTTTGTAAGAAAAAAAAAGACAAGGCAATTTCATAACTCACAGATATTATGGCAACATCCTTTTATTGTCATGATGCCATAACACATCACAAAGTAATTTTATTCATTTTAATGGATTGCTTATATGAATAAAATTACTTTATGCGGGATGAGTATAGGTAAGCCTCGTGTGTTGTTATGCTAGGATGTATTCGTTCTGCACATTTTCCCCGTCCTAGCTATGGGTAGGCTTTAAAAGAATACAAATCTAATGAATATAGAAGAGCGTGCCCAAATCACAATTCTATGAATTCCAGTACACATAAGCTAATGTGACTGTCCTCAACAAGGCTGTGGAGGCATTCAATATTTCCCATGGAATTGTCACGTTGTTATTATTTATTGTATTTTCTCCTGGTATTATATGTTTTGTCAGTAGCGTAATGGGAGATGAATGTATTTCTTGCTGGCAGAAAATGCAGCTTTATAATGCAGAACATTTGCTTTGAAATACTAGGAGGTTTTTTTTTTTTAAAAAAAGAATGATGCAAGGAGGGAAGGCAAATTAGGAAAAAAGAAGTACAATTTTAAATTACCTTTTAACTAAAATAATCCAGCTAAATTGTTCCATGGCGCCATCATACCTCAAATTTAGCAGCCCCTACCAGAAAACTTTCTAAATGGCCTATCTTTAGGACATTTATGATGTCCTAAAAATGAGAAAAAAGAAGATGAAGATAAAATACTATTGCAGTTTCAATAATCCCTATCCTGGATAGACAGCTATTACAATAATAATTTTTTTAAAAAAATGCTTTACATGTATTTACAGATCCATCTCATATTATGGATGTACCTTATTCCATCCTTTCTATCCATTTTCATTCCAATGTCCTTTAGATCTATGATTCATGTCTTCTGGTGCACAATTCAGATTATTGATACTATATGTATAGAGATGCATTGATGCATGTATCTGTAAGCATTCCTTCCATTCGGTCCAGTTTTCTTTCCACCATGCTTCTATCAATGATTCCAACGTTCTGGTGGACCACAACCTGATCATGGATTGTCAGGCATGCATCCATCCCTTTTTTCTACCTGCCCAAACAACGTAACCTGAAAACGTTTTAGTAGATTGACTAGAAGAAGCACCTGTTTGACTTTGCCCATCTTACTTAGCTCCCACTGTCTATTACATCTGCGAGTGGATTCATTTACTAAGTACTGATTGAGAGCCAGATAGCTATGACCCTTTGAATCTGTTATGGGAAAATACCTGACATTTTTTTTTAATAAGTTCCATTTGAGTTCACAACATGGAAGTTTTTGACACTGTCTTTTTCTGGAACTTTGTTTTCAACTTCTCAGTCTAGATCGTAGTTTGGAATGTTTTCGTGTCTTTCATTTCAACACTAGTTTGATCTGATCCAGTTTGGCCATCATAGCTAGAGGCTGTTCTGCCAAAAACTACCGTATTTTTCGGAGTATAAGACGCACCTTAGTTTTTGGGGAGGAAAATAAGAAAAAAGCTGATTGGTGGGTGGATCGGCCTCCCGGAATACCCCCAGTCAGCTGTTCCCAGAGGTGAATTTTAGCAACAGGTTCCTTGGTTGTGAGCCTTGCTTTTTTTTTTTTTTTTTTTGCTTTTTTTTCCTGCCTCTGAAACTTCTGAAACTCCATTTCAGAAAAAATGTTTTTTTGTGCCTCTGAAAGCCTCCAAAACAGCTTCAGAAAAAAAGCCTCTGAAGCTCTGTTTTGGGGGCTTCTTTTCTGAAGCTCTGTTTGGGGGCTTCTTTTCTGAAGCTTCGTTTCTGATGCTTTTTTCAGCCTCTGAAATCTCCGTTTGAGAAGCCGGGCGGGGCTACATTCGGAGTATAAGACGCACCCAGATTTTCACCCTCTTTTTTGGGGGAAAAAAAGGTGTGTCTTATACTCCAAAAAATATGGTAAGTTGATTATTATTAAACAATACTTGATCAACCATTTTTTGGTAGAGAAGACAATCTGTAACACTTCTATGCACTGTAATTACAATTGTGGTATAAAACCAACAGGAGATAGCGGTCTCACTTTACGTCCCAATGAACTGACTACACTCAAGACTCCTTCCACTACATTTGGAATGACATTCAAAGTAAATTATGGCTATAGGATGAGATAAGGAAAAATAAATACTGTAGATGTGTGAAATGAGGAAGTGTCTACAGCCTCCACAGAAAATAAATAAATAAAGTAAATCATCAGGCCAAGAATTCTGAGTCAGTGATGACATTTTTTTAATTATTATTTTTGCAGGTGATGGAAAACAAAGAAACTAAGCAATTGAGAAGAAGAATATTATAACACTTTGCTGGAAATCTTGGATGCTTCATTGCTGGAGGTTTTCAAGAAAAGATTGGACAACCATTTGTTTGGGATGGTACAAGATCTGCCTTGGGCAGGAGGTTGGACTAGAAGATCTCGAAGGACCTTTCCAGCCCTACGAATCTATGAATCTTTTAATTGGAAGGCCATTTCCTCACAACATTTGATAACAGTACCATTGGTTTGTTTGTAAACCAATTGGTCTGGGGTGGGTTCTACTTACCTTTACTACTGGTTCGCAATGGGATCGCGCGAACCAGCTCGCTTCGCTTGCATGTGCACCAAGCTTCTGTGCATGCGTAGAAGCTTCTGCGCATGCACAGATCGCCTATGATGACATCCAGGGTGGTGGGCGGAGTCTCCCACCGGTTTTATTACCGGTTCTTGCAAACCGGTCCAAACCGGGGGCAACCCACCACTGAATTGGTCCTAACATTTATTTAACCTAAAATAACACCTAAAATTTAAGATAGCTTCAGCTATCTTAAAAGAAAACAAAATGCCTAAATTATCTTCTGTTTCTCCGAAGAATCTAATTATTAATAGGCAGCCTAGTAGTTAGTAGCCTAGTATTTTAATTTTTTTTTTAAAAAAAAATGGTACATTTATAAGCACTACTTGTAAGGCAATGCAATTACTATGGAAGTTCTATATCTAATATACATGATTTTTCTACTGACTAGGCATGTATATTCCACAGACTTTTATGTAATGTGATGTTTATCCAAGAAGAAAGTCTAGAATGAGGTCGCCATGGAAATCTTGGGGTTTTTCTAACTGAATCAGTGAAAATTTAACTGACTAGGAAATTGACATTCTAGACATGTGTCCAAAATAAGGTTTCTGTTCTAAAGGGATAATGGAACCCAATTTCTGCATAAGATTTGTGCTTTCTTGTACCAGTTCTCACTAGTTATGTATCATAACTAGCAAGTGGATTTCCTGAATCTAATCATTTAAATGTGGTATTGCAGGCTATTCTGCTCTATTATAGCTGGATTCTCTACTGCATGTTAAAGATTAATAAAAGAGCATTACTGAAAAGTAATGTTACACTTGGTGACATTTTTTCTCATTTATCTTGGTAAATCTCATTGTTTCTTGCTTCAGTTTCATTTTTAAAGAACAGTTCTATCCAGGGGTAGGCTGCTGGGGGGATCGCAGAGGTTCGGGAAAACCTCTAGCTAAGATTCTGCTCAGTTTAAAGAACCTCCAAATCCCACTCCTGGCAGGCCCCATCCACCCCACCCCACCTCTCCCAGGAATCCCCATGTGGCCCAATTTGGATGCAGGTAAGTGAAGGGCATGCAAGGAGGCTCAGGGAGGGCGAAAAACGGGTCTATTGGAGGTTCAGGCCCATTTCCAGCCTCCAGAGGGCCTCTGGAGCCTGGGGAGGCTGTTTTGCCCTCCTTGAGGCTCGAGGAAAGCCTCCGGAGCCTGGGGAGGGCAAAAACGCCCCCCCCACACACACCATGGTGCAGGAGGCTGACTAGGCCACCCCCACCATGGGCACGCCCACCCAGCAACCAGGCAGAGAACCCCTTGCTAAAATTTTTGAAGCCCACCCCTGGTTCTATCCCTTCATCTCTTCAGTTTCTTCAGATACTGCAAATTAACCACAGAGACATGATAATCCTATCAAAATCATCATTGACTGTAGAATGCTTATATCAAATACGAAAGACAACCCACTTGTTCCTCAATTCCATTCTGACTCATATAAGAAGTGAACATATAATAACTCAGAAATTGTGCCTTTTCTCACAAGCTGAAGTGCTATTCACCTACCCATGAGTTGAAGTGCTATTCACCCACCCATGAGTCAAGCAGAGAAGAATCCCAGCACAAAAGATGCTGTCCTTGATTTTATGTTTACTGCCTCTATACCAGTTACTCCAGGATTATAGATGACAAAGTATAACAGCCTTTATACATATTTTGAGCTATTGGATGGTAGTGGAAGAAGAGTAGCCCCTATTTAAATACTGGTACAGCTAATGATAACTCAAGATGGTCTCATTTTTTGGGCTGAGGATGAGATAAGGACAATGTTATGGCATCATGACAATAAAAGGATGTTGCCTAAAGATGTTTGTTGTCTAGTTAAATACAAATGGGAAAAGGCTCTCAACTACATACACAACTGTGTATGTAGACTACACAACTACATACACAACACATCTTCTTAAAAACTTCCAGTGTTGGAGCATTCACAACTTCTGGAGGCAAGTTGTTCCACTGATTAATTGTTCTAACTTTCTCCTTAGTTCTAAGTTGCTTCTCTCCTTGATTAGTTTCCACCCATTGCTTCTTGCCCTGCTCTCAGGTGCTTTGGAGCAGCGGTCACCAACTGGTGGTCTGTGGACCACTGGTAGTCCGCAAGAAAATTTTGGTGGTCCGCAGAAACATTATTTGCATTTTTTATATTGCACTAAATCAGGGGTCCTCAAACTATGGCCCTGGGCTGGATACGTGCAATGAATGTTTGTGTTGCTGCAGAGAGTCTCCCCCTTCTGGGTCTTTTTGAATGGGTTGGAGGGGGACAGAAATTCCGACTTGGGGTCTGCTTCGGCCTCCTGGTGCAGGGCTTTGGGTGAAGGCTGGAGGGAAGTGCCGCTGGTGGTGAAGAGCTGGAGGGTCTTGTTCCAGTGGGACTGCATCATGGCCTGGAACTAGTTGACCATCTCAGCCCACTGAGCCTCCAGGTGCCGGTACCTGGCATTGCACTCCCGCAGGTCTTCCCTCTGCTTGGAAAGCCTATGCTCGTAGTCCTCAATAAGGTGCTTCTACTGAGCCTCCTTCTCAGTCAGATCCAATTTGAACTGAGCTGTTTTGCCAACTTTTTCTCATGGTGGCTGCTTAGCTCCAACAATTGCTTCCTGTTGGGGCCCTAAGGAACTTGGGTGGGGAGGGGAGGAGTGGCTGGGAGGGGAGGGGTGAGTAGAGGATGGTGAGGCGCCCCTTGACACGAGTGACATCGAGTTGGCCACGCTCGCCCAGTCAGGTGACCACTTAACCACGCCCACCCAGCCGGTCATTAGGCAGATCATATTAGTGGTCTGCGGGATTTAAAATTATGAATTTAGTGGTCCTTGAGGTACGAAAAGTTGGTGACCCTGCTTTGGAGAATAGCTTGACTCCCTTTTCTTTGTGGCAACTCCTGAGATATTGGAACATTGCTATCATGTCACCCGTAATTCTTCTTTTCATTAAATTAAACATACCCAATTCCAGCAACTGTTCTTCATATGCATTTTTCATTGTTTTCCATTTTGAAATCCCTTTCGCTATATTCTAGAATTTGCAATTAAATATACTTTTTTCTGTGTCTTTCTCTTGCACCCCAATGAGTTCACTACTTATCCCCAAAGATGCATTTGAGGAAAGAGAAGATTACAAAGGCCATTTAATTTGAGGACAGAATTATGGATTGTTGCATTTGGTACTCTCCACAGAGCTATTCAAGAATCATTTTACAAAAAACAGCAGCTCGTGTTTATCTTCTAATAATTAAACATATGCCATTAGCATACTTTACACTAACATTGTATTGTCCAGTTGGGTGTCCTCCAGATACAACTTCAAGTTTCACAATATTCAGCCAACATAGTTGTCTTGATATTAATTCTGGCAGTTGGGGTCCACCACATCGCAAAAGCAAAAGGCTTCAGAAAATTACAACTTGGGAACTACAAACCTTCTGTTTGCCAGGCATTGTGTAGTGTTAAAATAATTCATACTAAAACTATTGTGGCAGCAGAAGGAACAATAAGAATACACAGTCCAGAGGATGTGAAGAAACTTCTACATTAGTTTTCCAATTTCAATCATTTTTCACAAAGGGAGAAGTTTTCAATGTAGCCCACATCCCTTGTTTGAAGACTATAAACTGAATGATGACCTTGTGACTAACATGATAGTAATTATTTATTTTTTTAAAGAGGTATTCTTTCAACAATCTGCTTCTGCTTTATCTTGAAAAAAAGAAGAGGAAGGGGGGAAAAAAGACAAATCCATATCATTTTCTTGGTAGCATTTTCAGAAGTGTTTTGCCATTACGTCCTTCCTAGTGCTGAGAAAGGAGTCACTCAGCTGGTTTTGTGCCTAAAATGTGTATCAGTTTGGTATAACCACTATACCCATGATGACAAACCTATGGCATCAGGGGTGGGTTCCACTTAACTTTACTACCTGTTCATAATGGGATAGCGCATGCACAGAAGCTTCTGTGCATGTGCAGATCACCCATGATGACGTTGTGGCAGGTGGGTGGAGCTCCCACTGGTTTTACTACTGGTTCTATAGAACCGGACCGAACCAGAAGCAACCCACCACTGTATGGCATGTGTGCCACAGGTGGCACGCAAAGCCCTCTCTGTGGGCACGCCAGCTGCTGCCCCAGCCCAGCTCCATGGTGCATGTGTGTGCGCCTCCCACCAGCCAGCTGGTCTTCAGGTCTCTGCCACGCATGTGCAGGGGGGCAGGGTACATGTGAGAGGCACATGCATGGAGGGTGAGACACATGTGCGGGGGTGCAGGTTGGTGCAGGAGGCATTCCAGGCCCAAAATGGGGCCCGGGGGCCCTCGCAGCACCCACACACCCCAGTTTGACTTCCAGGTTGGTGCAGGAGGCTTTCCAGGCCCAAAATGGGGCGTGGGGGGCCCACAGCACTCCATTTTGGGCCTGGAAAGCCTCCTGCACCATCTGGAAGCCAAAATGGGGCACGGGGGGGCAGGAGACATCACGGGAGGGCAGGAGGTGCTTGCATTGCATTTTGGGGGTTCGGGCACGCGTACGGGCGCACTTTGGGCACTCGGCACCAAAAAGGGTAACCATCACTGCGCTATACCAAACTGGCTGTCTATGTATTGTAGAACCTTAATTCTTGATTAAGATGATCCAAATAATGGTTTGGCTATTTATTTATTTATTTTTTTTGAAAGTGAAGATACTGATTAAAAAGTTTTGTTCAGAGCCAAAGTACACAAATGGTTTGTTTACATTTTGGTGATCAGATTAAAGATCTACAAGACAGCTCATTTCCATTGCTTTCAAAGCAGTTGAACTCGTATAAAAGCAATTGTATACTTTGAAAGAAACAGACATGGGGTTGACGTCTAGGGAACTGTCCCCGAGTGATAAAGAACTGGTAAAATGGGCATTATAATGGAAATGCTGACAGCTCACCTAGCAACAATCCTCTCTGTTATCTATTGCACGATATATTAAACATGCAAGCCACCTGATAAATACATCCTGTGTTAAATCGATAAAATTTCTACTGACTAAACTAGACAAGGAACTGAACATGATAAACAAGCTTGAATATCTTGAATATCTGATCCATCCAGCAGATAAGTAAAACCCTGCCATATGATACCGGGCATCAATGTCATGTGATTAAGTTTACTTTTTATAGAGTAGCTTTCATCCAAAAATAAGCCAGAAAATAAGGAGTAGACTGAAAAATAAGCAACTTTTAATGAACAAGCACATTGACTACAGTGGGTGGGGAAATAATAGAATAGGAAAACAATTCCTAATTTACACTGTACATGCAATTTACCCTGGGCCAGGTCCATAAACTTTATTATAACTTGCAGTCCAATTTAGGAATCCTAAATTCTGAGATCCCTAAATTTTAAGTTTTGCTTCTACCAACCTCAAGTTGCAGGTTTACTTGTAAACCAATTAAGAAAAAAAAACCTTCTGTAGCATATAGTCATGGACAAAACTCCAAAAGGCCCTGGGATATTTGATAGAATGAATATTGAGAACATCTTTTAGTTCAACAAAGAAAAACAAATATAAACATGTGCACAAATCTGAAGGTGAATATTATCAGCTTTCTTAAAAAAAAAAAAACTAGATCTTCTGGAAGGTTAGTTGCTAGAAAATGACTGAATAATTTCCAGTTTAGTTTATATTTAGTTTATATTATATGCTTACAATCTTTTTGGACTGTTGCCTTCTGGCAGAAGATACAGAACAATTAAAACTCGGACCACGTTTTCTGAATAGTTTTTATCCCAGAGCTATAATTGCACTCAACAATGAACTAAAGGGCCACGATCAGTGAGCTGTTGGACAGCATTACTTGGTCTGTTGTGTGGATGTTTGGGTGGTTCAGGGGTGGGGAAGTGTGGTGGATGGGTGGGGATGTTTGGGGATTGTTATGTGTGTTGGACCTGGTCTTTGGATGTTAAGTGAATTTCATTGTATGGGTATACTGTGTATTCACGTACAATGACAATAAAGTTATTATTATTATTATTATAATTCCCAGACTCAATTTATGAAAGAAGACAGCTGAAGAATAAACAATGCATCCATTCCTTGCCATTTCTTATAGACACCCATATCCAACAGACATAAGTGGAATCTAAATAATCTGAACTTAATTTAGCCAGCTTCACTTAACAACTGTGTTGCTAAATTAACAATCATAGTGATTCACTTAACAACTGTGACAAGAGGGTCATAAATTGTCAACTGTCTTGTTTGGCAACATAAATTTTGGGCTCAGTTGCAGTCATAAGTCAAGGACCACCTGTACAAAAAACAAATTGATGTTTGTTTGTTTGTTTATTTAACATCCAGAAAGACTTTTCTAAAAAGTCAATTGGCAGAATGGGTTAAAAGGCAGACCAAAGCAGAGAGATACAGCTTTATCTGAATGATTTGAGTGCTGGATTAGAGACACTGGGAGTTCTTTAGGCACAAATCCAGGTGGATGATCTTTGGACAGTCACCTGTCAGTTCTAGGAAAGTCCCCCAGTCAGTTCTAGGAAAGAGGTAAGGGCAACCCTCTACAGGGACCAGTGCTGGTAGCCTCCTGAAATCAAAACCTGATTTGAAGTCTCACACAAAGTCCATGGTATTACTAATAATATCATGGCTTACAAAAAGAATTGATCTATCAGTCCTGGACCAAAGAAAGGCTGACTGTTCTCTTAAGACAAAGAGAAATTCACATACTTTGAGATACAAGCAGATAGTGGAGTATAAAAAATTGTTATGTTATATTATGTATGTTGGTAAGGTTAAGATAAGAAGAAAGAGAAGAATATGAATAAGATGGATGGACAACCAGATGAAAATCGTGATTGGAATGTGCTTAAAAGGGATAGAAATTATTATGTAAAGCTAGTAAAAATAGGCAGCATTTCCCATGTAGCCACTAGGAACTAAAGCAGATATAACAATTTCTCAAATGTTTTTATGCAATATAAGGATATTAACTAATTCTCTGAGTGATACAGAGCAGGGGTGAAATTCCGCAGGTTCTGATAGGTTCTCAAGAACTGGGAGAAGAAATTTTGAGTAGTTCGGAGAACTGGCAAATGCCACCTCTGGTTGGGTCCAGAGTGGGGTGGGAATGGGGATTTTGCAGTATCCTTCCCCTGCCATGTCAACCAAGCCATGCCCACCAAGCCATGCCCACGGAACTGGTAGTAAAGTATTTTACCTTATCAAGGTAAATAAATACTTTGATATGGTATTTATATATACTTATCAAAGTATTTTGATAGGCTGCAAATTGAATGTAAGCCAGCAGTGACTGTAAGAAAGCAATACAATTTTAAACTACCATATATCAACATAAGAATAACATCCAAATCAAGGAATGCGATCATTCTACTCTATGTTGCTTTGGTCAGTACATGCCCACCTTCAGTACTGTGTTCAGTTCAGGGCATCCCAAAGGTGCTTTTTCAAGAGGCAACCGGACTTTCAGGTTTTTCTTTGAAGATATTTTGCTTCTCATCCAAGAAGCTTCTTTAGCTCTGAAGAAGCTTCTTGGATGAGAAGTGAAACGTCTTCAAAGTAAAAGTCCAGTTGCCTCTTGAAAAAGCACCTTTGGGACAAACATGACCTGGATGACTGAAAATCTCCATAGACATTCAGGGCATCACACTTTAAGGAAAAAAATTAGACAAATTCAGAGAAGAGCAATGAAGTTGACTAGAAACAAGGTCTTAATAAGTGGGCTTAAATAATTGAGAAAGAAAACTGTGATGGGATATAATGTTGCTATTCAGCCAATTCCAACTCTTGATGACATGATTATTCTGCTACAGGTTCCTGTGAGTAACTGCTTTTTGGAGGTTTTGTAAACTCATCCTTGTGTCACTAATGATGGTATACAGTTCACGTTTTCAAGTCATCTCTTTTTTTAATTGCCTTCATTTTTTTCCAAGCTTCCAACAACTCTTACTTTGTTCAAAGAATCTAAGCTTTAGTTTCATGATTAGTGTTTCCACTGAACTGTCTGATTTTACTGCATCTAGTACTGAATGATTCATACTCCCTGCTATTCAAGATATTCTCATTAATTTTTTTCCAGCGCTACAATTCAAAGGCATCAATTTTTCATTGTTAAGCCTCCAGATGATCCAGATTTCATAGCCATATGTTGCAACTAGGAAAGCTATAGACTTGACAATATGTTCCTTTATTGTCACTGTGGTGACAATAATATTTTATCTAGATTTATCATAGTCTTCCTCTCAGGTACCAGATGTCTCTTTTATTTCATGCTACAGTCATTTCCCTGTAGATATTTGATCCTAGGAAAATAAGGTTTTTTGCTACATCAGCTTCTTCTATGCCCTGGATTGGCATTTCTTTTTGAAATGAACACAAATTTGTACATACTAAGTAGTACACTAACTATCACAGTTCTATCCTTGCCTTCAGTAAGGGATTTTTAAAATCTTCCTTCCAGCCATCAGGACATGTGAGGCTTTTGATATTTTTCTCAAAAAAAATATCAGTTATGGGGGCAATAAGCTGACTTTGTATAAATATACAAAAGTATGAAGGCTATTGCTTAACACATTGTAAGCCGCCCTGAGTCTCTGGAGAAGGGCGGCATATAAATCAAATTTTTTTAAAAAAAATTAAGGAAATATTTGTAAGAACTGTCCATCTTTCCATGGCCCCTTTTAGTTTCTTCTGATGCAGGATGATAAATATAAAGTGTTTTTCTATCAAGATACCTGGTCTACCCCAACATGTGGGAGGGGGCATTCTGCTCCCTTTCGCTTTTCAGCTCCAATCCAGGAGCCCTCAAGCAGTCGCATTCATGACAAACTATTTTATACCAAATTTATATTTTGCTGATAAAGAATCCGAGTAAGGGTATGGCTAGCTGATGAAAGCTAACAAGCTTGAAATAGATCTATACTAGTCTTCCTTTATTTCTTTATCAGCAAAATATAAATTATATACATACACACACACACACACACACACACACACACACACACAATTATATAATATATATATAATTAGAGGAAGGATGAAGTTACTCAGACTGATGATATTGCAAGTATGCATCTCTTAAATTTTCTCACTGTAGCAGAGCGTTCTGCATCAAACCAATTTTCAGGTTGCGTTTGCTTCTTTCAATTTTGTGAGCTAAGGGAGTCAGCTCCCAATCTTAAGGAAATTTTTAATTAGAAAAAAATTAGACAGGTAATTAAACACCTTTATAACTTCAAGAGGGATTTGATGTAAATTGCGATCGATCTTAAAAGTTGCTTAGCTTGAATATTTTGACTTAAAAGCATTGAATTGAATGAATTGGTAATACTAGAGATGGATGTTTATTGACTGCCAGCTATTATTGGGGGTGGGAGGGAATCTAGGAGCATTGAATGGAGGAGAATTAGAAAAGCATTAGAAAAGTAAATATGGCTGCCATGACTTTGTAATCAAAGCCTCGCCCTTTAAAAAGGGAGGGCTTTAAATGCTGCCATTTTGAATTTCTTAAACACCACTATTTATTCTGGAAAGAGCAACTGGCATAGTCTGCAGTCATAGAATTGTAAATAGCTGGGATTAGGGTAGACAATTAGGAAAGAGTTATGGATGGTTGCTTTATGTATAATAATTATGTGCATGATTATTATTATATGCACAAAAGTAGAAAGACTGAAATTTTCACAACATATTGGGTAGTAGAAAAAATTGAGCTCTTTTTTAAAATCGCAGAATTAATGTTGTAAATGTATTTATATTTACTATAGAAGAAATCAGAAGCTTCTGTTTTCTATTTTTTCATTCTCTCTTTCTATACTTTTTATCTTTTCTTTCTTCTTTCCTTCTTTTGTTCTTTATTAATTTCTGTATTTCTAATTTCATAGCTTGTATGCTCTTTGCAAAACTTAATAAACTAAACAGAAATGAAATACTCACAAAATGATTGGTAAAGCTGACAGAATGAGAAGAGATGGCAAAATTGACTTTTTGAATAAAGAAAGGACAATTACTGCATTTATTAGTGACTGGAAATGCCTTATAGACTTTTTGCTGGGGAAAAAGAAGAACTTATGATTTATGAGTTTCATGATTAGAAAGGGTAGATTGTGAAACGAAGATTATTTTGTAATCTTAGAGAGAGCCCAAAATATCCATGTACTTGTAACTATGGTTAAGAAGACTAAAAGCTTTTCCTTTCCTTTCCTTTCCTTTCCTTTCCTTTCCTTTCCTTTCCTTTCCTTTCCTTTCCTTTCCTTTCCTTTCCTTTCCTTTCCTTTCCTTTCCTTTCCTTTCCTTTCCTTTCCTTGTGTTGGGTATGGAATTCTGTATTCTCACATGAATGTGCATATGTATCTGTATTTTCCCTTGTCAAGTAGCCTCACCAGCCATTCTGGACCTATTGACACAACAGAATAGATTTCATTTATCCTATTCAGTGTAGCCGAATAGAATAAATAATGCTGAGCTCTATAAAATGTAAAGGTGCAAGTGCTGTTGATGAAGATCAAGATCCTGAAAGTATAATGAATTATATCATCAGAATATCATTTGTTTGTGAGATAGCCATTGAAAGTTCATATTTTTCCTGGAGGCTGAAAATGAAAAGTAATGCATTTCCTGACATTTTGTACTGAGAGCCTCAGCCTGTTTTGCTCCTGCTAAATCGAAATATCACAGGAGACATGAATTTACACAACATAGTGTATTTCATTTACACCAAACCAAACTATTCATTATTATTAGGGTAGTTGCTTATTCCTGAGAAGTTGCTTGCCATAACAGGGTGATACCAGAAAGAGCATTATTCTCTACAATCTTGTGTCAGACAGTATTACTATAGTGCCTGCTGTCATAACTTATCTATGTATTCAATCTTAGCTAGCCTGAATTTTGGATTCCCTGTCCAAGTTGATCTAACCTATAACTTGGTTTTCAACATATACAGAGCCATGAATTCCCCATCCTTATGGTAAGAGTGGGAACTTCTTTCTTCACCTAGATCCTTGACTTTTGAATAGTTTGTTGGGGCAGAACCTCAAAAAGTAGAAGAACTGCAAAAAAGGAATGGTTATATCAGGGAAAAAAATGAATTTCACTTTCTGTTATTTAAATGATAGAATAGAATAGAGCGGAACGGAACGGAACGGAACGGAACGGAACAGAACAGAACAGAACAGAACAGAACAGAACAGAATAGAATAGATCACTTCAGACAAATGGTTATCCAACATCTTCTTAAAACTTTCCTGTGTTGGAGCATTCACAACTTCTTCAGGCAAGTTGTTCTGCAGGCAAGTTGTTATTAAAAAGGAATCCAAATCCTATAATTAAAATGATTATTTTTATCATATTTAATTTGTAAGGGCTCAAGGCTTGCATCAAAGAACTGCAAACTGTGAATCCTTGTCTTATTACATTTCTCTTCAAATGACTGTTCAGATGAGGAAGATTACCAAGGAGGTTCCTCCCCTTCCTCAAAATTTCTAAAGAAAGTAAAGGAAGCAAGACAACCTGTCTAGAAGCTGACATCTTTACTGTCTAGGAAAGCAGGGTTATTGCATAATTTGGGATGGGTGAGATAGATGATAGGACCCAAACACTAATTGTCTATTATTGGTTAGATGTATGTTGAGCTTTCTAGTTGTTCTTATGATTTATAGCTGTTAATGGTTTATGAATGTACAGATAAGTGAGAATGTCCTTGGAAGACAAGAGGAAGAATCAGAGACTAAATAATGGTCAGAAAACACGTAGCTGAGCCTGTAGAAGGAAAGGGGGTATGACAAATATTTTAGAAGGAACTAGTCAGGGGTAGGATTCAGCCGGTTTGGACCGGTTCGGGCAAATTAGTAGCTCTGACGATTAGCTGAGAGTGAACTGGTTCGCTCTGACGATCAGCTGGGCCACCTGCCTGCCCTCCCCTATGCTATACCGACCTATATTTCCTTTATTTGAAGCCCAGCTGATAGGCACGGCAGAGCGGATTGCCATGCTTCAGCTGTTTTACTCACTGGGGCTGCAGTAGAAGGTAAGCTTTAGAGCTGTTTTCAAATGCATTGCATGCTCGTGGAGCACATGTTTGTCGTGCATGCGAGTGAAGCGCTCTCTCAGTGAACCAGTTGAATCCCACCACTGGAACTCGTACTAGTTCTTGGACAGTAAAAGTAAGGGGCAAGAGGTGGATTTTCAGACTTGCAAGATTCTCTTAACCTTACGATAAAGTTGAAGCTAGTACTCCTTGGTGTGCGTTTTGCCTGGGCTATTTCATAAGACTGATATCAATTTTGCAATTCTGAAAGAGCATCACCTCTCCTCATCTTCACAATCCATTAAACTAGGGAGAATCCCTTTTGAGATATTTGCCATTTCCTTTGCAGGGTCAATTACCTCTTATCTGACTGTTGTCTAATCTGCAGCTCTTTCTTCCAGTCTCCCAAGGTCATACCAGTACAAGGAGAGTAGTGTAACTTGGTGCAATTCTCTTTGAGTATTCAAGGACTAATGCTTGAACAGGGCTTAATTCTCTGTTGCAGAGGTGATGCATTAGTTTCTAGCTTTGTATTGGTAATGCTATAAACAAGCCGCCATAAATGCTTCATCTTCTGAATAAGATGAAGATGTTAAGAAGACCATTGGCATAATTCATTCTGGAAAGTTATTGTATAAAATGCAGAATTATAAGCCCTTCTGAAGAAGCTGACATTGTTTATATAAAAGCCAAATGTAAAGTGAATAAATAATTGCTCTCAGCTTGGCTGAGCTCCTTGATGAAGTGTGTTGTGTTATAAGTCAATAAAGAAGAACTATCTGCTCAGTTGGGAACACCTGCAATATCTTCTTCTGTTTTCTTGCTTTTTATCTTTTGTCACTTGAAAGCAATAAAAGATACCTTGATAGCATTCAACATTTAATTTAAGTCTCTGCTCTTGTTTTTAAAAGAGCAGAGACTTAAATTAAGTCTCTGCTCTTCAAAATATTCCTGCCACACTGTATTCACCAGAAAATTTAGCTGGGCTAGCTTCTCCTTCTTGCTTAAATTCAGTCAGAGCCTAAAAAACCCCCCCATGATTGATATTTTTGGACTTGTGTAAGATCCGTCTGCTGGCATATAAGCCTCTGTTAAGAACTCAGCCTGTTCATAACCCTGGCAGTCATTTCTCTGGCTTTATGCCATTCTTAGTTTGATGAAAAGAAGGACTAGGGGAGACATGATAGCAGTGTTCTGATATCTCAGGGGCTGCCACAAAGAAGAGGGAGTCAAGCTATTTTCCAAAGCACCTGAGGGTAGAACAAGAAGCAATGGATGGAAACTAATCAAGGAGAGAAGCAATCTAGAACTAAGGAGAAATTTCCTGACAGTTAGAACAATTAATCAGTGGAACAACCTGCCTCCAGAAGTTGTGAATGCTCCAACATTGGAAGTTTTTAAGAAGATGTTGGATAACCATTTGTCTGAAGTGGTGCAGGGTTCCTTCCAACTCTGATTCTATTCTATTCTATTCTATTCTATTCTATTCTATTCTATTCTATTCTATTCTATTCTATTCTATTCTATTCTATTCTATTCTATTCTATTCTATTCTTAGAGGCAAATTTGAAGGAGGATATTTCTAGGAGTCACCTCTGACAGGAAATGGGCAGCTATATGATAATAAATAAATAAATATCAAACAGCAGTTATTTGCACCATATAAGCCTCTGGATTTCATTGATATCACAATGTTGTGTTTTTTTTAAAAAAAGTCACTGAGAACCTATACTGATAAGGCTTTGAAAAAGATGTTGGTGGGAAAATGCTCTCGCTACAATTTATTTGAGGGAATCCACCTATCCCAATCTTATAAATATATAGAATTTCTCCATCCTTTAAAGAAGAACCCCTGGGGAAAAAAATTACTGATCAACTTTCATACATTTTCTTGGTTTATATAAGGAAGGAGAAAAAAAGGAAAGCCTGCAAAATAGCAGACTAGAGTAGAAATCTAAAAAGCAGAAAGGATGGAGTTATGCCTCATAAGAAGAAAAGAAAGAGATGTGGGGGTGGGGGTGGGGGTATGACTCACTACTTTGATGAATAAAAAAATATGCCCCATCTAGATCCATTGGCTCATGAAATATTTTTCTTGTGAGGACCTTGGATTAGAAATGTGACAACAATATCCAATATTTGTCAGCTTCATTGATAACTACCCCATGTGCTGTTCCATGTAAAGATAAATGTAACTGCTAAAACTGCTAAAAACCATATCACCATGTATTTTAAGGATCCAGGAAGGATTTTAAAGAATCTGGAGCTATTGGTAATGTCATCAAGCCATTCTGTTGACTGAAGAAGATTGAAAAGCAAAGAGGAAGGTTACAGGTGCTTGTCTGGTTCCAGAAATGCTGTCTTGGGTCTAGTGATCTATAATTAGATCTCTAGACCCAAGGATGAAGTGCTTATATGATGAATTTCTGAGATGAGAAGGAATTGTATTTTAAAGGACTAATAAAATGTTTTTGGCTAGGGGGTGCTAAATTGATTTTGCTGGCTTGCCACAATCAGCTGATTGTCGGCCGGCTTTCTGTCCGTCAGGATCAGCTGTTTGCCAGCTCTGCGTTTCTCGCTGCATGCAGCCTCTTTTCGGGACGATCTTCCCATCACCCACCTCCTGTGTTGGAGTACCTCCCCCAGGTATGGCAAGCCACGGACCACAGTTTGACAACAGTTTTAAACTTAATTTTATTGGGAGGCATGCTAGACATGAAAACCTATAGAGTGAGACTGTTGATGAACTGGGGTCATTTAAACATTCAGATAAAAAGCAGGGAAATCTCTCTCTCTCTCTCTCCCTCCCTCCCTCTCCCTCTGTGCCTCCCCCCTTTCTCTCCCTCTTCCCCTCTCTCCCCCCTCTCTCTATGATAGGCTTGCACTCTTAGTAATGAAGACAGATATGAGTTACTCAGTATAACTGATGATTCCCATGACTGGAATAGAACAATCACAGGTTACAATTTATTCAAGAGGAACTGAAGCAATAGAAAGAGAGAAGGAGTCCACTATATTCAGAACTCTCACCATGGTTCAGAAACCAAATGGAATTAATTTAGTTGTACCCTAGAAGGAATGAATAAAAGCCCTACTGCTTTCCTTAGCAATAAAAGTTCTTCAACGCTGGAACCATTTGCTGAGAAAGCTGATAAGCATCACTGTACCTAATGAGATCAGATAGAGAGAGGGTAGCTCTCTGTCATTGATGATTTAACTTGGATTCCTGCACAGAGTGGAAGATTGAACTTGGTGGTCTGACTAATCCCATCTCTGTGATTCCTGAAGGAAAGAGGGAGAGTATTGTCAAACTCTGTATTTTCCATTGCTGTTGTTTTCTTCTCAGCTTTTTTGTTTGTTTGTTTTTGCTGAGCCAAATACTGGGATAAACATATTGCTGGTATATTGGGGTTGTTGGCATATTGGTATTGCAAAATGGTTCTGTCCAAGGCTGATTTTTTTTAAAAAAATAAAACACTTTATAAGACTGAGCAATAACTGGTCAAGTATTAATGATGGCTCAGTGGCTAAGATGCTGAGCTTGTCGATTGAAAGGTTGGCAGTTCAGCGGTTCAAATCTCTAGTGCCGCATAACAAGGTGAGCTCCCGTTACTTGTCCCAGCTTCTGCCAACCTAGCAGTTCGAAAGCATGTAAAAAAAATTGCAAGTATAAAAATAGAGACCACCTTTGGTGGGAAGGTAACACGGTTCCGTGTGCCTTTGGCATTTAGTCATGCCGGCCACATGAGCACAGAAATGTCTTCAGACAGCACTGACTCTTCGGCTTTGAAATGGAGATGAGCATCACCCCCTAAAGTCGGGAATGACTAGCACATATGTGTGAAGGGAACCTTTACCTTTTTACTAATAATGTTCATTAATATTGGTCTATGGCATCATCAAAGAAAAGTAATTTGCTGGGCTTCTTCAAAACTCTTCCCCCAATTCACATCTTTTAATATATTTCTCCTTGTTTAGCAGCCATTCGATTTTTAGTGCTCTGATGCTAACATTGGCGTTCTAGTAAACATAATGCATTCTCTAATATATAGGAAACATTTTTTTACTTGGAAAATGTAGTTTCCAAAACCGTTTACCAAAAGATAATAAAGTAAAACAAATAAAACTAAGCATAAAATACAATGAAGCTTCAAGCCTCTAATTTATAAAAGTGACATTAAATAAAAGGAAAATTTGCATCTCAAAAGAAACCACAGCAAGAATCACTTGATTCATTCCATAATATGTAATTGTCTATGTTATAGGAAGTTTGGCTATTTATTCTTCTTAGCTTTTAACTCAGCCTTCAAATTGTCAAAAGTATGGGCCCAAATCTGAACTTTAGTTCATGCTCTTGTCAGGATTATTACTTTATTTGTCTTTATTTTGTAACATATGAACAACACCATATTTCCATAGTGAAAAATGAACTTGTTTATGAGAATATTAAAACTTCAGCTCCTTTTCCAGGGACTTCCAATTGGGTATCATGAACTGTCATTTTTTTCCTGCCATCTTCTGCTCACAGCATTATACCTAATCTGCATGAAATCTGCTAACAGTATTTCTTACTGTCAGTTTGTGTCATCTTGACACACTGGAGGAACAAATGATATTTTCTGTTCTCAAAAGTATTTTTAATGCCAAAACAATGCACTTCACTAAAATGTCTTAGATAATCTTCTTAACTATCCCAGCTGAGGCCTGTTCCAGCTGGTTTATAGTAGATTAAAAAAATAATTGAGTACAGTTACATGCATAATTTGTTTAATTTGCATGTCAGGATCAAAGAAAAATGTGTTGTTAACATTATAATACTAGGTTTACTGAATAGTACAATTATGCTTCAATTGTATCTCCTACAACTTCTTTTTTTGGGGGGATGTTCCAGTTGTAGACAGCACTATGGGAAGAGGAGAAATTGTCAGAAACCATCCAAAAATTGACAGGAGATCCATTTATCTACCTAGTCAGTTAGATATATGAAATATGGCTATATTAAACTTTTCAAAACAGAATGTTATGTGCTTCCTGCACCAGAATGGGGGTTAAAGTATAGGTCAATTTTTTGGGTAGCTGAGATTCATCTCTTTCATGGAGCTTCATTGTTGAAATGAAAGTCCAACAATAACACATTAAATTGCAAATGTTTTGCCATTTTCTGAATATTTCAGTGAGCACTGAATTCACCTAGTCTGGAAATTTTTCATTTACCATTGGAATCTTCTTCTGACCCAAAGCAGTTTAAAAAAACCAAAAAAGTTACTTTGTCAAGGCCAAGCATGCTGTTTATCCCTCTTAGCAAAGAAAATTACATTGCCTTCATGTCGTTATTCTCTTCAACAAAGCAGATCCAAGTTGCTTCTGCACAGGCCTACTCTATTGTAACTATCTGGAGCTTTAAGAGCCCATGGTTTTACGTGGAAGTCCATGATTCTCACAGAATGAAACTTAGTTATTAATTATGTATATTATAGGAATTTCTATCAGGAAAATCTCACTTCCATCTGAATTCAAAGTTGTAATTCTTACACGAACTTGTTATTTTTAAAATTTTATGAGCCATTGGTTTCCTTCAAGAGTTGCTGAAAGATCAATAAGTTTCTAGTAGTGCATTTATTTTATGATTCTTAATGACATTTCCTCCATGTACTGCTTTGTTTCCAGGGCTTATGAATATGGAGTATATAAAAATTTAAAATAGCACTCTATCTTCCCGTGCTTTCCATCCTTATTTTTTAAAAAGGGACCTAACTGAAAATGAAATCAAATGTATCATTAAACAGTAACATTAAAATGTCATCTACTGTTTGGAGCAGTTAGTCAAAACTTATTTCATCATAACTTTCTTCAAGAAACTTTTTAAAAATATCTGGACAACTTCAAAATCTTCCTGAGCATTTATTATTGATTGTATTCCATTTTATTAAAAGAAGGAGCATCATGCCTAATCAAATGTTTGAGCATCATTTGACTCTAACATTATACTCTATCATCTTTCTGCAATACTGGTGCGAGTGGACTAATATTCAGAATTATCTCATCCTGGCACCAATATCTACCCAACACTTTCCAACAACATCTGCTCAACGCTTCCATTTCTCTTCAACTAGAAGTATGATGAAGACAGTATGTTTTATGCCATGAATAAAATGTTCCATGTTCTACTTATTGCATATAATGGACAGGACGCCGACAAACTACAGGACAGAAGAAAAGAAAAGCTTCTTTGGCAAAAATTTGGAATTGCCATGGTATGTACAAACTTCCTTTACAAAAATTGTAAAAGGCAGATCTGTTATGAATCAAGGGATTAAGTCTGATTTATAAGACTTATACAATTTGGCTGTTAAAAGCATATTGATGGTGTAGTATTCATAACTCCTATCACCTTGTCATTGGGCTTGAGGGAAGAGTGTCTGTTGAAGCATGTGTATTATTTTTGTTGAAAAATCTGTATCAATTTTTTTTTAAAAAAATCTCATCTAGGGGTTGTCTATTTCATTTGTATTTTTTGTTACTTCTTATTGTCCCTTTTCATTGTTCATAATCACCCAGAGTCACTTGCTTGAAATGGACAGCTTTATAAATTGAACAAATATTTAAATAATTATGTGCTGGCAAAGATGTTTCCTAATACTTCACCACTATGTTGGAAATGTAAACACCAAAAGGGAACATACTATCACATGTGATGATCCTGTCATAAAGCGAAACAATACTGGCAAAAAATTAAAACACAAATAGAAGAAATTATAAATCAATGAGGCCAGAAACTTTCTTATTAAGAATAATTTCAGGTTAATCATTCACATAATTACAGCAGCATGAACAGTTTATGCTCAGAACTGGAAAATAACAATATACCATCAGAAGACAATGTGATTAGAAAAATCGTGGAGTGTGCAGAAATGGATAAGCTTATGAAGGAGATATAAGAAAAAGAGGAAACAGAATATTACCTAGTCTGGGAGATATGGTATAAATGGATGGAGGAAAAGGGAAAAAAGGACAAGGAAAGATTAAATAATGGTTGAATTAGGAGTATAAATATAAGAACAAATGGGAAGAAACAAAAATTGTGGAAAGGAAATTGGGTACACATTTATGTTTAGTGTAAATGAAACAATTAGAATAATATAATACATTATAGTGGTATATATATGATATATTAGAAATATATGTATAAAAATATACGAGAATAAGAGAGAGAAAATGTATAAGTATGGATTACCGACACTGTTGAAAAGAAGAAATTGTTAATATTTCTTTTTAGTTTTTTTTAAAAAACTGTTTAATAAAAATATTTTTTTTTAAAAAATGAAATGAATGTATTTATTTTTTTAAAAAAAAGGTTGACTTCAGGTGACAGCCCATTTGAGTACTCTTTGGGTGTGAATTTATAGAGGGAAGAGACATCATGTTTAGCATATAGCAAAGATATGCTGCTATCACCATTTTAATTCATTGAATATGCCCCACAGGGACAAATGTGATTTTAGCCCATCTAATACCAGTGTTAAAAAGGGACGCAATGTTAAAAAGGGACGTGGTGGCTCAGTGGCTAAGACACTGAGCTTGTCAATCGATAGGTCGGCAGTTCAGAGGTTCAAATCCCTAGTGCCGCGTAATGGGGTGAACTCCCATTACTTGTCCCGGCTTCTGCCAATGTAGCAGTTCGAAAGCACGTAAAAAATGCAAGTAGAAAAATAGGGACCACCTTTGGTGGGAAGGTAACAGCGTTCCGTGCGCCTTTGGCATTTAGTCATGCCAGCTACTTGACCACGGAGACATCTTCAGACAGCGCTGGCTCTTCGGCTTTGAAACAGAGATGAGCGGAAAATTTGGAAACCATTTGTGGACTATGCGCTGGGAAAATTGGATGCTTCGGTACCTGTACCCCGAGAACGTGGATTTTGGCGATCATGAGGATATATCCGAAGAACCAAATCTTCCTTTCTTATGTATAGCACAGGGTGAAATATTGTATATGTTGTTTGTAATGTTAAAGTAATAAAAAATTATTATAAAAAAAAATAATGAAACAGAGATGAGCACCGCCCAGCTAGAGTCGAGAACAACTAACACATATGTGCGAGGGGAATCTTTACCTTTTTAATACCAATGTTGAGTAGTGAGGCCAGTTTGGGCTCTGAAGTTGGAAGAGTTTAGGCCAGTTGTCTCTTGTGTTCATCTTCCATGTGAACCTAAAGCTGACACAGTGTCAATATTGGCTTCCTGACATTTTTAACATTTTAGGATAAAATTCAGTTAAGTTAAAAACGATATTGAATATTCAGAGCTAATTTCCTTTTGATGCTCTACTCTTAGTGACTGTCCATATTTTTGTTTGCAGAGCCCTGAGCCTAAAGCTCTGATTTGCTTTAGTGGTGCTGTCTACAGCAGGAAGAACACTGACATGTTTAAACTTTAACATCTTTTTATAGACGTCTTTTAAACTTTGTATTTTCTCAGAGAAAGAGATGTGAAATGGAAGACAGATGTAATAAAAGATGAGCTATAGGCATAACACTGGCTCAGTCTCAGGTTTTTTTTTTTTCTCCCTTTCTACCTCCTGAAAAAAGAAGTTTAAATCACCTCCAAATTTCATGTACTATATTTCTCCATTAAAAGTAAATGCATTTATCATTTTATTACTTTGTTAACTGCAAAAAGGAACATTTCTTTTAAGTGCTAATGGAGTATGCATTAGGATATTAGGGGCTGGAAAGGTTATTAGTAATAACATATACAGGTAGTCCTTGTTTAATGACTTGTTCACTTACTATTCAAACGGTGCTGAATTAGAAGATTTAGAGCAGAGGTGTCAAACTCAAGGCCCATAGGCGGATCTGGTCCATGGGGTGCTTAGATCTGGCCCGCGGGGCTGCCCTGGAAACAGTGGACCGGCTGCGGTGCCTCTGCCAGCAAAAATGGAGCTTGCAAGGGACACATTGGGCCCTCCTGGACTCCATTTTTGGATGTGACAGCCTCCTGCAGTTCTCTGCCAGCAAAAAGAGAGCTCAGACGGAATCCCAGGCTCCGTTTTCACTGGCAGAGGGCTGCAGGATGTCGAGCTGGTCATGCCCACCCTGGCCACACCTACCCCACTTGGCCCCCTGAGGTTAAAAAAACCCTGATGTGGCCATCAATGAAATCGAGTTTGACCATCTTCATGGTTTTGTGGCCATTGCAACATACCTGTGGTCATGTGATCACAATATGGGCACTTGGCAAACAGGTCACAATTATGACATCGTAGCATCCCACAGTCCTTTGATCACCATCTGCATCCTTCACTGACAGCTTCTGAAAAACAAAGCCAATGGAAAATACAGCAGAAGGTTGCAAATAGCGATCAATTGCACCTAATGACCACATGGATTTTGCCTAATGACAAATATTGTCAGAACTACCACAACTGCTGTTGTAAGAGTAGAACAGAACAGAACAGAACAGAATTCTTTATTGGCCAAGTGTGATTGCACACTCTAGGAATTTGTCTTTGGTGCTCTCAGTGTACATAAAAGCTATAAGTGATAAATCATGATCATAGTTCTCATAAAAACACATTCATCATAAATCATAAGATACAATACTTAGTGATAGTCATAGGATACTAAATAAGCAATCAACATAAATCATACTAGGAAACTAAATAAAACAATATAAATCGCAAAGATGCAAGCAACAAAGTTAAAGTCATAAGTAGAAAAGGAAATAGATAATAGGAAGGATGAGAAGAATATTAGTAATACAGACTTAGTAAATAGTTTGACAGTGTTGTGGAATTAGTTGTTTAGCAGAGTGATGGTGTTGGGGGGAACTGTCTAATTGTTCTGGTGTGCAATGCCTATAACGTCGTTTTGGGGGTAGAAGTTTAAACAATTTATGTCCAGGATGTGAGGAGTCCGTAGATATTTTCACAGCCCGCTTTCTGACTTGTGCAGTATACATGTCCTCAATGGAAGGCAGGTTGGTAGCAATTGTTTTTTCTGCAATGCTAATTATCCAGTTATATGCAGTTCTAATTCTAAAAGTCAGTGGAGTCATATGATGTCACACTTTACAAACACATTGCTTTTTCAATATAATTTTTATTGTTTTTAAAACAAAAACAGTAAAGGAAAAAAAGAGAAAATTGTACAAAATACACACCAAAAATAAATAAATAAATAAAAATACATTGGCTACAAAATAAGTGACAAAAATACATTAAAAATGCATAATATGTCATTACAGTAACATTTACAATTTTATATATTATACAAATACTATACAAATGTGTGTGTGTGAATACATTTTAACACACTCATATACCTATCACACTGTTTGAAAAACCTACTTTATTTTGTACTTCATTATATTTATCCACACAAAGTTTATTTATTTATTATTTTATTAGTCATATTTCTATGCCGCCCACTCTCCGAGGACTCTGGGCGGCTTACACCAAAGACAGTATACTAAATAGCATATTGCCCCCAACAATCTGGGTCCTCATTTTACTCACCTCGGAAGGATGGAAGGCTGAGTCAACCTTGAGCCAGTGAGATTTGATCCGCTGATCTGCTGAACTAGCAGTCAGCTGAAGTAGCTGCAGTACTGCACTTTAACCACTGCGCCACCTCGGCTCAGAAGTTCACTTCTATAGCCAAGGCACTCATAAGTACCAAAAGCAATCAAGTCTTCAATCTACTTAGTACATGGGACTATATATTTATTTTTCTACTATTGCAATATGAGGTTTTTTATTTATAGTAAATAAATATGGAGAGTACATTTATGTTGTCCGGTTGTCAAGCTACATGTACTAGGTATGTAATTCAAAATAATATTATCCTCTAAATATTCTACCTTCCATTGGACAGTCACATTTATTTAGTCCATTACTTTCTGCCAAAACAGTATAGGACATTGTGAAAGCATATGTTTTAAGGAAGCATTGCTCTTCTTACATCTCCAGAAAAATGGTGTCCTAGTCAATTTTTTTTCTATAGAGGCATAATACAGTCAAATAAATTCTAATATTATATTTTATTGCATAAATTGTAGTTTAAGGTCAATTGACACTCTTGCTACAAAAGTTGTTATTGTCTCGTCAATATAGGAACCTCTCATTCTTTATTCCACTCATTGCTTAACCTTTGCACATCAAACTGATTTATTGACAACAAATATCTATAAAAAAAACCTAATAGTAGAAGGTTTTTTAATTTTAAGAAATTTCATCAATTGTTCTAGTATCTTTGATGCTGATCCAAACAACATAGTTAACAAATATTGTAGCTATAAATATTGCTACTGTTATATCTGATAGATAATATTTGTTAAAAACTCATCCTCATCACTTATCAATGGTGCAAAACAATATTCTAGGTTTCATCCAATTTCCACATTTTTCCATATTTCCATCATTTTTACAATTTTAAATGTCACATGTCCCATAAAGTCAATTTAGCATAACAAAAAGGATCAACTCTGTCATTATTAGACATTCCATTCCTTAACTTTCTAACTGATATATTTGTTTCCAAACATACTAGAGTTGTATTATATCCAAGCGAAGGTGCTATAATATGTATATTCCAAAGTTGCCCAAATAATTAACACAGATTGTTGGCTCCTGTATTTAATACTTGGCAATAGGAAAGCTTCATGATATATCTCCAGATTTGGAAAAAGTAAATCTTACTTCCTTCCTTTCTTGGTAATTGCATACAATTATTCTGTAAAGATATTCTCAGAATTGAAGAACCCTGTACAAATTTTCTAAACACACAAATTATTTTTTGAAAATATTTTTGGGATATTTGAACAGGGATTCCTCTAAGAATGTAGATTAATCTGAGAATAGTATTTATTTTGAGAATATTCATTTTTTTCCTAAAAAGTGAATTTAATGATTCCCATATATTCATATCTGTAAAAAACCTCTTTATATATTATATTTATATTACATGTTGCTGAGTTATATTTTTCAGTGTACACAAAGCTAAATATTTAATGGATTTGGTATAAGTACAAAATTGATACTTCTTAAATGGATGGTTGTTTCAATTCATCCTTCGAGTGGTTTCAATTTTTTTATTTTTGTTTTTAGATAATGTAATGCAGAAGTAATAATTCTACCTCAGATATAAGATTTATATGATTCCTATTCAAATATTCTGGCACTTGATGCTTCTGAATTCATTGTAAACAATTGTGAAGCCTCTACATGCATTACTGTACAAATTCTTCATCATTCAGTATGGAGACATAAAAATACCAATTTCTCAGTACCATGACCAGTTTCTGAAATGAATAATTTAAAATAATTTCACTATGGTCTGATAGATAATAAACATCAGTATTACATTCTTGATTTTGATGATATAAAAAAATTAGATTTAAGTATTTTTATGATATAAAAAATACTTAAATCTAAAAAATTATGGTGTAGACTTGAATAGAATGTATATTCTCTTTTACTTGGATACATCAAACAACAAAATCTATCAAATTCAGTTTTTTTCCCTATAGGTCTTAATTGTTTTTCTCAATAGTTATTGTCTTCTTCTTCTTCTTCTTTTTTTGGTCCTGATATATTTCTATATTAACAGTATCATAAATGTGCTCATTCAGATGTTGAAAACATCCATAAAACAGAATAGAAGAATCTAAGTTAGGTCCATAAACATTAACCATAGCTGTTACAGTCCCTGTTATTTTAGCACATAAAATTAAATAACACCCATTTATATGAGTAATAACTTGTTGTTCATCAATTGGAAATCCTTTTTGGACCAAAACAGCCACAGTTTTTTTGCTGTGATCTGTGAGGTAAATTTATCTCACTTAATCCTTCATTAATAGAGACTTAACCTGTTCCATTAAATAAGTCCCTTGTAGGGAGACAATATCTGTCCTTAACAAATATAATATATGCTAAAATTACATTTTGCTTTAGGTTCTTGTAACCCTTCTACATTAATACTAACTAACTTCATCCACTGATTTTATTTTGGCCCACTTACCAATGTTTTCCCAATACCAATTCAGTTTTCTAATATTGCTTACAGATGTCAAATCTCCATAGGATCTCAAATTAATATTCAAATAGCATTGTATTACTGCATATAGAATCCACATTGTCTAGTGATGGGATTGCTGATCCCAATTACCATCATTTAGTGAGAATTACCTATAGTCAGTGTTTTGTAACAGCTGGCTTCTGTTTGGAAAATTTAATTTTATACCTACATTTTAACATGGGGCACATTCATACCCACACAGATACATAAGTACATGCATACTACAGAGTGCTTTTAGAGACAAAGTAAAGGAATTACACTGGAAGTGGAATAATTTTCCCTTCAATATGAGAGATCTTTTTTTAATATTGTCTGTGTCCTTGCATAGATTAATTTCATTTTCTGTGCTTCAGAGCAAGTTAGGATAAACTTTTGTTTGAGGTTGTAAAAAAAAAACAACCAACTGATCAATAACATTTTGATTAGGAAGAGTGACAACAATCTAAACAGTGATAATCCATCCAAATCCTTTTAGTCTTTTCAGATGTTTGTAAACACTTCTCCAAGCAAAATCCTAATCCTTAATTTGTCTTGCCTTTGTGGTGTGTGTTTTTTTATTCTGAATGAAATAAGGCAAAATAATTTCAACTTGAAAGAATTTTTTGTCTACTCCATCAAGGTGCCATAGGTCTATCTATAGGTTATATTCATTCAACTCTGTAAGTCAAATGGTCCTAAGGAATATTTTTTGTATTTCAGGATAGGAAATCATTTGGTGATATTCCTAACCTAGTAATCTTCAAATTTCCAAAGTAATCGCCAAAGAATTGAGGCCTTTGAACTATGATGCTGGAGAAGACTCCTGCGAGTCCCTTGGACTGCAAGGCGATCAAACCGGTCAAACCTAGAGGAGATCAACCCTGACTGCTCTTTAGAAGGCCTGATTCTGAAGATGAAACTCAAGTACTTTGGCTACCTAATGAGAAGGAAGGATTCACTGGAGAAGAGCCTAATGCTTGGAAAGATTGAGGGCAAAAGAAGAAGGGGACCCCAGAGAATGAGGTGGCTGAATGAAGTCACTGAAGCAGTCGCGTGAGCTTAAATACACTGCAGAGGACGGTAGAGGACAGGAAGGCCTGGAGGAACATTGTCCATGGGGTTGTGATGGGTCGGACATGACTTTGCAACTAACAACAACAACAATCTCCAAATATGCTGTGATTACAGCTTCCAAAATTAACCTGCTATCAAGGCCAAATGTAAATAGAGATATAATGGCCCAGTTTTCAAATATATCAATAAAAAAAAGTACTCATCTACTGGTTGATGATGTCACAAGTCACATTTCTATATTTCTCATTCCATGCTGGTATATCTTACGCAATTTATAAGGAGGTAACTGACATTAAAAAAGTTAACTAGGAACCTTATTATATAATTTTTTTTCATGAAAATGCATTTTCATTTTTAGTGACTTGAATGTAAACTTAAATATATTACATTTTCTCAAGTAAAGGTTCTTTTTTGGGGGAAGGGATATTGTACTACTCCCAGAAGATCAGGAATTGTGGACTTTGATAATCATTTCTTGTTTTACCCAGTGTTTGAGTTATATATTATGCAATGTTATAATGTTATAGTCTGTATTTAATTTCTTTGTAGGGAGTGAAGCTTCATTTGTTGATATGTATGATTATATTAACGTCCAAATGTGATTGTTTGAGGAGACTCAGTATATTTTTTTGAGTAGACAAGGCAGAAAAAAAAGCAAAAAAAAAAAAAAAAAAAAGCAAGGCACAGAGCTCACAACCAAGGAACCTGTTGCTAAAATTCACCTCTGGGTACAGCTGATTGGGGTTATTCTGGGAGGCCGATCCACCCACCAATCAGCTTTTTTCTTATTTTCCTCCCCAAAAACTAAGGTACATCTTATACTCTGGTGCGTCTTATACGCCGAAAAATACAGTAATTTTATCACTGCTTTCCATCATAAATCTATTTTTGCTCTAGAATACCAGAAAACATGGTGTTAGTCAACTTGGTTAGTCAACTTGATTAGTCAACTGGGTCAAACTATTGAAAAGAAAATAAATGTGAACAACATCAGCTTTTACTGCTATAGGAAAATGTGTGAGAATATTCTTCAGTGTTCAAATTTTGTCTAAAAACATCATACAAAGGGATAATGGGAAGATCTCTCCCCTGTCTTGATGAATGCCTAGATGTCCATGTTTCAAAAAAGCTGAGAAATGTTTGGATTACAGTTTACGTAGAGATATAAAAGTTTGCATTTAACATCTAACCTTCCTGAAACAAACAACCAGTGAAAGTCATTAACACTTCTTTGTTCGTGAGAGCTGTGTTTTATTGGCGTTATTAAACAGTGGAAAGGTACATTGAAATTTATCACCTTGGTTCTCTGTGATAATTACTTAGATTAATTGGAATTTTAATCTGAAGTGTGATCTTCCCCTTTTTATAACTTATAGAAATATGTTGGCTTTCCTTAATTATGCACCTTGAGAGGTTATTTGCTTTTTGAAGGAATATTGCATTTTAAAGACAGAGTACAGTATATGTTTAATTATCCGAATCTATGCATCAAAATGCCTTTATTGAAAAACTACATTGTTTACTGAAGCTGCAGGATAGCCTTAATAATCCTGAATCCACTTTTTTTTTTGTTCACGATGATGATTAGTTTCTTTTATCTGATAAACAAGTGAATAAATAATATGTCTATAGTTTATAAGAAAAAAAAAGCATCTTGCTGCCTTTGCAATGTGCGGGGTTTTGTTGTTGTTGTTCCTGTTCTCTTAGGTGGTGAACATGAGACTTGTAGAAATCTTAGAACCATGTTTGTTTATAGCATGGGTCTCCAACCTTGGCAACTTTAAGACTTGTGGACTTCAACTCCCAGAGTTCCTCAGCCAGCAAAGCAAAGATGGCTGAGGAACTCTGGGAGTTGAAGTCCACAAGTCTTAAAGTTGCCAAGGTTGGAGAGCCCTGGTTTATAGCATACTTTTTATATAGCTATCCTTCTCCCTCCAAAAGAGTAACACAGAAAATTATTCAGGATAACAATTCAGATATGAAGCAGAAACAGGGTTAACATCATTGCCCAGAGGATCATTGGTTGCCCTCTCCCCACTTTGGAAGAGCTTTATAGCTCCCGCTGCCTTAAGAAAGTTCAGAACATTCTTAAAGATCCATCTCATCCTGGACACCCTTTTTTTTTAACTATTACCATCTGGCAAACGGTACAGGATAATAAAAACAAGGAGAAATAGGCTAAAAAACACCTTCTATCCCAGAGCAGTAACTATATTGAATTCTATTGTATAGTGCAATATTAATGCAATATCAGGGGTTTTCAATTCAATTGTATTGAATGTGAAAGAATGTGAATCTTAAAAGAGCCTTGGTGGCGCAGCAGACTAAAGTGCTGTTAAGTAACACCAGCTGCCTGCAATTACTGCAAGTTCAAATCTCACCAGGCTCAAGGTTGACTCAGCCTTCCATCCTTTCGAGGTAGGTAAAATGAGGACCCAGATTGTGGGGGCAATAAGCTGACTTAGTATAAAAAAGAACATCGCTTAGGAGGGGCCAAAAGCCCTACTAAGCAGGTATATACAAAAGTATGAAGGCTATTGCTTAACATATTGTAAGCCGCCCTGAATCTCCGGAGAAGGGCGGCATATAAATCGAACCAATAAATAAATAAATAAATAAATAAATAAATAAATAAATAAATAAATAAATAAAGATGTATGTTTTTATATGTATAATGTAATGCCACTGAAGATGGCATTTAATTTCATTGTATGAGGTGCAATGAACTCAACTCAACTCAACTCTTCAATCAGCCTACATGATTGGCTGTATGCTTCCCGGGGTGAAAAAGTTAGTGCGCTATTTTCATAAAGAGCAGCAGTATAAACTACAACCTCACATTTTCCAGAGTCTAAATGTTTAGAGTCTTCTAAATGTTCACAAAATTTTCCCATTGTATTGATTGCATTTAGGAACTGAAAACCAAGACCAAAATAATGAGCCATTGTTGGAATAGCCTTTGATTTCCCACAGAAGCTCCTGTCAATGAGAACAATTAATCAGTGGAACAGCTTGCCTCCGGAACTTGTGGATTCTCCATCGCTGGGGATTTCAAGAAGAGATTAGACAATCATTAATCCAGGACAGAATAAAGTCTCCTGCTCAAGCAGTGGGTTGGACTAGAAGAGCTCCAAGATCCCTTCTAACTCGTACTCAATGTTATTCTATGTTTCAGTGTTTCTATCAACAGTTCCCTCAAGCATGAAAGTACTTCCTCTAAACATGGAGATTTCATTTTAAGTATTGCAAGTGGTGCAACAATTTTATTACGAATGAGATTAAATAGATAAAACAGATACAAAAAACCCACTAAAGTAACAATATATTAAAAATAAATTAAAAAATGCAACCTAACCTGCCCCCCCCAAAAAATAGGAAAAGGAAACTTTTTTTTCTATCCCTGCAAGAAAATTCAACATTAACGATTTATCATTGTCTCTTAAAATACGATATATATCTTCGTTCCATTTTCCAAAAACTCATCTGTAAATCCTCAGCTAGCCTTATCAATTAGCAAAGGTCCAATAAAAGTTAGCAGAAATATCTAACGTAGATATATATATATATTTCCGTTTCCATTTAAAGTCTAATCCTCTTAATGCCTCATAATAATAAGCAAAATCTAATCTCAATTAGCAATTAAACATTACAAAGATTAAAACTCATTAAACATTACCAGAGATAGTAATCCTTCAATTATATATCAAGTGTACTAATATAGATATTACAAATCAAGCCATTACCCCCAACAGTACAATTCCAAAGCAAAAAACAAAAACAAAAAAACATTAAACAGTTCCAAAAATAACAACCATTATTATAAAACTCCCTTGTTTATATATACGGCTCAAAAAAATAAAGGGAACACAAGCAGAAGACATCCGAGATCTGAATGAATGAAGTAGTCTTATTAAATACTTTGTTCTTTACATACAGTAGTTTATACACTGCTAAAAACTAAAGGGAACACAAAACTACTGTATGTAACGAATAAAGTATTTAATAAGGCTATTTCATTCATTGAGATCTCGGATGTCTTCTGCTTGTGTTCCCTTTATTTTTTTGAGCAGTGTATATAAAAAGTAATGTCATAGGTATTACAGAATAGGCAATTACACTCAAAATGTCTATTAACAACACCAAAAATACCAACCCATTATTTAGCCTTAACCAAACAAACCAATACTGCTTTTTTAATTCTTCCTTCCAGCAGTCTTCAAGTTCCATATATCCAATTGTAACATCTGTTTTCTTCTCTTATCTCTAGCTCTTCTCTCAAAGTCCTGTCATCCACTTGTACGTGCAATGTAGCTTCTCCAGCAAATCTCTCATATTTCAATTTTAATAAATAATCCACATGATTCTTTTGGTACCTTACAGAATATAATATTTCAATTTTTTATGATTATAATTTTAGAGTCCCCTATAATTGCCTTTTTAATTTTGCTCTAAGGAGCTTGAATCTCTTCCGACACTTTTGGTTCCAATGTAGAGTTAACTAATTCATAGTGTTCTTGAGTCCACGGCTTGTAAATTTTCTTTAATGAATCCATCTGGTATTTTATAATGTGAGTCTTAAAAGCCTTCTTATCAGCAATTTATAAACACAGACACTCTTTTCTACTGGAGAAGATATTTTAGTTGACTTCCACATATTTCTTGAAATCAATTTCATCCAAATTCTTAATATTTAAAAACCAAAACAACACTACATTCTTCTTTTGATGCATATTACAAAAAATTAAAATCTTACACAGCTGGAAACATATCTTTTTCTTTTAAAATTGATTAAAGAGGGACTCATCCAATGATTACCAATCTTGTAATTTCCGAAGGCTTTTCAATCTTGAAGAGGTAATAAAAAGTAAATTAAACACCAAGGTGACTAAAAAGTGAGGCTTGGTCAAACATTGAGCTCTTAAAAAAAGATATATTCATGGCATGATAGAACCTACAATTCCTAGCTGATGTCTCTTCCTCCAGAGAAAATGATCAGATGTCTGGATCTCATATCCAGCTTCATTTTGGCTACAATGTCCTCCACAAAACACAGAACATCCTTTTGTGTCAGGTTAAATGTCTAACCCATTCATTTCACATCCCCTCATAGTCCTGCAAGGGTTAACACAACACATATCCCATTACTCCACCTTACCTCTGACTCCTCCCCCTGGGTATAAGAGGTCCCACCACGAGGCCATCCAGCAGTTCCAGATGTGTACCTGCAAAAGAAGGACAAAAGGTCAGTTGCTATTAGAGGAATGGGCCTAGGAACAATCCAGGCCTGCAATAAAAGAATTCCTTAAGACATTACTCTGTCTCGTGAGTTATTGGATTAGATCCATCACTATATCATTTTGTCTGCCACACTGGAAGTGTCTCTAGAAGTAATGGCTTCCTCCTCTTTACTCATTAAGCAGACTATGTGCATGCAATCCTTAGAGAGTAATCAGTGCGGTTATGAGACAATACAATGAATCTGTATACTATATCACAGAACTAAGGAGTCTGACTTGACAGATATGCCTAAGACTATTTATTTATTTATTTGTTTGTTTGTTTGTCAAACATGTACAAGATGACAAGTATAGTTATGAACATAAACATAAACAAAGGAAGTACGTACAAATAAATGGGGACAGTAAGACAGGGACGGTAGGCATGCTGGTGTGCTTATACACGCCCCCTTTACGGACCTCATAAGAACGGAGTGAGGTCCATGGTAAACAGTTTGAAATTGAAACTGTGAAGGTTTGAGGCTGTTGGGTAGAGCATTCCAGGCATTGAACACTCTGTTGCTGAAATCATATTTACTGCAATTGAGTTTGAAACAGTTTACCTTGAGTTTGTATCGATTGTTTCCCATGTACTATTGTGGTTAAAACTGAAGAAGTCATTGACAGGCAAGACGTTGTAGCAGACAATTTTGTGTTTATGCTTAATTTGGACTGCTAACTATCATCTGCAAAGAGGGAAACTCGAGTCTTAACATCAGAGGATAGGCAGAGATCCCAACAGGCAACCAGTGGTGTTGTAATGCCTGCCAGACTCCTTCCCTCTTTGCAGATGATAGCTAGCAGTAAGGAGAGGGAGAGAACCGAGCCAGAAGATAGGCTGAGATCTCAACAGGCAACCAGTGGTGTTGTGATGCCTACCAGAATCCTTCCCTCTTTGCAGTTGACAGTAATAGAGAACCAGACAAAGCTGGGCCTTTGACATGCAGTCAGGCTGCAGCTATGATAATGAAGCAGGAGAAAAAAACGGTTGCCCTCTGATCAGGACACAGAGTTGCAGGCTAACCAGCATACGTCAGCAGCAGCGAACAGAGAAAAGTGACAACTCCGACCTCGCAGCATACCTACAGCTTCTAAACTGAAAGTAAGGGCCCAATGATGACAAGTTAGAGAGCTTGTCAAAACGTTGCCAAAAAACTTTTAAACTTTTAAAGTGTTGGTTAGGATTTTAGCCAAAGTTTTAAAAAAGATCTTACAAAGTGTTTTGTTAGGATTTTAGAGGATTTTGAGCTGGGATTTTAGCCAGGATTTTAAGCATTTTAACTTACAGACTTTTAATGACATGGGAAAACACCAGAGATTTTAACTTTTTACATACACACACCTGCGAAAACCTGAGAAGACATATATGTATATATATGTATATGTATATGTATATGTATATGTATATGTATATACATACATACATACAGTACATACATACATACATACATACATATATAGTATATGCTTTGTATCTCTATCTATTTATATACTCTCTCTCTCTCTCTCTCTTTCTCTGATCTATCTACCTAATTTTTTGAAAAATAGAAAATGGAAAGGACTTTGAGAGACAGTATAGCATTAACCACGTTACATAGCTCTGCTACACCTGACATTGTTTTTAGTTGTTTTTGCATTCTTTTGGATTTTCCACTTTGTCAGTTAAATGGGCAACCACATAAATTTAGCAATAAATAAATAAAAAAATTGAAAACCTGGCTCTGAGTTCTTTCAGTTGACCAGTAGCTACTGTAGTACTACTGTACCACTTCAATAAACATGAAGAACATGTAGAATACATATTTTACGGTTGTAACTCATTTAAGAACTTGTTTTCTAAGAGACATGCATATCATTACACTGTTTAATGAGATCTGGCTTTCCCATCTACCAGCTGTCTTGTGTGCCAATCCTTCTTGTTCTTTCTTTAGCTATTTCCTTTTTCTGCTTGTCACTCAATTCTGAGCCTGTGTGGCAGATTCTGACTTGCTTTCATGCTGTCCTTCTTTAATTCATTTCTGACACAAGAACATAACCATTGTTATTCTACTTCTGTTAGAATATACCCATCCCATCAGTACAGCCATATCCTTACTACAATTATTACCAACCAATCATTAATAATACCATAATACCAGTCCTTTTGTAATTTGTTAAAAGATATGAATGAACCTGAATCTTTCACAGTAGCTTTTATTTACTCCCCCACCCCACCCCAGAGTATATTGGAAACCAATATTAGTCAACCTGTGTTCAAAGAGGCTGAGTTTAAGCATGTACTCTTAAAGATATCATATCCTACATATAGAAATACTGAGAACCTTTGACTATGGAGGTTCTCAGTATAATAGGTGGGTTATTTTCCAGATCCTCAGCTATAGGGAGATATTTCATGACAGGAGGTGTTCTACTTACTACATGAACACTTTATCTATGGAGTAGGAATTGCAAGCTCAGGTCCATTGTTATAGATTGTTCAGAATGCTTGAAACTGTTTTTTCCTTTCTTACAGGTAACTAAATTTGTATCATGTGAGTAATCTTTGACTGTGTACACCAGCAGGATTTTAAGATTTGAAGTATCCTGATACAATGGCCTGTTTTTATACTTCTTTTGGCATTTTATTGAATTAATTTAATGAAATACACCTTTTTACGTTCTTCATGAAACACATTGATTTCTCTTTTATGTCTTCTACTGTATACTTTATCTTCTGAGGTTTGTAAGTTGCCTATATGTTATGTTTTGTTACAATACTTATTTCACGACTCCCATGTCTTTAACACTGCCATCAATTTGATTTTTTGTTGGTTAGAATGCCTTTGGAAAATGAAATATAGTTTTAAAAAGTGGGGTAGAGAGAAAAACAAGGAAAAAGAGTTTGTTAAATAATTTCTTATTTTGATCATAGAGTCAAATGGCAGTATAATTAAATTGTAAGCTTCATTCTTGACCTTTCTGGCCATTTACTCCTTTGAGTGATCAAGTGTCATCAAGTCAGTGTTGATACTTATTGATTTTCCCCAGCCTGGTCTTTAAGATCTTCCAATTGTATACCTACCATTGTTGTAACTGAGTTCACTCACCTTGCTGCTTGTCCTTGAACTCATGCTCCAACAAATTTTAAAAAGGAAAATGATTATTGTTTTATGGCTACTGAGAAGCAGTGAAATAAAGATAATAGACCAAATATTCATTTGGGGATGATTACTAAAATGATAAAATAGTTTCCATTGACTTCTAGATCAATCAATCAATCATTCAATCAATCAATCAATCAATCCTGGATCAGATAAAGACTAACAGTTCCTTTCATGTAAGTAGAACTCATATGTTTTATGCATATGATGCAAATAGATGATGATCTAGAAAAAAATAGCTATGCTTGGCAAGCATACATCTGCTACAATGTCCTACTTATCAATGACTACTTCAGCTTCAACCACAACAATACATGAGCACGCAATAGATACAAACTTAAAGTGAACCACTCCAAACTCGATTGCAGAAAATATGACTTCAGCAACAGAGTGGTCAGTGCCTGGAATGCACTACCTGAATCTGTGATTTCAACCCAAAACCCACAAAATTTTAACCTTAGTCTGGCTATTGTTAACCTCACCCCATTCCTAAGAGGTCTGTAAGGGGCGTGCATAAGAGCACCAGCGTGCCTACCGTCCCTGTCCAAATGTTCTCTTTAATTGTATTCATTTTATGTATTCAATTCATGCTTATACATATATATTATCTAATATGTACTTGACAAATAAATAAATAAATAAAAAAGGTTGAGAAAAGTAAAAGAATGAAGAGAAAATTAATAAGAAAGATGCAGGGAGTCAAGGAGATCACTGGAATATTTTAGGAAGAATTGTAGGCTCAGACATGAAGTAGTCAATTTTATTTTATTTTTATTTTATTTTGAATTTGTATACTGCCCTTCTCCCTGAGGACTCAGGGCGGTGAACAGCCAAATAAAAACATCAAATACAAATATTAAAATACGGTTAAATATATATATATATATAAATTTGGCCCCCTTAATTAAAACGATAAACAAAACAATTAAAAACACTTAAAAAGAATTAGGCCAGCCCGGCTTGTTGGAAAAAGAAGGTTTTAAGGGCACGGCGGAAGGCACTGAGGTCAATGCCTGAGTGAGACCAGAAAAGAATTTTGGTGAGGAAAAATGTTCAAGTGGTCTTGATGGAGAGTAAAATCTGCAGACAAGGATAAAAGAAACTGAAAAATTAATTTGTGAAAATTAATTTCACAAAGGACTGGAATGTTCAAGATTTGTAATTGTTGAATTCAAGCTTCCTGACTTCAGAATAGGGCAGTCATGCCAGCATTTGAACATCTGTGCTAACAATGTTCATTTCTCACTTGGCGTGATGGTCCAACCATTGAAGGAACCAATCCATAATGGCACTGTCTTGCAAACTAGAAAGTTAATTTCCATATGCTGCTTTGCATAAAGAATTCAAGCACTCTTTCCAAACAGCCCAACTGAGTTGGGAATTGTAGAAGTTGTAAGTTCATCTATTCAGGACTCAATGTTATATTCAGTGGGTGTACAAAACCTGCCACACGGCAACAGCTCAAAAACTGCAGTAACAGGGGTATCGGATCTTAGATGCCTTACAAATTTGTCTCCAGGTATGTTCTTCATATGACGAAAAGCATTTGGAAGCTCCAGTTGGTGCAAAATGCAGCGGCCCATATGTATCACCTCTCCTGTGGGGGCTGCATTGGTTGCCGATTTGCTTCCTGGTGCAATTCAAGGTGCTAGTTGTCACTTTTAAAGCCCTTCATGGCTTGGGACCAGATTATCTGAGGGAGCGTCTCTTGCTGTTCACATCTACCTGACCCACCAGAGCAGGGAGGAAAGGAATGTTGTGGGTCCCATCCCCTAGGGAGATACACCTGGTGGGACCCAGAAGAAGGGTCTTCTCCGTGGTGGCTCCCTCTCTCTGGAACATCAGTCCCCCAAAGATTAGAATGGCCTCCATCCTAACACTCTTCTGGAAGGTGCTGAAGACCTGGTTCTGCCAGCAGACCTGGGGAATACAGAGTGGGATGGAGCCCATTAAATGGCTCTTGTGATATGTTGTCACCGGGGCGGAGGGTTAGGGGTTTATTTTATTATATTATTTTATTAATTTATCATATGATTCTCTCTTTTATTAGTTTTATTGTTTTTTATATGAGTATTTAATATTCTTGTAAGCCACTTTGGGTCACCATGTGGGAATAGGCAGCAATATAAATGAATGAATGAATGAATGAATGAATTATTACAGCCATGGGAAGTAATTAAAAATAAAATAGAATAGAATAGAATTCTTTATTGGCCAAATGTGATTGGACACACAAGGAATTTGTCTTGGTGCATACGATCTCGGTGTATATAAAAGAAAAAATATATTCGTCAAGAATAAAAAGGTACAACACTTAACGATAGTCATAGGGAACAAATAAGCAATCAAATCATATTAGGAAACAATCAGTATAAATCGTAAGGATACAAGCAACAAGTTACAATCATACAGTCATAAGTGAGAGGAGATGGGTGATAGGAACGATGAGAAGATTAATAGTAATGCAGACTTAGTGAATAGTTTGACAGTGTTGAGGGGATTATTTGTTTAGCAGAATGATGGCGTTCGGGAAAAAACTGTTCTTGTGTCCAGTTGTTCTGGTGTGCAGTACTCTATAGCATTGTTTTGAGGGTAGGAGTTGAAAAAGACTGTGTAGTTCTTGTGATCCACAGAAGAAGAAGTTGATCTGCAGCTCTTTAAAGCAGATGTGGCTTGTACAGGGATTGGGTTGTAGGTGCTGATTCTGGAAAAGATGCTTTTCCTATACGGAGTACAAGCAGGAGCTACATGAGCATCCCTATACATTAAATGTTTCATTTGCCTTTAGAATCGAAGCACCACACAGCCTTAGGAATTAAAAGTCTTTTATGAATTTAATTAAAATGTATTAACAATTTAATTTTCATTTTATGCAAGCCTCCCCTGTTTCTTTATGGGCCTTTATGCTTTTTACAGTCTCACTTCTGGCATGCAGTCAAAAACCAAATGTATCTATTGGCCCAATTCCACCAGGTCAGAACAATGTGTGGCTCATGAGAAAATTGTGGCCAAAGTACAACATCCTCTTCTCTTCTACTATCTCAGATCGTGATCCACTTCAATCTTTTTCTTTTCATGAGATAATCTCTGATGTAGAGAAGCTTTGGGTCTTCTCTGATGATAAAGCCAAAAGTGTTTTCTCAGCAATCCTATTATAATTTATAGGAACTTACAATGTTTTTCAAATTGTTGGCACCCTTGGCAAATTGTCCAAGGCTATCATAGAATGGTGGCTACTTATGGAATAGCTGATATGGAGGAACAGTGACATTTTCATTTTATTGTGTGGTTTTTTTCACCCATAAAGATAAGTTTATTATTTATCCTTTTGAAGTGTGTTGATTTTGCAACAAGACTCTCTCAAAGCAGAGTCTTTGGCCAGGAAAAGCAGCCCTGGGTTTTTTCAACAAAAATTGCAGGTTGAGAAGACTGTATTCATAATCAATGGATGACTTCATAACAGAAATTGGGAGAAGTATTGAACAGGTGGTTTTCTGTAGAAGTACCTCTTCTCTGGTTTAAAATAATGACGGTACCCCTTAAAAAAAAAAGAATGGACTTGGATGAATACTTTAAGGGAATAATGCATGAAAATGAAAAAGAAAACCTTAGGTGGGAGAAAAGATCAAGATTTGTAACAGCGGGATCCTGGATAGTGAGTCTTGCATCCAGTAGAGATCTTAGGAAGCAATCTAATTTTGCAAGCTTGAAGGAGTCAGATGTACAATGCTGCTGAAACACACAGCTAGCTGAAGAAAGAAAGAAAGAAAGAAAGAAAGAAAGAAAGAAAGAAAGAAAGAAAGAAAGAAAGAAAGAGAGGAAGGAAGGAAGGAAGGAAGGAAGGAAGGAAGAAGGGGAGGGAGGGAGGGAGGGAGGACATTACAGATAGTTGTCAGGGATCATGCTAATTTAAGAGGCATGACAAACGCCAACATATGGTAATCCAAAGAAATATGGCCTTGCAGATGGTGTGCACTTCAGGATACTTTTTGAAATATTTTGAACAACTTAAAAAACTGAAGCGTAAAGGAGCGGGTTCAACAAATTTCTATTTAATAATGATCTAAGGCCAAATCTTTGCAAAAAAAAAAAGAGGAAAATATGCATAGGATGATAATACAAAATAAATTAATAAAAGTTTATTATCTGCATTTGGTAATTACCTGCCATTTGTCAGACAGTTTGTGGCTACTTTTTCAACACCATCATATAACTTTACAGTAATCATACACATGTATAATTTTGTCAAACTGATATGCATATGTGGTTTGTTTGTTTTTTTTCATATTGCAATCTAGTTAGAAGTTTGGGGGGCGGGGAAGCCACTGAAATAAAGGAAGGCAGCATTGTTTGAAAGATATGGCTAATTTACTATAATATTTATTTATTTATGTATTTATTTATTAGATTTGTTTTCCACCCATCATTTTTCGAGGCAACTCTGGATGACTTACAGCATTAAATGAAGCCTCACCAATCTGAGAGCTTCTTTTTGGAATGCTAATGACTTCCAATCAATGGGTTTGGAATTATGGTAAATGGTGGTCTGTACTTCTGGAAACATCAGGCTGAGGATCTTCTATTGTGAAACAGGAGTTGGGCACATAGAAGTCCTGTGCAAGATAGCTTGGTGCTGCAAAGGCAGAATAATATTTTTTTCATGAGATATGGAGATGATATGGCTTGTCTTGCAGCCTCTCTGAAGTTTCAACCAGACTGTCAGGGTTCCGACTGATGACCTAATTAAATCATGAGTCTTGAGCCAAGCTTCAAAAGAAATCCAAGTATTTATCAGGAGCTTCATGTCGGCACGTTCCCAAGTGAAGCCAGCTCTGACCCTATGTAATTTACACTCCAATTATGACCCTCTTTCCCTCCTCCCCACAGGGTGTGTCATCAATCACATTCGCCAACGGATGTGATTTCGCCAATTTCATGGGTTGTAGAGGTCACTCCCCTTCGTCTGCTGCAGGTATCCCTGGGATATAGCCTTGAGGAAGATAAGCATGGAATGTGCTGCTGTGCAGTTTCGCCAGTTTCCCATCCCCCCTGGCCTATGGCAACTCGAGAGCAGGCCAAGGATGCTTTGCGAGTTGACACAGACCTTGTAAAGGTCTACAAAGACTTCTTCACCCATGCAAAAGCATCTTCTTAGAAGCTGAGTGGAGGTGTAAAAAGAACTTCTGGGTAAGTACTGAACTTGCCCAGAAGTCTTTTCCAACTATGGCACATGTTATAGAGGATGTGAGTGGAATACATGAAGTTTAGTAAAATGGCTGCTTTGATTCACTGTAAGAAAGAAAAGTCCACAAATTATACTTTTCACATTTTTTGCATGTGGAAGTAACAGTATCAGAATGACTATTTATTAAATAAGATGCTCAGCCTTAGAAAGATATACTGTATTTTTTGGAGTATAAGACACACCTTTCTCCCCCCTAAAAGAGGCTGAAAATTTGGGTGGGTCTTATACTCTGAATGTAGCCTTTTCGAAGCTTTTTTTCAGCCCTAACGAAGTGCTAACAAGGCACTAGCGAACGATCTTCCCAGCTTTGCCGGTTCCCTCGGGACTCTCTGCTGTGCTTTAACAAGGCATTAGAGAGTGAAGCGATCTCCATGCTTTGCTCCAACTCTCAGCTGTTCTTTAGAAGCTTTTTTTCAGTCCTAGCTAGGCGCTAGCCAAGTGAAGCGATCTCCCCCTGTGCTTTGCCTGCTTTTCTCATTGCTGCTTCTTCTCAGCTGTGCCTTAGAAGCTGTTTTTTATCCCCAAGCAGGGGATAAAAAACCAGCAAACTAATGTGCTGAAGCTGACCAGACTAAGGATGCTAGCCAGATGAATACCTGGTAGGAAGATTTTTTCCCCCCTATTTTCCTCCCCAAAAACTAAGCTGCATCTTATACTCCGATGCATTTTATACTCTGAAAAATATGGTGTATCTAAAATAGCAGTGGGTTTCAGATATTGTTACCACAGGTTCGCCATGCACACGCGCCTCCACACACGCGTCCGGCTTTGAAAACATGGCTAAATAGAATGGCAGAGCACCGGGGGGGGGGGGGCAGGCCCACCTGCGATTTCCGCTACCAGTTTGGGCAAATCGCTCCAAACCGGCTGAATGCCACCTATCTAAATCATATATGGACATCCTTTTCATGTGATTCAAATATGAGTGCTGCAAACAGAAGAAACTTTATTGATTTGTCTTGTTGGTGGTCTTCAGGAGAAGCCCAGGTGAAAATGATCACTTGAATCCTTGTTAACTTGATACAACTATATGATTCACAAATACTTAGCTTCAGGGATGAAATGCTCCCAGTTCGGACCGGATCGCCCGATCCGGTAACAATGGAGGCGGGTGGTTCGGAGAACCGGTAGCAAAAATCCCTGCCCCCCCCCATGCCCAACTGAGCCGCACAATCATCAGAGGCTTTTTTTTTTACTTTTAAAAGCATTTTTTCTGCAACTTCTTCGGCTGAGAAATGCTTTTAAAGGTAAAAAATAAAAGCTTCTGATGATCGTGCCGCTCAGTTGGGATCATCAAAGGCTTTTAAAAGAAAAAAACCCTTTTTTTCTTTTAAATGCCTCTGACAATCCAAGCTGAGTTTCCTGATCAGCAGAGGCATTTAAAAGAAAGAAAGTCTCTGCCGATCAGGCAACTCAGTTGGGATCGTCAGAGCCTTTTGAAAGCATTTTTCTACAACCGAAGAGGTTGTAGAAAAAATGGTTTTAAAAGTAAAAAAAAAAAAAAATTGGCCACGCCCACCCAATCACATTACTCCCCCCCCACCAAGCCACGCCCGCAGAACCGGTAGTAACAAATTTTAGATTTCACCACTGCTTCGTTTCCCAGTGTTTTTTTAATTAAAAGGGAAAATTCATCTAAATGCAGTTTGAGAACGGTAAGAATCCTTTTGGCTTAATAAAAAGAGTTTCTGATTGATTTCCAAACTTTTCAATTTCAGTCAGTAACAGAATAAGAATAAATAATGTTTGGTGAGGATGATTAGTGAGGATGATTGACACCCCCATTGGGTTGTGTGGGTTTGTTTCTTTTACATTCTTGTCCTTGCTATCTTTTGCTCCTTTTTGTTCATTATTTTTTCCCTGTTTTTACTATTATTTGGATGTGAACTGCCTAGAGTCATTGGTAACCACAATTTTTTTTAAAATTTGATTTATATGCCACCCTTCTCCGGAGACTCAGGGTGGCTTACAATGCGTTAAGCAATAGCCTTCATACTTTTGTATATTTATACAAAGTCAGCTTATTGCCCCCACAAACTGGGTCCTCAATTTACCTACCTTAGAAAGGATGGAAGGCTGAGTTGACCTTGAGCCTGGGGAGAATTGAACTCGCAGTAATTGCAGGCAGCTGGATGTTAAATGCTGCCTTAGGAGGCATTAGCCTCCTATGCCACTCAGGCTCCAATTGAGACTTGGTCATTAATTGAAGCAGTTGCTAAATGGAATTGCAAGTGTGCCTAGGCTTATCCTTCAGCTTTCTTCTGCTTTATAAGAAAGTCATAAATGTAAGGGCTGGTCATAATGTTGACATAGATAGGCACACAAAGAAACATATCACACTAAAAACACTCAAAACTGTAGAAATGGTCATAGATTTTAGGAGAAACCCTCCTATACTACCATCTCTTACAATACTAGACAACAAGTATCAACAGTACAGACCTTCAAGTTTCTAGGGTCTATCATATCTCAAGACTTAAAATGGACACCTAACATAAAAAATGTCATCAAAAAAGAACAACAAAGAATGTTCTTTGTGTACCAATTCAGAAAGCTCAGACTGCCCAAGGAGCTGCTGATTCAATTCTACAGAGGAAGTATTGAGTCTGTCATCTGCACCTCCATAACTCTCTGGATTGGCTCTGCAACCAAACAAGACAGACACAGACTTCAACACATAATTAGAACTGCAGAAAAAAACAATTCCTATCAACCTGCCTTCCATTGAGGACCTGTATACTGCACAAGTCAAAAAGAGGATTGTGAAAATATCTACAGACCCCTCGCATCTTGGGCATAAATTGTTTCAATTTCTACCTTCAAAACAACATTATAGGGCATTGCACACCAGTACAACTAGACACAAGGACAATTTTTTCCCACATGCCATCACTCTGCTAAACAACTAATTCCCAGAAAACTGACAAACTATTTACTAAAACTGAATTACTATTATCCTTCTCTTCTCTTCTCATCCTTCCTATTACCTATCTCCTTCTACTTATGACTAAAATCTTATTGTTTGTATCTTTACAATTTATATTGCTTTATTTAGTTTCCTAGTATGATTTGATTTCTTATTTAGTATCCTATGGCTATCATTAACTGTTGTATCTTATGATTCTTGAATGAATGTATTTTTATTTTTAAATTACAATTAAATTAAATTAATATACACCGAGAGCTTATGCACTGAAGAAAAATTCCTTGTGCATCCAATCACACTTGGCCAATAAAGAATTCTAATTCTAATTTATTGTGTTGCTTATACATCTGATTGATTTCTTAAGTAACTTAGAAAAAAAATCTTTGTGGACAAAAATGATGGACCATGGTTCTTTTGCCAAACTATTACCTTTGATGTTATCAGAATAGAACATAGAGCATAGATTGACACGCCCACACCTGACTCATCACAAGACCCTCACTGGACACATCACAAGACCTACTGATCACACAAAAACCTTATAAACAGAAGAACACTGACATTGAAATCCCCTAAACTTCGCTGAAGATGTTACCCAGCCTGGTAACAAAACATTCAGAAACCAACCCTCAAATTCGGAGAATGAACCTTCATCCTCATGATCATATCTGATTGGAGATAAGCTTCCAATATAAGTTCCAATAGAAATAATACAACAAATCTGGAAGTCAGATTTCTAGAGTAATACGGACATTCTTTTACCTTTAGCAATTGCTTAATTAATTTCAACTGTTGTCACTGGAGCTAGGACTTCAGGTAATAGGCCAAACAATGTCGGCTGACGACCCCCAGGGGGAGGGCGTTCTATGTGGGAGCCCCGACCCTCTGGAATGGATTGCCCACTGAGCTCAGGACAGCCCCCGACCTTCTTTCCTTCCGTCGCGAGCTGAAGACGTGGCTCTTCCACCAATTAAACTGATCCGTTTGGGGGTACACTGGTATAATTTTAAATCGTTTTTAATTGGGTTACTGATTTTAATTTGGTATTGTATTGTGATTTGTATTGAAGTTGTCATTTTGTAAGCCGCCTTGAGTCCCTAGGGAGAAAGGCGGCATATAAATCGCAATAAATAAATAAATAAAAATAAATAAATAGCTATCCTTGAAGACTGAGGGCTGACCAGAAGGAAACACTGGAAATGGCTAGTGATGTGTTTAGCACTGATGCTGAAAATTATGCCCCCCTAAATTAATGTCCTTTACTTTGGGGTACACAGTTCATGGTACTCTAACTCAGTGTTCATAGTTCAATTATCAACTATCAGTGACCTATTGCTGGATCGTCTTACTTTCATATCTCAGACATCAACATAATTAAAGTTGCCCATTTGCTTGAAGTGATTACTCTTTTCATTATCTTGACAATTTCATTATCAAACTAGGTGGAATAAAATATTTATTAAAAAGAAGAAGAAGAAAAAGATGAGTACAGCTCAGGGGATATCATTATATTTTGGGACTTGGATTATTATAATTAAGATCAGTAATAATAGAATACCAATTCAGAACCTGACTAGCAATACTCTCTCTTTTTAAACAAATGGCGCAAAGATCATTAATCTATTCCAGTACATAAAGTCCTACGGTTATGGGACTCTATGTTTTACTTCTACGTATAGGTACATGTCTTATATATATTTCAAATATTGTGAGTTGAGTGATTTGCCTCAAGGGGAATCTCTATACACTATATGTATTGGAAAAGTGTGAACAACTTCCATGATAGCTTTCTTGTCCTTTCTTTTGTCCTTTCTTCATCCCTCAACATCCTCTAGCAGCAGCAACAAGCCTATAAAACACATGAATGGGAATGAAGATGATTTTTTGGCTGTCTCAAGTCCAGGAATGCACAAGGTGATTTGAGGGTTAGGGGGGAAAAAAAGCATTTTCTTTTCATATAAATGAAATGATTCATTCATGAAAAGAGAACACCACAAATGCAATCATTGGGCTCTGCGGATATCTCAGCTGGATTTTTATGCTCCATGCGTAACCCACTGGGAACTTCATAATCTTACTGAGGGTAAAAAAGAGAAGACAGAGAGGCAGAAGAAGAGAGAACTAGGGTGGTAATAATTTCAAACGTCCACATAATCATTGCTATTTACCACCTACCACAGAATGTAGTGATGGATAAAGAACATATTTCTCATAAATTATGAATATTGACATTATGCCAGAGGTGGTATTCAACTGGTTTGGACCAGTTCTGACGAACTGGTAGCAGAAATTTTGAGTAGTTTGGAGAACCAGCAAATACCACCTCTGGATGGCCCTGCCCCCACCCGCCCCGCCCCTTCCAGGAGTCCCCATGCACCCCTTTTTGGCTCCCACGGGGCTGCTGGGGCACCCAATTGATCTATTCACTGCCTCCCAGCCTCTCAGCTGATCGGCGTGGTCTTCTTTTGTTGTCCTGCACAGGAGAACGGAGCTGGAAAGCAGGTTAGTGGGGTGGGGAGGGAATGGGGATTTTGAAGTATCCTTGCCCTGGAGTGGGGAGGGAATGGGGATTTTGCAGTATCCTTCCCTTGCCACGCCCACGAAGCCACACCCACCAAGCCATGCCTACAGAACTCATAGTAAAAAAAAATTGAATCCCACCACTGCATTATGCATATTGCAGAGAGAATCAGAACAGCTAAGGCTGCTGTTGCTATGACTGGGCACCAAGGACTGTAGCTGAGCTATTGTTATGATCAGTTCAATATTATATTTATATATAAACGTTATATGTTTCTTTGTGTGCCTATATGTCTGAGAGTGACAATTACAGAAGCCATTTGCATGACTTTTGGCTAGTCTCTCTCTCTCTCAGTCCTAGGAGGAAGGTGATGGGAAATCACTTTTGATAATGTTGAAGAAACTGCATAGACTTCTCCATCTGGTCATTGGAAGTCAAACTTGACTTAGATGTTCCAAATACAACAGTTCAGTCCAGCATCATGATTATGTTAACAAGGGTTTGGTTCTCATATTCCCATACAAAGTTTTTTGGTTATTAAAGAATCAATCACATTAGAAAAAGAATAAACAGGAAAGGAAGGGAAAGGAAGGAAGGAAGGAAGGAAGGAAGGAAGGAAGGAAGGAAGGAAGGAAGGAAGGAAGGAAGGAAGGAAGGAAAAGAAAGAACTTAATTTTCAGGACTAGAAGATGTATGAATCAATGGTATTTACTAAATTGTTATCTTCAGTGATCATCAGAAAATATTGCCAGGGGCTCTACTACAATAAAGAGAAGTTGAATGAGATGACACAAATTGGAACTCTAAAAGAATAAGTATATGACATGGCTCCAGCTATTTATCCCACGATCAATGCTGAAAATCTTCCCCAAGTCAAATGTAGTTCTAAGCACAGGATAAATTGATTTATACAATGAAGTCATAGTGAGGAATGTGTGTAGTTTATTTTATTGCAAAGGCAATTGGGAGTAGGATAAATAAACATTAATCAAAAGTTAATGATAAAGCTCTTCATTTCATATGACCACCAATGCTGAATAGCAGTTGAAAATAATGGACCTTTTTGGAATATGGAATAATGTATTTTAATGGGAAGTTCTCTTATGAAGTACAATAAAAATCAATATATAGATTTTCTGTTTAATTTCTCTATTTGCTTTTCGTAATTTTCCTCCTGAGGCTCATATCAACATGTCTATACAGTTTTGTTCTGGGTGTCTTATATGATAATTATGCTGCCTTCATCATCCATTGTTCAATGCAATGTTATCTTTAAAGTGATTTAATTCAAATGTATTAACTTATTCTGAGCTTGTCCAGGTTTCTTTTTTCTTTTATGGAAGGAAAATGAGGAAGGAAGAAGTGACAAAACATCTTTACAATTAAACAAATAATAGATGCTTGTATTCATAATGGCCTTCAAAATGGCACATTAAATGAATGGAAAATGTAAGCTTCCTGAAATGTATCATCTCCAACTATAAACAGTCAAAGCTCTTTGCTTAGTTGGTTTTAACAAAAGAAGAGTCTAATGGAAGGGAAAGCAATGGATATGGGTAGCGTGAGAAGTCAATTGATACATATCAATTTTATTTTTTTTTTGCTGCTCAATCTCTTTTCTTTTTAATGTGCCACTTATTTCATCTTCAATGACTGTTATGCTGAAGAGCTGTTTGTTTTTTTCCATTAGAATTACATATGCAGGGAGATGATTTTGTCCATCATAACATGCTAAATTCTCCCCCTCCTTTTCTTCATCCCTTCCATCCAAATAGACTTGCATACACACTAGCGGTGAAATTCATTTTTTTTTTTTACTACCAGTTCTGTGGGTGTGGCTTGGTGGGTAGGGCATGGCTTGGTGGGTATGGCATGGGAAGGATACTATAAAATTTCCATTCCCACCCCAGTCCAGGAGAAAGATACTGTAAAATTGCCATTCCCTCCCTAATCCAGGAGAATGTTACTGCAATATTCCCATTTCCTCCCAATCAGCTGGGACTTGGGAGGCAGAGAATAGTTGGGGGCGGGGCCAGTCAGAATTTTTACTACCAGTTCTCCAAACTACTCAAAATTTCCACTAGCGGTTCTCCAGAACTGGTCAGAACCTGCTGAAACCCACCTCTGATTCCCACCCCACTCCAGGGGAAGGATACTGCAAAATCCCCATTCCCTCCCCACTCCTGGGGGAAGGATATTGCAAAATCTGCATTCCCACCCCACTCTGGGGCCAGCCAGAGGTGGTATTTGCCAGTTCTCTGAACTACTCAAAATTTCCACTACCGGTTCTCCAGAACCTGTCAGAACCTGCTGGATTTCACCCCTGATACACACATCATACAGAATAAAATAGGGTCATCCAATAATTCATCAGGCTAGAATTATTTACATCCAAAAGCCGAATAAGCGTCAGTCCTCCAAACTTGTACAATGTACGAGGTAAAATGTACAATTAATATCCTTGAATATGTTCTGCGAGGAGAAAACAATTATGAAGTATCTTGCCACACTAATCATCTGGCAAGGTGGTGTGTTTTTGATGAAACACCTTCAAATGAAAAGTGCTTTTGTATTACATACATTGACACTTGGGAATATCACAAATTGCTTTTATGTTTTGACTGGACACATCGAAGCACCCACCGACATGTGTGGCTGGGTGTCTATTCAGACACACAGCTGTGCAAAATGTTGGAAAATTTTATTTTGTAGCAATTTGATTGAATCTCTAAATCAAATTGAAAAGTCAAATCAGATTAGCAAATTGAATCGGATGTCTTCCAATCCATTTAGATACCTCTGCATGTCTATATTTTTCTGAACTGAAAAATATAGATTTGACAATTAGATTTGACTCAAAAATGACCAGGCATCAATTTCAAGTTGCTAACCTTGAAGTCCAAACTAGATATTACATTAAATGTTTGGCTCCTATTAAGTGTTAAAAACATATTTCTGGTTATCCTGCTGTTTTCTATAATGTAAAAAAAATAAAAAATAAAAATAAAAACTAAGAACGTTGTGTCTTTGTAGTCTGATGGTCAATATTCTCCTGTAAACTACTTTCTAACAATAAGAGGTGTATGAAATATGACATTGATAAATTAGTTAATTTCTAAGAGGATCTTGTAAAATCACTCTATTTTGCAAAGGCCAAAGTTTGCTATTCTTGTTATTTGTTGTTTAAAAAATACATAATTGAGTTAACTGACATGTCTGTTAGGGACAGAGTAAACCGTAATTTTATTTCAGTGTTTAAAAAAAGAATCATGTTGCATAACCAATCATTAAACTAACACCCCCTAAAAAAAAATTCTTAACCCCCCATATATAAAATCCTATTTCTTAAACATAATACTTCTAATATCACTTATATAGCGCTTATACAATTAAAAGAGATCATTCATAAGCTATTTGATATTTTTTGGTCTGATACTTATTTTGTATATAATCAATCCATCTTCTCCAGTCCTGTATATACCTTTCTTGTGTATGATCCTTTAGATATGCTGAAATTTTAGCCATTTCAGCTAAATTAGTTACTTTTAATATCCTTTCAAATCCCTATTTTGACTGCCAATGAATTTCTACACCAGTTTTCTCACTCTACTTGTAGAAACTAAGACTTTCCATCTCCAAAGGCAGTCATGGACTTCTATTCCACAAAGCAGATATGGAACAAAATAAAGATTAAAAAAAAGGAAAGGAGTCTGCCAAACAAACCAGATATAAAGATAAACAGAAAAGAATGGGACAATGTTGGCTTTTATCTGTAAACATAGGAATTCAGTTTAGATTAAATTGATTTGTTATACTAGGAAACTGAATGTAGCTAGGGTTATGCAGCTTTTCAGATTAAACCTCAGAAAGTGCTTCAGTGTGTATGGGAGCACTTGTCCACAACACTTTAAAGGTAAAGGTAAAGGTTCCCCTCACACATATGTGCTAGTCATTCCCGACTCTAGGGAGCGGTGCTCATCTCCGTTTCAAAGGCAAAGAGCCAGTGCGGTCCAAAGACGTCTCCATGGTCATGTGGCCAGCATGACTAAATGCTAAAGGCGCACAGAACGCTGTTACCTTCCCATCAGAGGTGGTCCCCATTTTACTACTTGCATTTTTTATGTGCTTTTGAACTGCTAGGTTGGCAGAAGCTGGGACAAGTAACGGGAGCTCACACCATTATGTGGCACTAGGGATTTGAACCACTGAATTGCCGACCTTTCGATCGACAAGCTCAGCATCTTAGCCACTGAACCATCGCGTCCCTCACAACACCTCACAACACCTTAAGCAACTACATTCTTTCTGGACACATGTCACAACTGTTCCTACCAGACTTCAATAGCTGCTACCTGAATCCAAAACTGCAATTTTTTGAGAAATATATATATTTTCTCAAAGATATATTTATCATATTCAATGAAGTTCATATGCATTGTTTGTGCATATATGTTGGCCTTGGTGAATATAGTAATAGCACCATATGTATTTTGTTTTCACAGCCAATCTATGTCTAGATGAGGAAAAATTAACAGGGAAAAGCGGCAAAATTATTTCTTAAAATATGAGGCATATCAAGATGCTTTAGTGTATTTAATAAAATATGTGAGGAAATTCTACATGAGGCTGTGATACAAATGATCCTTGGAATTTGGACATTACATCTTCTTTATTGTTATGATGTATTCACTTCTAACCTTCTTCTTAACTTTAATGTGGTTGATGTTGTCAGCTTGAAAGATGCCCAGATGTTTATAGTGATCTTCTTCATACAGACTATGTTATTTCTATAAGGCTTCTTGATTCCTTCAGTTTTCACTATTTTCCCTGGTTGATGGTAAAAGTGGCACATTTGCCCAGTCTGAACTCCATTTCAATCCGTTTCCTATTATTATTTAATGGTGAACTTGCAGAATTTGTAAAAGGAGGAAAAAAAAGTTAAACTAAATTCAGAATCCATTGCTGTAGGCCAGAGGTGTCACAGTGGCATCATGTGACATGTTGGGACTTTCCCCCCCTTTGCTAAACAGGGCATGGGCGTGGCCAATGCATGATGCATCCAACCCGAGGGTTGGGAGTTTGACAGCCCCGATCTAGGCAATAGAGATGTAGGTTAATTCAGAGGTAGGTTTCAGCAGGTTCTGACCAGTTCTGGAGAACCAGTAGTGGAAATTTTGAGAGGTTTGGAGAACCGCTAAATACCACCTCTGACTGGCCCCGCCCCCGTCTATTCTCTGCCTCCCAAGTCCCAGCTGATCGGGAGGAAATGGGGATTTTGCAGTATCCTTTCCTTGCCACGCCCACCAAGCCACACCCACAGAACCGGTAGTTTAAAAATTTGAATCCCACCACTGGGTTAATCATATCATACTTTGTAAATATCAATATTGATAAGGAGTTCTAAGCTTTTGTTGTCACTAAATTATGTTTAGTAGAAGTAACAAACCCCATTTTCCAGAAATCATGGATCTGTGGCAATAAAAACACTAAAGATCTTATGGTACTTTCAAGGCACAGACATTGATTCTGGCAATGGGTTTTTGAGGACTAGCTTAATATTCCTTTGGCAGTTTCCTTTCCACATGGATAAAGTGGAAATGGTAGAAGCTGGAGAAAATAGCAGAGAAATAGATCCCAAATAGCCCATGACAATTCAATTGCAACTTAAAATGTATGAAAAATAAGACAAAATGAACCGCACTAATTGGTTATTACATGACTCTCTTAGTACTTCTAAGTAAATTAATACCTGTACAGAGACAGAAACTCATTTCCATATTTGGCTATGGTTATGTGTACTCCTTTCGCAAAGATTATAAGCTGCAGTTGAATTGCCTTAATTGATTTGTGTCAGGTTGGTTTGAGCTACATTTCTACATAGAACAGATTAATTGAACTCAATATATATTTGAATTCCATTGCTTTCAGTGAGTCCATTTTGGTAGTCTGGGCAGGAAAGGCCGAATGTTGAAAGCAGCTTCAGACTTATTTAGCATAAACACTGCCCCTTTTGCACATGTGACATCACACTGATGTACAAAATGATGTACAACGCGATCCTGTTGCGAACCGGTAGTAAAGGTAAGTAGAACCCATCCCTGTCCAGAAGGAAAGTGGGAACAAGGGGAAAGTTAACCATATGGTTTGCAAAATCCTCAGACCCAGCTTTGCTTCTACTGTAACCCCTTGGCTTTAGTAAAGTGTATTTTTGGCAAACAATGGCCTCGAAAGTCTTTTATTTTCTAACTGACCAAGCTGGGACAGCTGACACCTCCACAGTCACTCAGCTGGCTTTGTGTCTAAGGGCAGGCCTAGCATTCCCTCTCTCCTGATTGTCTTTAGACACTACAACAATCTGAATCTCTAATTATTCCATCAGGAAGCATAAACTCCAGCTGGAAAAGCCAGAGGTAGCAAAAGCAGGCACAAGTCTACTTTCTGAATGTGATCTTTAGTTCCATCTTATCATAACACATGCTTTAAGAAATGTTTAGCTCTTGCAGAAAAGGGCATAATATTAAGTTAGCATCATGTATACACTCTTCCTGCCAAGGTGACATCTGCCAGAATATATAATAAATGTATTTTTCCAGAAGACATATGCTATGTACATATGGGCTGCAGTAATCTGTAAGATTCCATTACAGAGTACATTTTTTTTTTATGGTATATTTTTCAGAGATGAATGCATAGCAAGGGGGAAAAATGACTCAGGTAGATTTTTAACCTTGAAATTACAAGCAAAGTTAACAACCTTACATTACAATGTCATAAGCAAAATACTTTTTAAGAAACCTTCTCTCCTCATTTACATCTCAACTCTTGAGCATTGCCATTTCCAACTCTTTGCTTAATATACTTGTCTTAATTGCACATGGCGTTAAAAAAATTACACTTTCCCCATTCTGTTTACACCTGCCAACCCTAATGCATTACCATGTGTGAGATTTACAAGAGCAGCACATGAGCCCTGTCACAGTTAATCATATTTGTAACCTTTCAGTTGTGTGACAGCCCAGCTCCAGCTGGAAAACATGTTCCTTTTATTGTGTACTTTTTTGGGGGGGTGATGTGGTTGTATTGCTGAGCATATTTGTAAAATAATACTCTAATTTACAAGCAGTTTTCTGGTGACAAGTAGGAAATGCAATGGTAATTAGATCTTCATTGTATAACAAAGATCTATTTGTGTTTCAGGATAATAATATCCTGATAGTTGGAAAGACCAGATAAACGAGTAAGGTTTAGTTTTCTAGTGGGCTTGGAGAATGGAAAACTGTAATACAAAGTGCTACATTTAGATTAGCTATTTATTTCCAATTTTATCACACCGAGGGCAAATGTAATAAATTGTAATTTTAGACACGACAGAATTCTTTCAGAAGTTCAGCCAAGAGTTAATGTTTTGGGTGCCGGATAGAAAATGAGAGGACAAATTAATCTTCTAATTCAGTAAAGCCAGAGAAATAGACATGTGTAGGTCTATTCAATTTATTAAGGAATTTTAGTATTTCATCGCTATACCACAGATTAAAAATAATGAGATATTTAAGAAGAGATTTGCAGTAAAAGATTCAAAGTTATTTAACACACTTGGAAACATATTAAAGAACATGGCACAACTAATTTATATATCCAAACCATTTAAATACACTGTAGAATGGGAACCTAATGATTTAATCTGCCAATTTGAAATTAATTCCAAATTTGAATCAGTCAAAGAACAATCAGAATTTGGACAAATCCATTGATTATTGTAAAGTGTCTAATTTCATGAAGCTTCCAAAAGGGATAAGTTCAAATAATGGGTAAAATGTTTTATTTAACTTTCCGAGCAAAATTTCAGACTAAGTTCTTTTAACAAGTTTTGAACCCTTTCCCCTATCCCTCCACCCCAAGCCTTATAAATAATCAATTGGGTCACTTCTCAAAATTTTGAATGTATTTATTTATTTTAATTACTCTTTTGAAAGCAGAGTAAGTAGAAGTGGATATAATACTTGAGGTAGAGACCAATCAATTCCACTCTAATATAGGAAAAAAAAGAGAAATTATTACCTTCTATGATCTGGAAATTTTGTTTCTGTTAAATAAGTAAAATATGCAACCAGATTGCACTGCTGGCCCATGTTCAATTTGCAATTTATTACTGTGCTCATATTTTTTGGGGGCGAAGGCCAGGTACCAGACCTACAAGAATTAACTTTTTCACATTTGTACCTCATAACCTAGAATTTTTCTAATATTTGCAGGAAAGGGTATCAAAAGCATCGGGCAGTCCCCACAATTACAATATCATATGTCTAACAAGTATAATTCAGACTATTTCTTGCTCAGACATAGACTGTTTCTTGTCCTGCCCTCAGATGCTTTGGAGAATAAGCCAACTCCTCTTCTCTGACAGCCCCTCAAGTACTGGAAGACAGCTATCATGTCACTATGACTAGGCATATCTTGTTTCCTTCCCTGGTTCCTTCCCTTCCCTGGTCACTATGACTAGGCATATCTTGTTTCCTTCCCTGGTCTGGAGGCTAAATCATTATATGATTTAGCCTCCAGACCAGGGGTGGGTTCTAAATTTTTTTACTACCGGTTCTATGGGTGTGGCTTATTTTGTGGGCGTGGCTTGATGATCATGTGACAATTCTTTAGGATTTAGCAGAGGTATTGGTTTACCAGGCTTTTAACTGCTTGCAGAGCTGTACCCATCTACCCATTTGTTTTTGGAGGCACTGGTCTACTCATTTGTTTTTGAGGCACTGGTCTACTCATTTGTTTTTGGAGGCACCGGTCTACTCATTTGTTTTTGGAGGCACTGGTCTACCCATTTGTTTTTCGAGCGCCCTGGTCTACCACCACACTGTCTTTTAACACTGATCAGCTGTAGAGCGGCCCTTTGAAGCCCCACGGCAAGAGTTTAAACAGTTTTTTCCCTTCTAGCTGATCAGCTGGGACTCGGGAGGCAGCGAATAGATTGGGGGTGGGGCCAAATAAAAGGTAAGAATAATGGATGGTGCAGGAGGGCCCAGCTCCCGAACAAAGAGAAACAGTTCGGTGATGTCATATCATCACCGCTACCAGCTCGGCCGAACTGGGCTGAACCAGGAGGAACCCACCACTGCTCCAGACCCCTTATTATCTTTGTTGTTCTTCTCTAATCTCTTTCTAGGGCCTCAACATCATTTATGTATTGCGTAATGTAATTAATAATGTAATTAATGCAATGTAATGTAATTGTAAAGTATAATGCAAGAATTGTCTACTTCTTCCATATAAATCTGACAGAACCCCCAGGAGTTAAATATCCTTGTTAATATCAAAGCTATCCGTACAGATCATACCAAGTACTTTATGGTAGTAGACTATATTCAGATCCAATTCCAGACCAATTTTGATAATTTGTCCCTTAATACTGTTTTAGATTGGTCAGTGTTTTTCAAACTTGGCAATTTTAAGACATGTGGATTTCAACTTCCAAAATTCCCCAGGCAGCATGAACACTGATTTTGTTAAATTTTTTAGATCTGTCTTCATGGAAGTTCAGTAGCATTAACAGCCTAAACATTAGACTGTTTAGGCTTGTTTTCTTTTTTTTTCTACCAGTTTTTATTCGGTTGATGAAAAACAATTTTCTTGCAAAATGTATTTCCAAGAAGTACACTTGGTTGACATTGTATAGGTACAATGTAGTACTTTTTCATTTAATTAGTTATGAGATGTATCTTAGTATCTTATCTTGTGCAATTGTATTTCTAGTTATCTATCAGACACCATCTCCACTTGTTATGCTTCCCAAGGCACAGAAAAGTTAATGGGAACTCCCCCCCCTTCCAAACACCACAAAAGGATTCCAACAATAAGGTATTTCAACGTAAGCGTAAATGTAAGCTGAAGTGTGAGACTTCAGAAGGATCGAAAGATGTATTATGGGGTCCTTGGTACTCTCTGAAGTTGCTTGTTTTCTTGCAGATATTTCATTACCAAAGTAATATTACCAGTGTTAGAAGGAAGTAGATTTGCTCTTTTCTTATATATAGTATGTGTTATATAAAGCAGCGATACTAACATTAGTTTCTATGGCCAGCAGTAAAATCCATAAAAAATGACACCTTTATAATAACAGTAGAGTCCTTCAAGTTTCTAGGTTCTATCATATCTCAAGATCTAAAATGGACACCTAACATCAAAAATATCATCAAAAAAGCTCAGCAAAGAATGTTCTTTCTGCTCCAACTCAGAAAGCTTAGACTGCCCAAGGAGCTGCTGATCCAGTTCTAAAGAGGAAGTATTGAGTCTTTCATCTGCACCTCCATAACTGTCTGGTTTGGCTCTGCAACCAAACAAGACAAACACAGAATCCAACGGATAATCAGAACTGCAGAAAAAACAATTGCTACCAACCTGCCTTCCATTGAGGACCTGTATACTGCACGAGTCAAAAAGAGGGCTATGAAAATATTTACAGACCCCTCACATCCTGGACATAAATTGCTTCAACTTCTACCCTCAAAAAGACGCTATGTGATGTTCTGCACACCAGAACAACTAGACACAAGGACAGTTTTTTCCTGAATGCCATCATTCTGCTTAAGAACTAATTCCCACAACACTGTCAAATGATTTACTAAGACTGCATTATTATTATTATTCTCTTCCTTACTAGTATCTATCTCTTTCCACTTATTACTATAACCATGTTTCTTGTATCTTTCAATATATATTGTTTTTATTTGTTTCCTAGTACGATTTGATAGCTTATTAGTAACCTTGACTATCACTAAGTGTTGTATCTTTTTATTCTTTATGAATGTATTTTATTCCCCTTATGTACACTGAGACCATATACACCTAAGACAAATTCCTTGTGTGTCCAATCACACTTGGCCAATAAAGAATTCTATTCTATTCTATTCTATTCTATTCTATTCTATTCTATTCTATTCTATTCTATTCTATTCTATTCTATAAATGGAAATCATTTTCATAAAGTTTTTTGAAAAGTACTAAGAGAATATTCTTCAGGTTAGTTCTGACTGCTATTTTAGCTTAAAATGATTTCCAAATATTTATTTATTTATTTATTTATTTATTTATTTATTTATTTATTTATTTATTTTATTTTATTTTATTTTATTTCTATACCGCCCTTCTCCCAAAGGACTCAGGGCGGTGTACAGCCTAATTAAAAACACAAAGACAGACAATATTTAAAAAATAATTAAAATTATTAAATAGTAGGCCCAATTTATAAAACCCCGAATTTAAAAACCCAATTTAAAACCAATTAAAATCTTTATATTGATAGCCCAGCCTGGCGGAACAACATGGTTTTGGTATATTGGTAAATATGGTATATTGAATTCCTGAATATTTTTTCATTTTCTTTAGGGGGTTATATAAACTACCAACAACAACAACAACAAACAATGTGTTGAATGACATTGGTCTTACATAATTATCATCAATTTGTTCCTACAATCACAGATTTAGCTCTGCTCATCACTTATTTCTGCCTAGATTGGATTTATGTGACATTTCTTTCATTTGCATCATTCTTTGTTTAAGTATTCAACAAGGAGCTAAATAGGCTGTGTTCAATGTAATGCAATGTCAATAATTAAGATCTCACATTAAGAGTTGGGAAGCTCAAGTTCAGCCCACTCTCAACAATAGAATTGTACTTGTTTATGTTGGGCTTCATCACCATCTCTCATTCCAATTTATATAGAAAATCTGTTTTGGAGAAGAATAAAGAGAGGTCACATACTACATCTTGGGCTATTGCAAAACAATCTGAAGAGCTTATTGGAAAAGAAAATTTTATTCCTGACAAAAGTGTTAATTTTATGAGCCAGTGGTTCTGGATGCCAAGTCAGAGTTCATAGTTTCCATGGTGAAACTCTAACACTCTTGCATCATTCCAGAAGAGAGAAATTACCCGAAGCCTAAATTTCATCATAACATTCCTAACCATGAAAAGAGGAAAAATATAAAATTAGCAACTTTCACATTTTCTGTAATACAAATAATAATACAAACAAAGTTGGTCTATTCCGCTATAGCAGAGGTCTTCAAACTTGGCAGTTTTAAGACTTGTGGACTTCAACTCCAGCTATGCTGTCTGGAGAATTCTGGGAGTTGAAATCCACAAGTCTTAAAGCTGTCAAGTTTGAAGACCTCTGCTCTATAGTCACTGCCTCATTAGGAATTGATCTGGCATTTAATAACAATGCCAGCAGATGGACCAATAAGCTTTCCAAGCATGGGCCATTTGTTTGGAGATTAGATTAGTAAAATAAAGAGATGTAGTATCTAATCACTCTTCTCTGTCAATCATACATCAGCATAGTTGCAATTGTCTGTTAATTGTCAGCTCCTTGTTGTGAATATCACACATGTGTTTGAAAAGAACACTGTGGGAAAAAAAAAATAAAACATAATAAGAAAAGTAGAAGTTAGAATAAAAATCCAGTAATAGATTTATATTAGCTGGTAAAACACAATATCATATACATTGATGTTTTATTTCCAACTTGGTTCAAAAGTGGGTTAGCAAAATAAATCCATACTGGTCAAAACTATTACTAATGGCCATGTGTAACTTGGCTGCATTAATACAATAAATAAAATGGAAGCAGTTAGCCATAAACAAATAGCAATACTAAATTGTATTATTATATTATACTATATTGTATTATATTATATGTTAGTGGAAATGTTAGTGGAAATGTTAGTGGAAAGTAGTATGTTACTGACCTTTCCAGTCAGTGATGAATCTAGTGGACTAATCTTCCACATTTTTAAGAAACAATTTTCTTGATTATTTTTAGAGATCAAATGGAATACAACCAATTAAATGGTTAATCAGCATCTCTCTATGAACCCAAATTTGATGATGATGAAATACTAATACAACATTTAACTGTAAAGATTCTAAAATTGCCTGTGGTATACCTACAAAAAAGAGGTTTGGGAACTTTTGTTTTTCAATTGTAATTTAATCTAATTTTATCATATTTGAAATCCAAATTCATCCAAATTATGGTTAATCTTGAAATAATCATCAAGCAACATTTTTAAAGCTAGCTTGGTTTAGAGTTGGACAAGTACATTGGATTTAATTTGATATACAGATGTGGTTATTATGCTAAAATAGAACAGGGGTTCTTGGTTTTACTTTAGCAAGTTTTTGGACTGATCCACTTTTGGACTGATCCACTTATTCAATAGTTTAAGCAAGCCACTGTTTTGTCTATGAGAATGAAAGTAAAGAAAGCAAATTATCAGATCAATCAAGAATGCATTTTAGAGACTTCCTGTTTGCTGCTGGCCGCCGCCAGACGTTCCTTTGGGATCGTCAGCTTCCACTGCCTGTCAGAGCCGCCTTCACAACGGAACGGCGGCTCGAAAAAACTCCGTTCCCATGAGGAAACGGAGATAGAGCCGGCAGGGGTGGGTAGAACTCTCTGCAGAGTCCCAAAAGTTTTTCTTTTACTTTTGGGATGGAGCGGATGAGATGCCCCATATCCCCAGCCGTTGCTCCGGGCTTTGGGAGACCTCTGCTAATGCAGAGCCAGGCGTCAAAAGCAAGCCTGCGAATTTGACAGATTACTCAAAGAAAATGTGAGCTGGACCTGTAATACTGAAGCGCAAGTATTTTACTTATCTTTTAAAAATTACTTAAGAGAATAGAGGAAGAGAAAGAGGAAAAAAGTTTCTTTTTAAAATGGCGTCTGCCGCGGCTGGAGAAGAGTTTGAGAGGGAAAGTTCTTCCGTTTTTTATTATTACAATGTAGCGGAATAAATACCACTGGCTACATTTGTAGACAAAACTCCGCTCCTGTTTTTGTTTTTCTCTTTTTTCCCTGGAGGCTTGAGTGTTGCTGGCTGGAAGTCTTTTGTCTTGTTTTTTTTTTTTTCTTCTTCTAACAAAGCCTGCTTAGGCGGAAACATGGCACTGAGGCTTGTGAAGTCAGACAAACAAATAGGTGGGGGGGATTCCCCCACCAAGAATTTAAAGCAATATGTTTTAACTCTTCAGTCCCAGAAACCTGATTTTAATATAATAGAATTTCTCTTAGAGGAGATTGAAAGAAGGGATGAGATTGTGAATCAGCAACTTGAAAAATTTAAGCAGGAAACTAAGGAATTGGTGAAATCCAAGTTTGACTTTTTGCAGCAAAAAATTTTAAAATTGCCAGAATTCATGATTCGGTTGGATACAAATACTAATTTACTAGAGTCAAAAATGGATGAAATTCAAGATAAATTGGACAATAGATTTCAAAAAATTGAAAATGATTTGTTAAATATTCAGGATTATAGTTCAGAAGAAAAATTTAAAATGGATGCTGACCAAAAGTCTGGTAATGTAGAATATCTGGAACAGAGGATTCAAAAAGAGGTTCTAAAGATACAATATAATTTCACAGAATATGCAATAAGACTTAGAGGTTTGCAGGAGAATAACAGAGATGACTTAAGGAAAATATCTTCTGAATTTCTAGCTGGGATTTTAAAGATTCAACCTGAGGAAGTGTTTTGTAGGATTGACAGAGCTTATCGAATAAACTCTTGGACTGCCAAGCAAAGGCAATTGCCTAGAGATGTGGTAATCTATTTTTCAGATAAAGAAATTAGGAATAAAATTGTGCAAAATTCCTTCAATTCTAATTTGCAATTGTATGGAAGAAAGATTTGGATTTACAAGGAACTCCCACCTAAGATATTAATGGAAAGGAAGAAATTTGGCTTTCTGGTGTCTGAGTTAAAAAGGAGAAATATTCAATTCCGGTGGGACGTCCCAGTTGGTATTATATTGAGATATCAAGGAGAAAGATACCAGTTAAATACTGTTGAAAGGGCGGAAGAATTTTATCAAAATAGGTTGAAAATGAATTTAACGTCTTCAGATATAATACAGGATAAGCAGAAGGAGCTGGAACTAAAGACAGAGACTGTACCAGATAAATTGCCTTTGGATTTATCGGATACCCCAGCTGGATTATCTACAAATTTGAGAGAAGTGCCATCTGATTTTAATGTGATGACTTATCAAGGCAAGGACAAGCATGGAAACCAATTAGAGGATATACAAGGGATAAAAAAGAAATGCGAGACACAAAAAATTAGGATGGAGGTCAAACCCACAAAAAGAAAACAAAAAAAGAAATAGGTTGTACAAAAATAGAAATTTCTAACCCAAGCAACAGTGAAGCCAGTGATTTTAAAATATGAATGATTATGTGAAAACATAGAGGAGGCGACATATTGGTCAATATCATCCTGAGGATAGTGGCAGATCTCTGCATTGCCGTAATTTTGGGACATGGAAAGAGCCTCAAATTGATGGTTTTGAATTATCTATTTTGAAACTTCTTTTTGTGTTGATAAATATATTATAATTATCTTGAATTATAAGGCAAGAGAATCACATTGGGACATGCAGAAGATCGGGTTGTTACCCAATACGATGATGGAAATTAATAATCCTGATGAAACCCACAATTATTATTATATGGAATACAATTATAATGTCACTCGGGTGGTTGTTTTTACTTTTATATATATAAGAAGATGTTTACTACTGATGGGGGCAGATATGATTGGAGATCTTGAATAAACTGTTGCATCCGCAAGCTATGTCACCCTATTTTGGATGTTGGTTTTAACAATCCAGTGGAAAGACTTTAAGAAGATATTATATGGACTATAAATTTAAAGTTATTGTCTTTTCTTTTTTTTATTTAGATATAATGGAATATATATATATATATATTTTTAAGTAGTGTGGGCAGTGAATTAAAGATATCAAGAATTGTTGTGTATGGTAAATTTGTAAGACAGTGGGTGAATAAGCTAGCTACAGACTGATTAGTTTAAGAAAAGGGATTTTTAAGTGATATATTTAGGGGAGTGGAGGAAATGGATAGAGTGGAATAAATGTTAAATTAGATTTTATGGGGAGCCCGCTTTGAAATGTTATTAAAGTAGGACTTATTGTATAGTTTTAAAGTGGAAGGTGGTTTTGAATTGTTGCAATAATGCATAGATATAAAACACTATTATGCTAAATTAGAGTTATTTTATAATAGTTATAGTATAATGTGTTTGTTTTTTTTTGTTTTGTTTTTTTTTCTCTTCTTCTTTTCTGAAATGTATGGATAAAGGGGGATTTATAATACTTTTAGTAAGTAAAGGTCAGTATTTTGAGGAGGGAGTAAGTAATCTGTTATGAATTAGGGTTTTTTTTTGTTACGAAGAAGTCACAGGGGGGGAAGGGTGGGGAGGGGGGGTTAGGGAGGGGGGGGAGGGGGGGGAAAAAGGGGGAAAAATTTGTATTTGAAAACCTTTTCAATAAAAAAAAAAAAAAAAAAAGAATGCATTTTAGTAAGCAATTTGCCCATAGGAAGCATTGTGAGTACATAACATTGTGAGTTATTATTTTTTTTCCTACCATGTTCTTCCTTAACAGGTTCTGCAAAATAAATCCTATTCCTTAATAGTTGGAACCTATGAATTGAAATAAAGCATTCCATTAAAACAGCCAGTGTGCAATTAAAATGGAAATTATCCCATTTGAAACTAAATGACATGCTTTTATCATTATTCTGTTCATCCGGTACTCAGTGGATAAGTGCTACCCATCTTTCTTCTCTCTCTCTCTCTCTTTTTTTCCCCAGGAAGGAGAAAGAATGAAGGTTTTGTTATGAGAGCAATTCTGAAAATGCCAAAGAAAAAAGGATCTTATTTTCTTTTGAAAGCCACATATTATTTATCTTACTCCTTTCAAATTTTTGAGTAGCTTCCTTTTAAATTTCTGTAAAAGTAATAAAACATTGTCCTTAAGTATACCCTTCAAAGAGGTTACTTAACTCCACACAAATACATACACATACATGGGCACATATATATTTCTCGTCTTATTCTAAGGAGTGCAGAAAGTTGATACTGCTGGTTGCGGGAAAATCCAACCTTCCCACCAGTGGTGGAATTAATTTTTTTTATTACCGGTTCTATAGGCGTGGCTTGGTGGGCTTGGTGTAGCTTGGTGGGCGTAGCTTGGTGGGCATGGCAGGGGAAGGATACTGCAAAATCTCCATTCCTACCCCACTCCAAGGGAAGGATACTACAAAATCTCCATTCCCACCCCACTCTGGAGCCAGTCAGAGGTGGTATTTACCAATTCTCTGAACTACTCAAAATTTCCACTACCAGTTCCCCAGAACATGTCAGAACCTGCTGAATAGCACCCCTGCCTTCCACCAAATGTCAGAATAAGGTCAGGCTCAATGGCTATCAGCTCTTTAGAGACCCAATTTATTTTTACTCCCACCCACATTTACTATTCTGTGACCAATTAACACACAGAACTTCCACAATCATGGCAGGAAACAAATCAAGACCATTTATAGAAAGGAAGTACAAGGGCTGACATTGTGATGTAAAGAAAATAATCTTACATTTAACACCAAAAAAACTAAAGAACTTATAACTGACTTCAGGAGGAAGAGGCATGTACATTTACCATTGTATATAAATGGTGAGTAGGTGGAGAGGGTTGGTAGTTTTAAATTTCTGGGCATTTATATCTCGAAGGACTTCTCATGGACTATGAATGTTAACATGCTTGTGAAGAAGGCACAGAAGAGGCTGCACTTCCTGAGAATGCTCAGGAAGATAAATCTATCTCAGCATCTACTTCTGTCCTACTATCGCAGCACCATTGAGAGTGTCCTGACATATGGCATTCTTGCATGGTATGGGAGCAGCTCTGCAACGGACAAAAAAGCTCTACAGAGAATCATTAAATCATTAAAACTGCCCAGAATATCATCGGGCTCCAGCTACCAGCCCTGGATGACATCTTCGAATCTCGCTGTTTGAGGAAGTTGTATAACATTCTCAGAGACTCTTCCCATCGTGCTTACAATCTTTTTGGACTGTTGCCTTCTGGCAGAAGATACAGACCACACGTCTTCTGAATAGTTTTTATCCCAGAGCTATAATTGCACTCAACAATGAACTAAAGGGCCACCATCAGTGAGCTGTTGGACAGCATTACTTGGTCTGTTGTGTGGATGTTTAGGTAGTTTAGGGGTGAGGAATTTGTGGTGGTTGGGGGTGTGTGTTTGGGGATTGTTATGTGTGTTGGGCCTGGTTTGTGGGTGTTAAGTGAATTTCGTTATATGGGTATACTGTGTACATATATAATGACAATAAAGTTGTTGTTGTTATTGTTGTTGTTGTTGTTGTTGTTGTTGTTGTTATTATTATTATTATTATTATTATTATTATTATTATTATTAGTTAATCTTTAGTGAGATTCACAGCCTTTGAGGCTGGTTAATAGCTCAGCAGCTCGAGTCCTAACCAAGGACCTAGGAACTGTTAAGGTATCGTCGGAGGATGTAAGCTGTTCCGAGTAAGGTGGTTTTTTGTAGAGTCAAAGTCCGGCAATTTTAGAATTTCTAAATAGCGGGGTAGCCCTTTGGGTATTGCTCCAAGGGCTCCAATTACAATCGGGATAACACACGATTTCTTTTTCCACAGTCGCTCAACTTCAATTTGTAAGTCCCGGTACTTTGTGATTTTTTCTTGCTGCTTATCTTTAATTCGTGCATCAGCAGGTATTGCAATGTTAATGAACCATACTTTTTTCTTTTCAACTATTATGTTATGTCAGGTGTGTTGTGGACCAAGTGCCTGTCAGTCTGAATCCTAAAGTCCCACAAGATCTTGAGTTTCTCATTCTCTAAAACTTTCTCAATCTGATGTTCCCAGTGGTTTTTGCTGTACTGAAATCCAAACTTCTGGCACAATTTCCAGTGAATGATCTTAGCAACACGGTCATGGCGTTGTAGGTAGTCAGTTTGTGAAATTTTGCTGCACCCACTGATCAGGTGGTTGACTGTCTCATCTTTCTCATTGCAGAGGCGGCATTTGCTGTTGGTGGTAACATGTTGAATAATAATAATAATAATAATAATAATAATAATAATAATAATAATAATAATAATAATAATTTATTATTATTATTATTATTATTATTATTATTATTATTATTATTATTATCGACAAAATATCTTGCACACAGGCAAGTCAATCAATAGATCCAATTTAGTATGCCTTGGAGATGGAGATAAGTAACTGCACAACACAATTGAGATAATGTACAGTATATGAATGAATGGATGAATTCTTTATTATGACAAAAAGCAAGCCACTTAAAACAGCCTGCAAGCTTTACAATGTCCACACAATAGAGCAATATATGTTAAGATGAAAGTAGCATTCTAATACAGGCTGAAAGGGATGGATTATTAGTTCTGATGTGGAACCACTTCATCAAAATGAGGTAATCTAGCGGCTGTTGGGGACGTGGTGGCTCAGTGGCTAAGACATCGAGCTTGTCAATTGAAAAGTCGTCAGTTCAGCGCTTCGAAACCCTAGTGCTGGGTAACGGGATGAGCTCCCGTTACTTGTCCCAGTTTCTGCCAACCTAACAGTTCGAAAGCACATAAAAAATGCAAGTAGAAAAATAGGGATCACCTTTGGTGGGAAGGTAACAGCGTTCCATGCGCCTTTGGTGCTTAGTCATGCTGGCCACATGACCATAGAGACGTCTTTGGACAGCGCTGGCTCTTCAGCTTTGAAACGGAGATGAGCACTGCCCTCTAGAGTCAGGAACAACTAGCACATATGTGCGAGGAGAACCTTTACCTTTAGCTGCTGTTGCTCTTTCTATAAAAACTCTACCTAAAAAAGAGATCCCAGAGCATGATCTAAAAACACAGATAGCCAAGAAATTCTAATTTGACCAATAAGCACAGATTGAAGACTGTTTGGAAATTTCCCAGGTCTGCTAAATACATTAGAAAATGAACACTGATATGCTTGGGCAATAAGGTATGCAATATTTACTGGAAAAAAATGATTCTGAATTTAAAATGACCTCCATTTGCCCACAAAAGCCAGTTTGTCCAACAACCATGATCATAATTCCAGATAAACTAAGGGAATGTCCACATCGGTCTTTGGTGCCATTACTAAACTGGGCAGCATAGTTATTTTTTCTCCAACCTTATCTTTATTGAACAGCTAACTGATCAACTTTCAGGTTACGAAGGATAATTAGATGACCAGTGTTGAAATTGTAATGTTGCAGAGTGTGTGGTTTCCTATTGGGGGGAACTCCTGCTACTGCCTACAACTAGATCTTGTTTGTTACTTGTCTGTCTTTGTAGTTGCTTAGCCACCATAGCATTGTCATATCTTTAAACCATTTTTCTTAAATTGAGGAGACCAGCAGTTTTGTCTCTTGGTGGCTGGTCTGAACACGACAGATCTTATTTTCTTGAATCTATCAAGGGGTAAAAAATAACCCTAACATAAGGATGGGGCTAGATTATGACCTAAATGCCAAGTTTTGTTCTCTGCTATTGATCAGGTAGAGGGAGTTTTGTACACCTTACTCAGTGTCTCCAAAAATGCAAGGATGACTGCAATAATGAATTGAAGAATTAAAGTGCAATGATTGTATAGAAATGCCCTTAGAGGATGATCATGTATTAAAGAGGAATTATTTGGATTAATTGAGTAGAATTCCTGTTAATGCTGGCCTACCTCTATTGAAATGTTCCAGGCAAAAAAATTGAAATGTATGCAGCATATTAAATATTGCATATCGCCATGCTCGCAACACATTTAAATATTGTATAATTGTAAAGCAAAAGTGAGGACAGAGATAGTAATAATGGACAATCAATAGCATAATTAGTACTTAACTATTTCTGCTCTCTGTAGTTCTCCAGGATAAAGCTACCTAGAAATCATAATTTAGGACAATTCAATTTATCCAGGGTAATAATCATACTGTTTGATAATTTGTTATATCTTATTCAGGATGGTAATCATAATTTGTTACAATGTAGGATGATTTATGATAATTCATCCAGGGTTTTAATCATAATTTATAAATAGAGATGGTTTATCCAGGTCAATAATTTATGAAAATTTATGATGAGGGAGGGAGGGAGGGAGGGAGGCAGGAAGGCAGGAAGGCAGGAAGGCAGGCAGGCAGGAAGGAAGGAAGGAAGGAAGGAAGGAAGGAAGGAAGGAAGGAAGGAAGGAGGCTATGGTCATTTGGCATTTTTGAGATGCTGGGAAAAACAGATGCATGTGTATATATTGATACATGAATTTGTATTTGTGATCTTACTAGCCTTAAAATACCACTAACCATTTACTAATTCTTTTCTTTTTTTCCCAGTATGATTTCATAAAAATTATGAAACAGACTTTCCATTTCTGACCTCTTCATACATAATGCAGTTATTTCAAGCTTAAAAGAATTAGCTCAGAAGAATAGATGATAATTGACGAGGGACAACTTACTTAAATTTGCCTGCCAGTTTCCTGATTCTTTTTTTTTTTTCAAACTCTTCCTATGAAAAACTTTCACTTTTGCATTTTATTCTTGGGCCATTAGCATGTTTTTTTGGCAATGGGGAGGTTGAATTGATTTTATTGCTGTGATTAGCAACAAATGATATGTAACTTTCTTTCTTAAAAATTAACAGTGATTCATCATTCTGAAACCTGCTAGTTGACCTCTCAGAAAAATTAAATAAGATTGGACTAATTAGCATTTGGATGGTAGAATATTTGAAAACAACAAAAATGTTCCTGAGACTGAGAAGTCAAGGGGGGAAAAATATCCCAGAATACGATAATGACAAACCACTTCCAAATGGTTGCCAAGGAAAATTGCATAGATGGTCCAGAAATTCATCAGAGTTAAGCTGGTGAATTCAGTTGTCTTAACTGTTAGACCAAAAAGCCCTTTGGGAAGAAGTTTCCCTATCCTATCTTAGCTTTTAATTAAAACATGGCACATTAAGAAGGATGGTGACTGCAGGAAAATTGATTGCACAATGGGGCATTCATTCACACATTTGATTATGTGACATCAAATTGGCATTGATTCTTAGTGATCAAGTCAATAGATTGATTTTCCATGTGCCCCTGATCTTTCAATATTTCAATATGCAGTCATCATCACTTTAACTAAATACATCTACTTTGCTTGACTGTTCTGATTTTTGTAAGTATAGATGTATCACAGCATTTGAATATTTTTTTCCAAAACCTTCATGACTGCTTTATTGAGTGTTAATCTGAAGCATATTTCTTGACTGCTTGTTCTTTTACTGTTGATGGTTGATGCCAAAAGGCAGAAGCTAGCCAGCAATGTTTTGGTGGATAGCTTCTGCCTTTTGATATTTTTATTGCCTATTTATTCGACCTGTTGCATTTATTTTGGTCTTCTTTATATTTAATTTTAGTCCCATTTTTTTGCTGTGCTCCTTGACTTATTAATAGACCTTTCGGATCATTCATATTTTGGGCTATTAGGATAGTCTCATAAGCCTAGTGCAGGTTACTGTTATTTCTTCCTTGTATTAATAGCAACTATTTGGCTGGGATATTTGCAGGATGGCACTTAAATACTCAACTTTACTATTCTAGGTACCTGAAACTTTATCCTCTGAATAAGGCAGGTGGCACTGCATTTCTAGAAGTTCTAAATAATGTGCTGTCAAAAATGCCAGTCAGTGGATTGAACTTTAAGCAATACGTTCCAACTAATAAGAACTGCAACAATATCAGAAGTGGTTTGAATTTGGAACAGTTTAGTTCTCTAGAAGTGAGAAGCATGAAAATCCTCTTTGCCCCAGTGATGTAAGTCCTTGATTTACAATAGCTCATTTACTGACCCTTCAAAGTTACAATGGCATTGAAAAAAGTGACTTATGACCGTTTTTCACAGTTATGACCTTTGCAACATTCCCATAATCATGTGATCAAAATTCAGATGCTTGGCAGTTGGTTCATATTTATGACCGTTGCTGTGTCCCAAGGTCATGTGATCACTTTTTGCAACCTTCTGACAAGCAAAGTCAATGGAGAAGCCAGATTCATTTAACAACCGTGTTACTAACTTATCAACTTCAATGATTCACTTAACAAATGAAGCAAGAAAGTTTGTAAAATGGGGCAAAATTCACTTAACAAATGTATCACTTAACAGAAATTTTGGGCTCCATTGTAGTCGTAGGTCGAGGATTACCTGTAGTAACCACACTGTTGTTGTTTTACTGCATGTGATCACCTTTTGCGACCTTCTGACAAGCAAGGTCAATGGAGAAGCCAGACTCATTTAACAACCGTGTTACTAACTTATCAACTGCAATGATTCACTTAACAACTGAGGCAAGAAAGTTTGTAAAATGGGGCAAAATTACTTAACAAATGTCTCACTTAACAGAAATTTTGGGCTCCGTAAGCCGAGGACTACCTGTAGTAACCTCACTGTTGTTGTTTTATTGTGAGTGTACAGACATTTTCTTGTTTGCAATTGATCTTCCTTTAATTTATTTATGTATCATATTTGAAGATCGACAAGCTCTCTCATCAAGTGACTCTTTAAATTCTTCCCACTTTTTCTCTAATTTCCCACAGCATTCTGATTTATTTTACCTAAATTATCAAGTAGACAACAAAGAGAAATCTTTGCCCTAAATGTTGCTAAATTTAATTACACTGTGTGTAATCTCACCCTGCTATGCGTTGTAACTGTTAGCACTTATCCAATGTCTTCCTGTTTCATTTGGTCTCTCTCTCTCTCTTACCTTTGGGTAGTTTAACCATTTTCATTACACAATTTTATCACAAGGTGGTTTTTTTCCCCATAACTACTTCATTAAGATTAAAAAATAAATTGTGATAAGACAGGACTGCCAAACTCATGATCCGCGGCCCGGATGTGTCACGTGCTGGCCACGCCCATGCCCGGTTTAGCGAAGGGGGAAAAAGTCATGATACATCACGTGATGCTGCCACGAGGACGCGAATTTGATGCTCCTGTGATAAGATGAGGGGCCTGATGATGTAATGATAAACAAGTTCTGAGTGTTTCAATTTTACTGGGAGTTAGTAACAAGCGTTAAATTGCTCTGTGTTTTTCCTTGTAAAATAGCTTTATGTGGATTGATAGAGAATTTGGCAATCTAGGATCATATATGGTTAAATCATATAATCAAATTTCCTGTAAAATTTGGGGTTGTGGCATGTTGTAATTATGAAAAGTATAATAAACATTGCCAGTTCAATGGCCTGTGGATGATTTGCTTTAATAGTACCTCTGTTTGTTCACGAGACAAGTCATCTTCCAGGGAAATGAAAATTGTTGAGACATGCTGTGTCCCTGCTCTGTGGCATAGTATTATTTTGGAAGGAAACCAACAAACTGAAATACGATTCGGGGAAAGCTTCTACTTAAGAAGAGCTAATCTACCTATTCACAACAGGCTGGCATAGACCAGACAGTTCTTGATAGAAGTAGCACTCTATGGTACTAATATATTTTTCTTAAATTTTTTTTTTAATACAGTATAAAAGGAAGAAACAAAAAGAACATAAGAGAAAAAGAATTCAGAAAGAAAAAGGGAGGGAAAAAAAGAATTATGCCTTTTGCTTTCTCTCTATTGAACAATTATTATCTTAACATTCTCCCCATCCTCTTCGTACCTTTTTAGTCCCCAAATCCTGAAATCATAATTTAATCTTTGCTTCATTCAGGAAAAAGTCTTTCAACAAGAACCTTCTAATTTTTTTACCCTGAACAAACTGGTCAGCTTCATCTTTTCTGCCTATTCAATTAATCTTAGAATCCAATCATTAATTTTCCTTTTTTTTTTTTGCATGCAATAATCACTCTACAGTTACCACAGATGCAAAATTAATTTGTCATATTCCTTTTTTTTTAATTCCTTTTTATCCATAAGACCCTATAGGAATAATTCTGGCTTGAACGTAATATTAATCTGCAATATGTTTTGCATGAGGAAATAGCATCTTTAAGGGCAGATCTTCTGTCCTGATACTGTCAAGTTCACAATGCCTATGATTCAGGGGCGAAATCCAGCAGGTTCTGACAGGTTCTGGAGAACTGGTAGCGGAAATTTTGAACAGTTTGGAGAACCAGTAGCGGAAATTTTGAGTAGTTCAGAGAACCAGCAAATACCACCTCTGGCTGGCCCCAGAGCGGGGTGGGAATGGAGATTTTCAATATCCTTCCCCCAGGAGTGGGGAGGGAATGGTAATTTTGTAGTATCCTTCCCCTGGAGTGGGGTGGGAATGGTTGCAATATCCTTCCCCTGGAGTGGGGTGGGAATGGAGATTTTGCAGTATCCTTCCCCTGGAGTGGGGTGGGAATGGAGATTTTGCAGTATCTTTCCCCTGCCATGCCTACCAAGCCATGCCCACAAAACCGGTAGTGAAAAAAATTGGATTTCACCACTGTTATGGTTCATGTGGCTTATGTGACTATAAATTAAGTTCCAAGCCAGTTTCCAATTCTTTACTAAATTTGTGACCCAAGACTCCATATCTGATAGTAAGTTCTTACAGAACCATATTTGAGCTAGGGCCCTACCTTTACATCATTTGCTATGATTAAGTCTCTCTGAGAGTGGTATATGCCAAACAAAGTAATATCTGTCTTATTTCTGAAACGTTAAGTCTGCTTATGTTTATAGCAAGCAGCTTCAAGTGTTACATTATTGATTATTTAAAATACCCGTCGCCCCTCTCTTCCAAGGATTCTTCCGCTGACTGACAGATCCTATTACTTTATCTGCCGAGGAATTCAGATTTGTGAAAGTTACAAAAACAAGCGCTGCACACGAATCATTAATCTTGCACTGTTGTTAACGCAGAGATGTAATAGAGACAGCTGGCATTTCCTTGACATCTTGCGCGATGTCCCCCAAATCTCTCATCTTCCCAGCCTTGACAAGAGAGAAAATTAATCACGGAGATAGCGATTTGTCATTTTGAGGATTATCCAGGCAGTCCAGGAACACCAAATGCACTAAATGTTTTCCTCGACGTAGCAATTTCAGCACAAATCCCTTGGTGACATAAGGAGTGAAGTGGTATTTGGTGGGTGAGGTGGATGGAAGGTGAATTGGTCCATTTTACGATATATCCACTTTTCGAATCAACTTGGAATAGATAACTATTTTTGCTTCTTCCCCTTAAGATGGCAGTAGCGTTCTGTCTGTGACACCTGAAGTTGGCAGGAGGAATTACACAGTACAGTTAAAGGGAGATATATTGGTACACACATTAAGCTTTATTTTGTTAATTTGAAAGAATAAAAAGGAGGAAAATGAATCTCCATATCTAAACTGGAATGTTCTTTCCTAGTCTATAAAAGTTATTGGAAAGTTATTGCCAAGATCTAGCAGGATAGCAACCAGTTATTTCATGAAATGGATGTAAGTCACCATCAGGGAGACTGAACTGCATCCTCATCCCCCAACAGTGTTTGTTTCTATTGTTTTCTTTAATCTAGTGGTGCTCCAGACACAAGGCATTTGATTTTCAATTAATATCCCCAAATTTTGGACTAATCAGAATAAGGAAGCTTATTGAAATGTTCATACTGACGAGCAAATAATGGGACTTTAAACAAAAATCTATGGAAGTGAGTTTGCGAAAGAGATGTGGAAGGATTGTGTGGGGACAGAGACAGGAGGAATGGCGGGGGGGCACTCATTCTTCCTCTGCAATCTTCTCTTCCTCCCTCCTTTCTTCCTTCATTTTTCTGATAACCCAATCATTCAATGAGAACAATTAATCAGTGGAAAGCCTTGCCTTCAGAAGTTGTGAGTACCCCATCATGGAGATTTTGAGGAAGAGACTGGACAACCACTTGTCTAAAATTGTATAGACCAGTGATGGCTAACATTTTCTGGACCGAGTGCCCAAAGCGCGCATGCCCAAACCCCCAAAATGCAATGCGTGTGTGGCCCCCCCTGCATATGCCCCACTTCGTGCATGCACATGCCTGCCCTCCCCATGCACCCCACCCCGTGTGCATGCATGGCAGAGACCCGAAGACCAGCTGGTTGGTGGCAGGTGTGCGTGCATGTGCACCGGAGCTGAGCTAGGGCGACTGCTCATGTGCCCACAGAAAGGGCGCTGTGTGCCACCTCTGGCATGCATAGGTTCGCCATCACTGGGTGTAGACTCTCCTGCTTGTGCAGGGAGCTGGATTAGATGACCTCCAAGATCCCTTCCAACACTGTTATTCTATGTTCTATATTCTTACCTTGACCTTTCATCTCTGGCACAGGAGACTGTGAATAACATACAAGCAACTTCCATGAAAGGTCTGAATTGACTTTTGATAAAGAGATTTTATATTGTGTCTAGGTCCACATATAATGTAGCCAAGGACAGAATGATAGAGTTGGAAGAGACCTGCAGGTCTTCTAGTCCAACCCCCTGCTCAAACAGGACATCGTATACAATTTGGCTGTCCAGTCTCTTCTTAAAAGCCTCCAGTGATGGAGCCCCCACAACTTCTGAAGGCAAGTCATTCCACTGGTTAATTGTTCTCACTGTTTGGAAACTTCTCTTTAGTTCCAGGGCAACATGCATCCCACCTGCATGAAGGTTAATTATCACTTCATTGCTTCAGTAGGGTGAAGGAACTATTGATTTCCAACATATTCATTGTTCTGGAACTTGATTTGCAGAGGAAGAAATGTGGAAGGAGCAATACTAACAGTGTAGCAAATCATTGTGGTGGCTTTGGACACTTTTTGTGGAAAACAAGGGGAAGATTGTCTCCCACAGTCATGAGATTCTTAGACTTCTGAGTTTCAAAAAAAAAAATCACACATCTTGGCAGTATGGTAAAATTGATGGAGATAAGTACCAAAAATATACGTAATTCAACACACGATTTACCTTAAGTATAAATAACTCACAACCAGGGAAATACAGAAAAACCAGCTAGGTGAATTGCTTGAGTGTGGAAACATTGTTCCTTGGATAGAAGAATAGAGAAATGCTAGCTAGTCAATATGTTAGACATTCCTTGGTCTAGCAGCAGCATTCAAATCGTGATCACTGCAAAGCATTAATTAAGGTCACTTATCTACTCAGTTTTTCATTGATTGTGTTTCCTCAATTATGCTCTGAAATTAAGGTGCATCCTATAAAGCAAATACTTTATTTGTATTGATGAAAAGATTACGAGCTTCCATTAAGGAACACACTGGGAACTCAGTGCAAAGGTTTCTGAGCATTAAGATGTACCAGCAAATGCCAAAACCTCCTTTTGGATATATTCATAGGATATTTTGTACACTTGGGTGACAAAGAAATAAATCACAGTTGCCATGGGCTTTCATGTCCATGTGCATGAACTGTGATGCACATATTACATTATATGGTTGTTATTGTTATTTATCTAGTAAATGAAGCATATCGGACATAAATACAATTGAGAGAATCCAGAGATATTTTATGAGAAGAGTCCTCCATTCCTCTATCTGCAGTAAAATACCTTATGCCACCAGACTCCAAATTTTGGGCTTAAACAACTTAGAACTACGCCGACTTCAGTCAGACCTAAGTGTAGTACATAAAATTATCTGCCAAAATGTCCTACCTGCCAATGACTATTTCAGCTTCAACCACAACAATACACAAGCAAATAATAGATACAAACTCAAGGTAAACTGCTCCAAACTCGATTGCAGAAAATACGACTTCAGCAACAGAGTGGTCAATACCTGGAATATACTACCTGTTGTGGCTCCATTGCCTGAGCCTGGGCTATCGACAGATGCAGACTCTGAGACTGAGGGAGAGGAGTTGGCAAGGCCTCCCTCTCCAGGACCCTCCTCTCTGGCAATGCCTCCGGAGGACACCGAAGGCCAAGAGATAGGCCCCAAGCCAAGCACGTCCCTGCAGCCACAAGTGGAAAGCGACGAAGGAGATAAGTGCTGGCTGGATCCTCGACAGCGGTGCAGGGAGAAGCGTGCGCAGCAGAAGGGAAGGCATGCCAGAGATTAGCTGAGTCACTGGACCACACCCCACAGGGTATAAATGTGGCTGTGGTGGCCGGTTCAGTTTGTGACAAGCAAAAACTAGAAATAATCCATGATCTCTGCGTTACTGGACTTCTGCCTGCCTTGTCGGACTGCATTTGGACTAATCCTTGTATTGTTGAAACTTTGCCTGCTTTATCGGAATGCTTGCAGTCTAATCTTTGTTTTGTGTGAGTAAAGTCTGAATTGGCAGCTAGCCACTGGGTTGCTGCCAGCTTTATCTTCAAAGACTTTGTCGTGTGGCTTATTAACTCCGGGCCATCTGTGGGGGTGCGTGTGTGGGATTGGGACAGAACACTACCTGACTGTGTAGTTTCTTCCCCAAACCCCCAAAACTTTAACCATAAACTGTCTACTGTTGACCTCACCCCATTCCTAAGAGGTCTGTAAGTGCACCAGCGTGCCTACCATCCCTGTCCTAATATTCCTTTTTTACTTACTCTTTTCATGTATTCAAATTATGTTTATACATTTACCTGTTATCTTATATATGCTTGACAAAATAAATAAATAAATACAAACAAATACAAACAAATACCCAGGATTGTAATTAGGGTGATGTTGTATGCATATTCAGATGAGAAGTATGAAAGTTTGAAAATAAATTGAAAGTTCTGCTCACATGATCATCAATAAAGTGGCAGAAGAACTCTGTATTATTTAGGTCTGGATCATGTATGAATCTTTCTCGGAGTCAAAGATACCCTTGAAATTTCCTGGCTGTGGAAAAATGTGTTTATGAGTTTGCTCTATACGCAGATTGCACTCTCCATGAACTTAGACAAATGCTTACCTAATAATAGTGAGGAAGACAAAATGATTTCTGATTCTGGACCCACAATTAATTCAAGGATATCAGCTCATAAAATGGATGGAATATTTGTGAGCTCCAGGACTTAACTGTCATGTTTTTCAATCTTAAAGATGACACTCAAATCTTTATAGACAAGATTGCAGTTCCGACCTCCCTCAAATGTACAGAAGCTGACTACATTCTAATACAACTGAAGCCATATTAGGTATGGTTTGATAGGACCTTCACAGCTTTAATATTTTAGTATACTTTAGTATTTCACATGTTAACACACTTTAGAATAGAATAGAATAGAATAGAATTTTTTATTGGCCAAATGTGATTGGACACACAAGGAATTTTCTTGGTGCATACTCTCTCAGTGTACATAAAAGAAAAGATACGTTCATCAAGAATCATAAGGTACAACATTTAATGATAGTCATAGGGTACAAATAAGCAATCACGAACAATATCAATATAAATCATAAGGATACAAGTAACAAGATTACAATCATATAGTCATAAGTGGGAGGAGGTGGGTGATAGGAACAATGAGAAGATTAATAGTAGTGCAGACTTAGTAAATAGTTTAACAGTGTTGAGGGAATTATTTGTTTAGCAGAGTGATTGCATTCGGGAAAAAACTGTCCTTGTGTCTAGTTGTTCTTGTGTGCAAGGTATCCAAAGTATCTGAAAAATGATATAGCTTGATTTAAATATTCTGTGAACCACAATCTGAGTGGAAAATATCCTCAAAACTAGCATTTTTTTTTAAAAAAAAAAAGAAGCTAGAAAATTCAGCCGCTATATCTAGTAATGAATTTTAAGAGGTTACTTAAGATCAACAACTTTTTGAAACACTAACATGTTATTTTGGAGTCATTCGAATATAAATGTATTGTATATTTTGTTGTATGCATTATTATTTTTAAAGTTGTTAGCCCCACCCCCTCCACTCCCCACAAGTCACCATGATTTCATTTGTGGCCAAATAGACTGGTTGAACCACCTTCCATCCTATCACGGTTCTCTCACGTATATGGATAAATAAAAGAAAATGATGGTTCTCTGAGTGATAAAGCCCCAAACTTTTCTACATTAAAGTGATATATGGCTTTTGGCAGTGTGCAGCAGCTGCCAAAAAACCCAACACAGTTCTAGGCTGCATAAACAGAGGGATAGAATCAAGATCACGGGAAGTGTTAATACCACTTTATATTGTCTTGGTAAGGCCACGCTTGGAATACTGCAACCAGTTTTGGTTGCCATGATGTAAAAAAGATGTGGAGACTCTAGAAAGAGTGCAGAGAAGAGCAACAAAAATAATTAGGGGACTGGAGGCTTAAACATACTGGAACTGGGTATGTCTAGTTTAATGAAAAGAAAGACTAGGGGAGACATGATAGCAGTGTTCCAATATCTCAGGGGCTGCCACAAAGAAGAGGGAGTCAAACTATTCTCCAAAGCACCTGAGGGCAGGACAAGAAGCAATGGGTAGAAACTAATCAAGGAGAGAAGCAACCTAGAACTAAGAAGAAATTTCCTGACAGAACAATTAATCAGTGGAACAACTTACCTCTAGAAATTGTGAATGCTCCAATACTGGAAGTTTTTAAGAAGATGTTGGATAACCATTTGTCTGAAGTGGTGTAGGGTTTCCTGCCTAAGCAGGGGGTTGGACTAGAAGACCTCCAAGGTCGCTTCCAACTTCTATTCTATTCTATTCTATTCTATTCTATTCTATTCTATTCTATTCTATTCTATTCTATTCTATTCTATTCTATTCTCTATAACATGTATTAATTAATAGTTAGACAAAATTGAATAATATTAAGTTTTTGGGATACTCTTGGTATCAAATGAAGAACATTTCAGCAGCTAAAACCACCCTGTGGTATAGTTCATATGGGAAATCTCTGTGGAAAATGTTGAGGAACCAATCTTTTTTTTCCAGTTCCAGAGTTGCTCTGGGCGCTACCTTTGCTCAATGGGAGTCTTCTAGAAATTGTGTATACTATTAACACTTTAAGTATTGTTATTGCTAAATCGGCATTTCATCTGAAAGTCTGCATTAGCATATATCTCTTGGCACTCGTCAGGAAAAAGATATTAAAATATTTGTAAAGCCCATGAAGAGTTAATACAATTGTAGTGGCTTAGAAATGTCAAATATGCACTTAACCATAACCACATTTATCCTCGGGACTAAAACTAATTTTAAGTATTTTAGCCTATATGTTAGCTTTACACATATTTTATCAGAGCTCAATATCATCCAATTTTCACATCAATCTGCACTGAATATATAAAAACTTCACACTGATTTTTTAAAGTCAGCTTTTCCTATTAAGTAACATTTTTTTTATAATTCTCTAATAAATACATTTTATATGCTGTTTCTGAACCTAAGTGCAATTTATACCTTTGTAATAATGTGTAATATGAAAATAATTACAACTTGAATTACACGCTAATCTGGGAAATAAGAACCTGGTTACACTGCCTATAGATGCAGGATTTTGTCCTATCTCTAACATAAAACTGTATTTATTTCTCTGGTTTCTACTGTGTTCCATTTCCAATCTGCAGGTTTCAAAATTTCTTTTATGGGAAAAGAAAATTTCAGGGAAGTAAAATTTTGTATACTTTGAGAGACTGCTTGTATCCAATTGTTTCTGTCTACCCCATATTAAAAACCGCCATTATGAGAACAAAGATGGTTACCTTCTTTGTCATGGCTCCCACTCATGAATCTAGAATAGTATCCATCTACATATACTGTAGGGATGGTGCTGTCTCTTCCAGGATTCTGGAAAGCTCTTAAAATCTGGCTTTGGTCCTAGGCCGAGTGTTACCATAGTAATGTATCATTGTATTTTTGAGGCCCTTGTGTTGTATTGGTTATAATATGGTTTTATTTCTTTATTAGGTTTTTATCCTGCTGTCAGCTTTGGAAGCCATATTAGAAACAGAAGCTTCCACGCTGCCAACTTCTCATATGTGGGAAAGTAGGAGGGGGGATTTAGTAGAGGGAATGTATTTAGACAAAATAGCATTCTTCCTTTCGGTCAAGGTCAGGACAATACTGTATCTGGAGAAGGAGTGGTTGGAATGATGTCTCGAGATGGGATGGATGTTGATTGGAGCATGTGATCAATTGATGAGTGAGGGGATGGTTTGGGGTTTTTTGATTTACTGAGGAAAAACCCGGAACTCTCAGATTCGGGTTTTTCCAGATGTGCCAGTATACCTACTCTAATAAATGGAACTTTGAGGAAATGCTTGCTTCGGAGTTTTTAATTGGAGTTGGGGTTTTCTGGAATGCTGACACCTGCCTTTATTACTTTATAAGTAAAGCAAAACAGCAAACATACATAATACTCATTCTTTCTCCTATTTTGGCCAAAGAAATGACTTTGTGAGGTGGATTGGGCTGAAAGAGAATGACTAGCCCAAAGTCACCAGCTGGCTTTCATGACTAAAAGGCAGGACTAAACTCACAATCTTCAGGTTTCTGTATCAGCAGCTTAACCACTCCTTGGCTGTCTATTTGGTTTGATGTGTTATATGTTTTTTTTAAAATTGATTTTCCAGTGTTCTACACCATTCAGAATCCACTGGAATTGGGCACCTAATAAATTCAAATACATAAATACATTTGAATAAATGCCATATATTTCGGAGTATAAGATGCACCTGAGTATAAGAAACAGCTTAGTTTTGGGGGAGGAAAATCTGCCTACCAGGTATTCATCTGGCTAGCATCCTTAGTCTGGTCAGCTTTAGCACATTAGTTTGCTGGTTTTGAGCGCGCAGGTGCACTTTTTATTCCCTACTTGGGGATAAAAAACAGCTTCTAAAGCACACGATCTTTGGAGAGAGAAGCAATGAGAAAAGCAGGCAAAGCACAGAGATCGCTTCACTGGCTAGCGCCTCATTAGGCCTGAAAAAAAGCTTCTAAAGCACAGCTGAGAGTCTGAGGGAGCAGGCAAAGCCTGGAAGATCACTAGCACCTTATTAGGGCTGAAAAAAAGCTTTGAAAAAACTACATTCGGAGTATAAGATGCACCCAAATTTTCAGCCTCTTTTAGGGGGGCGGGAGTGCATTTTATACTCTGAAAAATATGGTAATAGTTGCACTTACTTAGATAGTCAAAGCGTACTGCAGATTCCTGTCTTTCATTGTATGGTTTAAGTCTGCAGAAGTCTTCAGACTTCTCATAGTACTGTTAAACTGTTGGAGTTGTGGCATCCCAAGCATTAATCCTTGTCCCTTTGACTCTATGGATCACCAGCAGCTTTAGTAGCGGAAACAGTGAAAGGCTTCTCATTTCTTCCTCTCTAGGTTTGGCTAGTGGAAGACTCAATTTTAGGATTTCTTCTTCATCCTACTTTCCATACTTTCCTTTCCTCTTCTTTCCTCTGGCATGAGGACATAATAATAATAATAATAATAATAATAATAATAATAATAATAATAATAATAATAATAATACAGCATGCAGTTACCTGGATTTTCAAGTACTACATGAACTACATTGTCAACCAAAGTGGAACTTACATGGCTTTCAGAAAGGATGCTTGAGTGCTAATCAGGGATAAAAACATTACCTTGGAAACTGTAAGAGTAAATTCCCAAGCAGCCATTTAGTGAGACAGAGAAGGCAGTTTTGTCTTTTTGACAAAAAATAAAAACAAAAACAAACCCTACCTTTGTCAGGACTATGTTGCTTTTTCTTCCATAATCTATATTTCCTCTCCTCAGCCCTCTTCCTTTTAACAATGTCTCACATTAATACATTTTTGTAGTCTTTTTGATTTTTAAACATTTGTACTCTCTGGATCTTCTCTCTGGACCTTCTGGACCTTCTTGCCAGTACAGATGGACCACAGTAAATAATAAAAAAGAGGATTCCAACCAGCCTTATCTCAAAATTTTCCAGAGAAAATCTTGAGGGAAAAACCTCAGAAAGAATTTTGCTTGTTAAATCTTTTTCCAGGTTATGAAGGGTAGACCACAGGGAAGATTCTGAGTGAACAAAACCAAACCAAACAAAAAAAATAATAAAATAAAAATAAAACCAAACCAAACCAAACAACCCAACACATTGCTACATAAAAGAACAATATAAGCTCAAAAACATGACCAAAACAAGGTCATGTGAGCATAAGATACAAAACTAGGCCTCTTCCATTTAGGAAGAAAACTGTCAAGGAACGGAGAGGCAGATATTGAGTTAGATTTTTAATTTCATGATAAAACTGGACATCCTGTGTGATCAGATTATATGGGTGTAGTTAAATACAAGGTTGCCAGAACACTTCAGCCACACCAATATTAGTCTGGATTCAGTCCTCGATTTAAGAACTGGTACTCAGAATATGCAGGAATTGGAGAAAATGACACCAAATGCCATTCCTTCTTCAGTTTTGCCCTGAATGAATTTGAAATTCAGAGAAATGAATAATCAATAAGCTACTGAGAATAAGCTACTGCTCTTCAGGCATAAGGGTAGGTTTTTCTTGAAAATTACATTTAGCTTGCTGAATGCCTGCCAAACACATTTAACCACATTTAACCCGTGTGTGTGTGTGTATATATACACACAGAAGTGTACATGTATATATGTGTGCATATATGAGTGTATATAGATAGATATATATAAAACAAGGAATTGAACTTGTTTAGAAGTAAAGATTAACAAAAGTATTTTCTCCTATGTCAGATGTTTCCCTTGGAGCTATGTTTCTAATTCACCTTCATTTAAAATACAAGTATTTATAGAGATCAAAAGCCAAATTTAATAAAGTGCATTCGAATACAGTCTGCCTTCCAAGGTTTTGCTGTGAGCTACTTTTTGCAGATGATTTATGATTTCTGAATGAAGACGTTTTGACAGCCTTTTCAGTCTAGTTTGTGCTAATAGATTCTGATATTGTAATTAATAATACATACAGCACTTCAGTGTGTTGTCATTTTTCCTTCCCTGTTAAGATATTGCTTTTAACTTTGCCTTCAATTACTCTGATTAATTAAGCTTTCTTTGTCCCGTTCTATCTATTAGCAAATTCAGTGTAACAGATGTTTAACTTTGGGCGTAATTAACCATATTTTTTAACAAGGAAAGAGATGAATTCCATTAGTTTCACTCATATTTTACATATAATTGTAGTATATATCTTTATGATCTCCTAATTTTTTTGCATATTCCTAGATTTTAGAAGGAGGCAAATTATTGCCATATACAATTTTCAGATCAATCTGATACCTTTTCAATAGGTTCTTATACTGTCCCTTAGGGGTGTAGAGTCAGACATAGGCTAGGACAGGGGTCGGCAACCTTAAACACTCAAAGAGCCACAAAGGTCCTAACCGGAAGCCCCCCGTTCAATTCTGGAGCTGACCGGAAGTCCGCTTCCCTCACCATAGAGTCTCCTCCTAGCGCGGTGTCCTTTTTCCTCTGCTGACCGGAAGTCCGGTTATCCCACCATAGAGTCTCCTCCTAGTGTGGCATCCTTTTTCTTCTACCTGTTCTAACTGAAAGCCCTATCAATTGTGGAGTTGACCGGCAACAAGAAGCCACAACAGAGGGATGAAAGAGCCACATGCAGCTCCAGAGCCATGGATTGCTGACCCTTGGACTAGGATGACATAGGGTATAAAGTCCCCTGGGCATAAAGTCCTCTGGATAACTTAAATCTGTCTCATTGAGTTGTTGTTATTGTAGTTGCTGCTGTTGTTATAGGGCTAAAATTAACAACATTAGCGAACTTTCTACCAAAAGGTAAGTACATGGCTAGAAAGCGGGTGACTGTGGATTCAAGTCCTGCCTTAGCCATGAAAGCTAGTTGGTTGACTTTGTGCCAGTCACTCTCTCTCAGCCCAATGCACCTCACAGGGTTGTTGTTGTTGTGAGGAAGAGGATGAAGTTGTGTTGGATATGTTCACCACCTTGCGTTATTTGTAAAAATAATAACAATGGGATACAAATAAATAAATTAAAATACTGCTGTTGATATTATGATTATACTTTAATTATAAACAAAGTTACTATGTTTATGTGGAAAGCAAACTAGCAAAACACTTGTTGCATTGCCTTCTTTACAATATTAATCTATAAATTTCCTGAAGTTGATTGGGAAACTTTATCAAGGAAAGAAAGTATGTCTGAAATAAAATATCCCATTTTGACAAACGACTATTTGCAGATTTCAATGGTCGCTGAAGCAATCGTAGAGCACTTTATTGACTGCACTAGATGAAACTTGAAGCAGAAACATCTTGGCGTGTTGTGCTTGGGCAAAAGAACAGTCACTTTTGTCTTTACCTTTAGATCTCATATCAATTAATGTTTGATGTTAGCTATTTTCTATGCAAAACCTTCCACTTGATGGGGAAATAAAACAATATCATTGGAAAACATTGATTCATAAAGCTAGCATGGTCCCAGATGTTTAGTCAATGCATTGTCATTGCTACAGATCATATATTCAATCCTGTGTACAGTATATATTTATATAGATAATACATTCTAGTTACTATAGGTAATTAGTGAATGACAAGCTAGATTATTTTTTGTTCATCTTCCTCTCTCATTCTTTAATGGATCTGCATTATGTAAATCACACAAATATTACATCAAAAGAAAATTGTCAGATTGGGAGAAATGTAGTTGAACCTATCATTTAACCTGTTAAATGAATAAAACATAAAACCTTCTCAGCATTTAAAATCAAATTTCATGCTTTCATTAGTAGATAAGAAAGAGGCTATTCTTAAATTATAAAGAGGGGGAAAAAGAGCTTTCTTCATCATCACATCAAAAGGTTTGCATATTGCATGAATCATTGATTAATTCAAGGCATCCAAGCAAATAGTATTAAAAATGTATAAGCTAACTTTACCCTATCTCAGGTCTAATTAAAACCGTCCCCTTATTGGATCACCTTCCAAGAAGTACTAGTATTGCCACAAGGAACTCCCCCCCCCAACTTTTGAGTTAACTTTATTTTAAGTATTGGAGATACAAAGAAGGCAGCTGAAATATTAAATTTTCTCATTTTGATGAGAATTGCTTTACTTATTTATTTGCTTGATTTATAAGGTTTCTTCTTTGAGAAAATCAGATACCATTTTCTTTGGCATGGAAATTTCTGCAACCAGAGCAGAACAGAATAGGCTATCCCTGCTATTTCCTTTCCAAAAGCCTGGCCTACACATAGGATAAGTAGGGTATAAAACATAATTCAACAGTTACGAATTAAACAGCTATTGTATGTGTTGTGGTCTGCCAGTAGCCTGGGGAGCTGGCAGCAGAGTTGGACAGTGAGGAAGCTGGGGAGGAACATGGGCCAGTCCTGGAGTCTGGGGAAGGCTCGGATGAGGGCTCTGCGTTGAAGGCAGAGATGGGGCCAGGGCCATCTGGGAGTTATGTGCGGATTCCAGAGCCTCCAGAGTTGGACATCAGAGAGGCAGAGGAACAGGAGGAGCCTGTTCCTAGTGGACACATGTGCAGAGCTGCCAGAAGGCAAGAACAGTTAAAACTAAAGGGACAACTCAGGAGTAAGGCCTGGAGATTATTGGCCCCTCCCATAAGGTTTAAAAGAGGAGCAAAGGCACGTGGGCCTTTGCAGGAAAGCAACGTTGTTAATTCTGTTCCCAGTCAGCATCTCTGTTTGATTCTGGACTCTGTGTGGCTTTGCCAAGTAGGTCTTTGGCAGAGTGTCAAGGGAGATAAAGGTTGGTGGTTATCCCAAAGGATTTCTCCCGAAGGACTTTTTGCAACTAATTGGGACTCAGCTGTGAATGAAGGTAATTCACAGCTGTTGCAATAAAAGAGGTTTTTGGGACTACTCGTGTGTTTTAATGACTCAGGAAGCCTAGGTCACAACACTATGTGTGCCTCTAGGATCACACATTATGCTTTTGCTTTGCAAGCTGCATTGGTTGCTAGTTGGTTTCTAGGTGCCATTCAAGGTGCTTGTTTTGATATTTAAACCCCTATATGGCAAGGAACCAAATTATGTGAGGGATTGTTTCTTCTCAGTTACATCTACCCATCCCATCATGTCCAGCAGAAGAGTATGCTCTGTGTCCTGCCTACTAAAGGGTTCCATCTGGTGGGACTAAAGAGAGATTCCTTTTCTATTGTAGCCCCCTACAACAGAGGTGAGGTTAATACCATCTCTGTTAGCCTTCTGAAAAGCCTTGAAAACATGGTTTTCCCATCAACCCTGGTTATCCCAGGGTGAGCCTGCAAAGAGGTTGAATGTGATGGAATATTAGTTGCCCTCCCACTATCTTGGGGCTCATGTATGTATGTATGTATGTATGTATGTATGTATGTATGTGTTTGTTTGTTTGTTTGTTTGTTTGTTTTGTTATTTATGTATGAAGTTTTTTATCTTATGATATGGCTTGAATTGTGATTCTGGTTTTTTTCCATTTATAAGCCACCAATTTTTGGTGAGATGGGTTGCTATATAAATTTGCTAAATAAATAAGGTTTGGAGGACTTTTACACTGTCAAATTCACATGTGCTTTCTTGATGATAAAGAAGAACTATGTACACATAGAATAATGTGTATGTAAACATGCCTCAGCCAAATCAGTCTTGTCTTCCCTGAACTGAATCTGAGCAGATATTTGGAACAGCATGTTTTTGTATGTGTGTTATAAAAGATTCTGTATTCTGTTGAAATGATTCTGGCATGATTTTCACTATCTGTGGTTTGATCAGTGTCCTTCCAGGCTTCTATAGATGGCCAGAGGTGAAGCTGCATCTATGATATAGCCAATTTCTTTTGGGTTGAGTGGAAAGTTCTGGTATGCCCTTTTCCTCAGAGACATTTTCTCAATCCATCAACTTTGATAATGATGTCTTCAACTTTCTCTTTTTATGGGTAGCTGTTGACAAGATAATGTGGCTTCAATGGAACATTGATGATTCTGGATGAAGTAGGTTAACCGGTTAATGTTCAGTTAGGGCTCAGACTTTGGCATTGGACAGAAACATCTTGGTTACTCTGGTGAATAACCTTTGACCGGACCTGGCTGTGAGAATTGCATCCTTTCTGGTCTTACTTGATCTCTCAGCCGGCTTTGATAAAATCAATTATGATATCTTTATGAATCACCTGCAAAGATTGGAGATTGGAGGCACTGTTTTAAAATAATTTTGTTCCTACCTTGATAATTCCAGTTGTAGGCATTTAGAAGGCGGCATCTTTGGAGCTCCTTTCCCATTCTTTAAGGTCTTTATATATATCTCTCTGATGGTTGTTTTGTCATATTTGTACATGAGAAAGGTTTTCTGATGATTCAGGATAACGTACATGCTGAACAGGACAATACTCAGTTCAGCGGAAATAGAGATACAATGGAAGTCTTGATCTATGGTTTGTAAGCTGTGAGGAACTGGGTAGGATAAAACAAATTTAGGCTGAACTTCAACAAGCAATTTTTGTTTGTCCAGAAACTATTTGGCTCTATAGCTATCCCAGTTGCTATTTTGGATGGGCATGGCAACACATTTGTAGTGTTGAAGTTGTGTCAATGTTTTTTAATGAATGTAAATCCACATTTTCTTCTTGTCACTCAGATCAAAATAAAAATAATCTTTATTTTGGCTTATGACCAGAATAAACAATTAGAGAAATTCTCTAATCTAGCTATCAGATTTGAACTGCAATGTCTCTAAATGTCATATTTCTTTCTTTCATTAGATGGTGGTAAAGATATATGAGGGACGCAGTGGCTCAATGGCTAAGATGCTGAGCTTGTCGATCAAAAGGTCAGCAGTTCAGCAGTTTGAATCCCTAGCGCCACGTATCAGAGTGAGCTCCCGTTACTTGTCCCAGCTTCTGCCAACCTAGCAGTTCGAAAGTATGTAAAAAATGTGGAAAACTAGGGACCACTTTTGGTGGGAAGATAACAGCATTCCATGTGCCTTTGGTGTTTAATCATTCCGGCCACATGACCACGGAGATGTCTTCAGACAGTGCTGACTCTTCGGCTTTGAAACAGAAATGAGCACCACCCCCTAGAGTCAGGAACGACTAGCACATATGTGCGAGGGGAACCTTTACCTTTTTAAAGCTATATGGAAAACTCTTCTGACATCTAATGGTAGTGTATATTTTTGTCTGATAGTCTTAATTCCTGCTTGAATTTTATGCTGAAGTAATAAAGAAATCCAAAAAGTATAAATTAAGGGACAAATAAGGCATTCATTGCAGTTCTAGAAACAGACTGTGACCTAAAACATTTGTTCAGCATTCTCTTCTGTTAACAACATCAGATTCAGTTCATTGAGTCATATTACCTGGAGACAGAAAGAAAATTGGTTGAACTAATTAGGAAATTTGCTATACAGGTAATGCATGTTTAAAGCTTTAACAGCACAAAATAGAAACTGACCTGCATAACTGATATAAAGAGTATCTATCTTCGCAGCTTGCCATCAATAAAACATATATATATATATATATATATATATATATATATATATATATATATATATATATACACACACACACACACACACACACACACACACACACACACACACACAGTATATAAGGAACCAATAAAGAAAGTTACATCATTTTTAACCAAGATTTATTTGGTCAGTTAGAAAATTTATTTTTCTTGTAAATGACATTATAATTTTGGAGAATATGATCAACTGGGTTTTGTTTGCTATGAAAAAGTATGCTATGAATTAATCATTACCCTGAATAAAAATTTAAAATGCTTATAAAGCAGACCAGCTATCTCTTTCACATAACTTTATTCCTCACAACATCATTATCCCAAGAATGAGAAAGGATACAATTTTAGAATCAGGTTTGGGGCTGATAATCATAAAATTATCATTCCTGGCATTTGAACAACCTATTTGCTGCAGCTGTATATTACACAGCAATCTGGTTAAGAGACATTGGATCTGTATTGCTAATACAGTCTTTCAGCAGTTCACATCATTTGGTGAATTAGAACTCAAATACAAGAAATTCCCCATATATATATTTTCATATTCAGTTTCCCCCAGTTTACAAAGTTATGCACATCCAGTATTATGCTCAAGTAACAGAACATTTTTGATGTAATTTCCCCCCCCCTCCTCTCCAAAAAATATTCCCATTTTGTACATCTATTTCCCTAAACAGATGGGCTGTTAGATGCAATTTTCCCTCAAGTAAATATAATTTTATGTTCCTTTTTGAGAGAGTCCCTAAAAGAGGATGAGTTATCTGAAAATTCATGCTGCAACCAAGGACCTGTCATTTCCATTCCTACTTTTGGTTCTTCTGTATGGTGATAGAACATAGAATAATAGAGCTGGAAGGGACCTTGGATGTCTTCTAGTCCAACCCCCCTGTTTGAGCAGGAGACCCTATACCCGTGAAGGCGAATTTATGGCATGCGTGCCACAGGTGACATGTGGCGCCATATTGGTGGGCGCGCGAGCTCAGCTGTGGCATGCATGTGCATGCCAGCCAGCTGATTTTTGGGCCTTCTGGGTCTACCGGAAGTCGGCAAATGGGCCATTTCTGGCCTCCGGAGGGCTTCCGGAGGGGCAGGTGCTGAAGGCCGTTTTTGTCTTCCCCAGGCTCCAAGAAAGCCTCTGGAGCTGGGGAGGGCGAAAAACGGGCCTACCGGACCCACCATGCCATCTCGTGCCAAAAACAAGGGGAGTGCAGAGAGGGTTGCACACGCATGCACGGTGGGGGGCAAGCATAGAATTATGGGTGTGGGCACACACGTGCACAACCCTCCCGTGCTCCCCCTGCTTTTGGTACGCGATGGCAAAACGGTTAGCCATCACTGGCCTATACCATTTCAGATAAATGATTACTCAGTCTTTTTTTGAAAGCCTTCAAAAAAAAAGGCTTTGATGGAGCACACACAACTTCTGAAGTAAGTTGTTCCATTTGCTCTCACTGTTAGGAAATTTCTCCTTAGTTCTAGGTTGCTTCTCTCTTTGGTTAGTTTCCATCCATTGCTTCTCATCTTTTGGTTCTTTGGAAAGTAGTTTGATCTTCTCATCTTTGTATGAGCCCCTTAAATATTGGGATACTGGTATCATGTCTTCCCTAGTCTTTCTTTTCATTAGACTAGATATACCCAATTCCTGTAACCATTCATCATATGTTTTAGCAGCTTCCTATTCATTTTTGTTGCTCTTTTCTGCACTCTTTCCAGAGTTTCAACATCTTTTTAATATTGTGGTGACCAGAACTGGATGCAGTATTCCAAGTGAAGTTTTACTAAGGCTTGATACTAGAACTTCATGTGATCTTGATTTTATCCCTCTGTTAATGCAGTCTAGAATTGCATTGGCTTTTTTTGGCTGTTGCTGCACACTGTTGGCTCATATTTAAGGGATTGTCCACTAGGATTCCAAGATTCCTCTCACAATTACTGGAATTAAGCTAAATTTCACCTAGCCAGTTAGTTTTTCTTTCCTAAATGCAGAACCGTGTTTTTATCTATGTTGAATTTCATTTTCTTAGATAGGGCCCAATGTTGAAGTCTTCTGGTATGTTGGCTATTCCTGCCAGCTTAGTGTCCTCTGCAAATTTGATGAGTTCACCTTCTATTCCCTCATCTAGATTGTTTATGAAGATATTAAAGAGTATTAGGCCCCAAATGGAACATTGGGGTACTCCACTGCTTACTTCTCTCCATGTAGATGTAGTCCCATTGAGGACTATACATTGAATACAATTTGTTGGCTGGTTACAGACCCATCTGGTGGTGGTGCGGTCTATCCCACATTTTTCTAGCTTGCCAAGAAGTAGATTGTAGTATACTTTATCAAATGTTTTACTGAAATCTAACTATACTATGTCCCCAGCATTTCACTGAGCCATTAATTTAATCACTTTGTTGAAGAGTGAAATGAGATTTGTTTGGCATGTTGTGATTTTGACGAACCCATGTTGGCTACTGGATATAACCTTCTTTGCTTGTAGGTTTTCACAGAATTGTTGCATATCTTTTCCAAGATCTTTCCAGGTATTGATGTCAGCCTGATTGGTAATTTCCTAAATCTGAGGTGTGGGGATTTTTTTCCCTTCATTTTTGGAAGATGGGAACCACATTTGCTCTTTTTCAGCCCTCAGGTAGTTCTCTGGTGCTCCAAGAACTTTGAAAGATATGTATCAATGGTTCTCAGATCATGTCTTCCAGTTCTTTTAGAACTCTGGGATGTAAACTGTTAGGATCCCTTGATTTGAATCTGTCTAGAGCTGACAGGTGTTGTCAGATCCGTGTATCTGCCATTCTTCAGAGGAAGGGAGAGGGGATTTGGGTTTTAATACATTTACTTTCTATTTTCCTTTTTATGTATCTTATATCCTGCCTTCTTGTATAACCTTTCACCTGATTTATAACCATTGCCTGGCACCTTAGATGCCTGGAAATTTCTCACCTCTTGGGGAATGTAAGGGGAGAGTGGGCCATGTGGACTGCAATGCCAGGAAATGGCCCTGAGAAAGTTCCCTTATCTCTTTCTCAGAGTGGCCAGTACAATAACATCTTCACACCTGCAGATTGGCTGAATCCTCATTGGACTGTTGGGAGGGGTTCCTAATTTCCTTTATCCTAATTGTATGGCCTGAGGGACCTCAGAGCCTGCTTTGATTCTGTCCTGTTATCACCCCTTTTCAATAAAAGGGGTATTTCCTTTTGAAATACCAAGTTTCAAGAGTCTTTACTTTATTGAATAAGGGCAAGAGGCCAGGCCTTACAGGTGTTCTCTTACATTATTTTTGCATATTTTAATTTACCTGTCATTTACAGTTCTGCTTTGGGTAAGTTGAGTATTGTTTTCTTTTTGCATGAAGACAGATGCAAAGTACGAATTAAGTAGTTCTGCTTTCTCTCTACAGCCTGTTACTTCTTTGCCATCTTCTCCCATTAGTGGACCAAATGTTCTCCCAATAGTAGACCATCTTCTGCCATTAGTAGACTGATTATTTTGTTATTACACCTTCTAGCACAGGAAGGAGTCAAAAATATCATTTGACTAACTGTATAAAGAAAGAACCACCCCCTTTTTAATGTGTGACTTTGATTGTATGATTGTGACGGCCATCTTGACTTTTTAATTCCCTCACTGCAGAAGTCCTTGCTGTGATCAACAATATTTTGGGGCACCTCTGGTGTAATCCGTTGGTGAACTGGAAAAGTTTTTGCATGAACCTTTGTTTTGTTATGTTTTTTGCAATAACTGTACTTACAAGATAGCACAGATGGGTCAGTGGGATAAGACATATAGCAATGATGTGGTCTGCTTAGGACACAGAAAGCTACATTATACAAAATCAGCTCATCGATCAATCAAAGTCATGTCATGGCAGATAATATCTCTCCAATATCTCAAAGAGAGTTCCTTTTTCATCCATAACTGATGATGTTGAGAATTAAATGTGAGTCCTCTTATATACCAAGTTTGCTTTGTTCTTAAAATACAGACTTGTTTTCTACCAAATTGCTAAGAATATCACTATTTCTTTTCTCCATTCAGTGAGCACAATGATTGCTTACTGTTTTGGGCATAACTATTGACCTTATAGGCAAAGTACAATAGGATTCATGAAATGAAAAATTGCAGCCCGATGTAGAAAACAAGGAGAGTATTAATTTCTTTTAACGTATGCAATTCCCATTACCCTAAGTAAAAAAATGCTGGGCATGCATTGGAGGGAAAATAGACTGCAAACTGTACAATAGAAACAGATTGCTTTGAACACTGAGACAGAAACTTGCAAATTAAATGGTAGCAAGAGGTTTTGGCCTGGCTTCAGATATAAAGTTGATGTATGTGCCCCATTCGTGAATGATAATCAATCTAAAAAAATGTAGATTATAGTTTGGTACAAATAGAAAGCAAGTTTATCCCCATTCTCATGTACCTTGCTTCCCAGAGGGCTTGCTGATCAAACATTCTGCTCAGGCAAGTAAACCAAACCTATTTCATAAGAAGAAGAAAAAAACCCAGCATGAAACTGAAGGTGGGTCAAAGTAAGGTGTCCTGCAATTTGATACAGCAGATGTCAGGTCAGGGTTAATTGTTTATTTCAAGAAGATGTGTCAGGGGCAAGAACATTGACTGACAAAGGAAACTAAGTTCTGTGACCAAACATTAGGCTTTCTCTTTCTAGAATAGGATAGGATAGGATAGGATAGGATAGGATAGGATAGGATAGGATAGGATAGGATAGGATAGAATAGAATAGAATAGAATAGAATAGAATAGAATAGAATAGAATAGAATAGAATAGAATAGAATAGAATAGAATAGAATAGAATAGAATTTTTTATTGGCCAAGTGTGATTGGACACACAAGGAATTTGTCTTTGGTGTATATGCTCTCAGTGTACATAAAAGAAAAGATACATTCATCAGGAATCATAAGGTACAACACTTAATGATAGTCAAATAAGCAATCAAATCATATTAGGAAACAGTCAATATAAATCTTAAGGACACCAGCCACAATTCTAGCCACAATTCTTATGATAATCCTATGTACAGTCGAACAATTACTTCTGGGGACTTTTCAAGATTTCCCTTGATGAGCAGCCCCAAGCTGCCCTAAGGATACAAGACATTTGACCAGCAAATAAATACAAAATTCTACACATATGCATATGAATAAAGTTTATTTTGTTTATTATTTATTATTATTTTATTTTTATTTATTTTTCAGATTTCTATACCGTCTTTCTCCTTTCGGACTCAGGGCGGTGAACAGCCAAGATAAAAAACATTTATACACAAAAGTTAAAATAGATTTAAAATAATTAAATAAATTTGGCCCGTAATTTAAAACATTTAAATTAAAATCCATATCAAATTTTAAAACCAACCATAAAATCAGGGCAATTTATTAAACAAATTTATATACAGGTAGTCCTTGACATTCAGGGCATGATGGCTCAGCAGTTAAAGATGCTGAGCTTGTCAGTGGAGAGTTGACAGTCTGGGTTCGAGACCCGAGTTCCATGCAACAGGGGTGAACTCCCGTTACTTGCCTCAGTTGCTGCACACCTAGTAATTCAACAGCATGCAAATGCAAGTAGATTAATAGGTACCACTTCACTGGGAAGATAATGTTCTATGCACCTTTGGCGTATAGCTATGCTGGTAACATGTTCATGGAAATTGTCTTTGGACAACTCTGGTTCCCTCGACCAAGAAATGGAGATGAGCACTGTGCCCTAGAGTCAGACATGACTGATAGGGAAACCTTTACCTTTTTAGTCCTTGACATACAACTACAGTTGGGACCAGAATCTCCATTGCTAAGTAAGGAAGTTGTTAAGTGAGATGCACCCAATTTTATGACCTTTTCTGCATGGTTGTTAAGCAATTCACTGTGACTGTTAATGTATTATGCTATTGTTAAGTGAATCCAGCTTCCGTTGACTTTGCTTATTGGCAGCCAATTGAGAAGGTCACAAATCATAGGATTCTGCAACCATTGTAAATATTTGTCGGTGGCCAAGCATCCAAATTTTGATCATGTGACTGGTCATATGATCAGTCATATGACCAGTCATATGATGGTCATAACGCAAGGGCTGATTGTAAGTCACTTTTTTCAGTGTGGTTGTACCTTTGAAAGTTTACTAAATGAATAGTTATAAGTTGAGGACTACTTGCAGTTATCCAACTCACACACAGTAACTTTCAACCCCAATATTTGGAAAATTTCTACTCCAAACATAAATAGGGTGTGCTTGGTGCCACACCAAAAGTTTAGAAAAATATTTGGAACTAATAAGGATGGAAAAAATCTCAATCCATTGGGTAATTAAAGTTGCCCTGTTTGGAACACTACGTATATCTTTAATTATTCTAGAATCTAGATTGAGTTTGAAGTATCACAACCAATCAGACCTTTCTGGTAAACTGTGAAAATAGCAATCATCATCTCCATCCACATATAAAAACATTTAGAAAAGAAAGGTTAAAATTAAAAATCTGACTTGGAAGACTAAAAGACTTTGGGCATATGGAAACAATTTGAAGAATCTGAAACACGACGACTTAAAAATGAAAAACTCAAACATAATATTTATAAAGCAAGGCAGCATGGGTCTTAAAATCATTAAAGAGGTTTCAGAAGAAGTGGCGCCTCAAATTGTGGCAGTAGCTCACAAAAGGTATGAATTCCAGCAAAACATTTGAAATGAATCAGTATTTCCTTTACAATAGCCTTGAAGTTGTTCAGGAAAATTTTTGAAACAACTTCAACCAAATAAGTAAAAACTTACAGGTGAAGTTTTATCAAAAAAATGAAGAAGGCAATTTTTTTTAATTAAAAAATTGCAGACTAGATCAACAAAAGTCAGAAAAGGACAACAAAGGAAAAATGTCTTTATAACAATTGAATTGGTTCCGTTGCACTACAAAAGATCAAAGATTGGAGCACTCCTGGGCCAAAGGAATTACACCTCACAAGCAGGGGTGAAATCCAGCAGGTTCTGACCTGTTCTGGAAAACCAGTAGCAGAAATTTTGAGTAGTTCGGAGAACCGGCAAATACCACCTCTGGCTGGCTCCAGAGTGGGGTGGGAATGGGGATTTTGCAGTATCCTTCCCCTGCCACACCTACCAAGCCATGCCCACCAAGCCACACCACACCCACCAAGCCACACCCACAGAACCGATAGTAAAAAAAAAATGAATTTCACCACTGCTCACAAGCTTATATTCCACATAGGCAACACAGCTGAATGTGCTTCTGAAAACTGCAAAAACGAAGAATGAATGAAAACCCCTTTCTAATACAGAAAATAAATAAAAGACAGTGAATCTGACCCCTAAAGACCCTTTAACTTCCCTTCTCACAGTGTTTAAATTATTTACAGAATCGTAGCAAACCTATGTGATATATTCCTATCCAAAAGAAAATGCACTTTTTTGGGGATTGATGGAAAAAAGAACTTACAGAAATCCACGAGGCACTAAATCTTAAAGTTATTAACTGATAAGATGATCCTTAAAAATCAAAAGAAAACAAAGCAATCCCTTGAGTAAACAACCATTTGAGTCACTTCCACATAGCTGGATCAGAAAATGCCTAGACATTTCTGGGATTATTGAAAACATTCAAAGGCACTTGAAAAGTGTCACTGAAGGCAAGAAAAACGGATCTGATAGCCAATATTAAAGAGATTAGCAGAGTCAAACTCAGAAGTGGAATATTCTATGATTCATTGTCACCTTTACTATTTGTTTGAGCAAGGATGCCACTTACAAATAATTTAAACAAAAGCAAATGTGGCTATCGTTTCCGAAAGCAAGACCCAAAGGTTACCTACTAAACCCCATTCATGGATGATTCAGAATTAAACTCGTGATGTATTCAGTCAAGAAGCAGAAATGCAATTCCGTCTAGAAAAATGTGCAAGTTTGATGATTAAAGACGTCAAAAGTGTTGAAGTGAATTACAGCTAATGAATAGAAATGCCATAAGAAGACTGGACCCTGAAAAGGGAGACAAAACTTGGGGTTTGTAGACATTTCTGATTTATTATGTGAGCAAGCAAAAAGGGATAATTGCTTTAATTGCATAAAGTGAATCTGAAGAAATTTCAAAACAAAAGTAAATGCATGAAGCCTGATTAAAGCCATAAACACTTGCGTTCTTCCTGTTATTTAATATACTACTGGTATAATTGATTTGACACAAGCTGAATTACATAGACATGGTAGGAAAACAAACAATGGAAGAAGGGAATCGCAGCTGGAGTTGAAGCATGGTAAGAAACCACTACTACTAGATGTTTGCAAGGAAAAATGCTTCAACATGACAAAATTAAAAATAAGATTACAGAAAGGGAAGAACTGAAAGCCAAACGAATTGCCTGGAAATCCAAACTTTTTCATAGTTGATATACACGTGAAGGAAAATTAGATCAGCATTTGATAGGATAGTGGCTGGAACTATTAAAACTAGATAATTTTTTCTCGATAGCATTCGGTCCCTAACTGGTCTTTAGGGACCAGTTAGGGACAGTCATCCAACTGTGACCTGGTATAGCTGTAATTGAGACCATCAACTTTGCTGTTGGTTATCTTTTTCTCTTTCCTTCCAACTTTCCTGGCATCAGAGACTCCTCCAGAGTGTTAGGTCTTTGATAATTGTCGGAAGTATGTTTGAAGTATGATCATTATGATTTATATAGCATATATAAATGCATTTATTTGAGAAAAGGTTTGAGCAGATATGGAAGCAAAACTATATCTTAATTTCTTGCATGAGTTCAGTTTAATGCCTTTTATAAAAAACTCAACATTGAAGCATGATATTTTGGCTCAGGTTTAGTCTGCATATATAAAATACATCAACCCGTAAATGATAAATTCAAAGTGAATTTGATTTGGGGGAAGCTGGCATTTAGAAACTCCTTTCAGGTGAAAACATGTTTGGGGGACTTCTACAGAAACACTTTAATGAAGCATCGGATTTCTCTTTCAACTGTTAACTACAGGAGTTTGAAGAATGTCTTGGGGATTGTGGAAACCAGTCTCCTGAATAAGAAGATCTTCATAAGATTCTGGAATACCTCTGGAGTACCACTGGAGTACTGATCTCAGGCTCCTTTGGAATTTAGCTACTGGGTATATATCAAGCAATATATATGCAGCTTCAAAAAGTAATCAAAGCATCAACTTTTAACTTTTAACTACCTTTTGGATGTTGACAGGAGCTGGCTAATTTGTTTCAACATAGATGTCCTCATTTTATTAATTTTAATCTCCCAGTTATGCGACTGTTCTCCGCCCTTCCTCATTTTCGCGCTGTAACAATGAGCATTATTTATTCCTAAATGCGTGTTAATGAATTTTACAAGCAGGCTGGATATAGCATCTGTCAGAGAGCCAGAAAGCTTGAAGCCAGAGTCAATCCCACATCACGCCAAGACATTAAGCGAGCCATTGGAAACGATTATCCATGTATAAATGGGGAAAATATATAAAATGATATATAAGGTCACAGTAATAGCCAGTGAGCAATGCCAGCCGATCCTTACTAGTTTCAGTTCTTCTTGGCTTGGAGCTGGGGGTAAAATAGGGAACTGGGAAGAAGCCAAACCCTTTGCTCAAACCTGGCATGGACGTTCTTTGGCTCACTTGATTCAACAGCACAGCTGCTGTGGCACCAGCAATTCATCAGCAAGGCTTTGTTTTGCCATCTTATATTTTCTGTGACTTTCCAAGATTTGACCACCAAGGGCAGATTAATTTGTAGCAATTTGAAAGTTATGAAAGAATCACTCTTTTCCATGGAATTCCTGAAAGCTTGACATGGTTGGGTAGCTTCTGAACTTCTCTTGCCTCAACCTGAAGGTGGGAAACTTGTGCTCCCTAACCCAGTTGCTGTCAAATTTTAAGTTCTAGCTATTGTTTCTACTCTATCAATACAGCATATGGACGGCTACAAGTTCCCAACCCTGTTTTCTGCATGTATCTATTAATTTCCCGTAAAATAACATTAAACTGAAGTCCTGCTTCTCTATGTACTAAAAGTGTAAATCTGCTTACAAGTTTCTTCCTCTATATGTGTCCTTAACACTGTGATTCACTAGTAAGAAGCTGGTTCACACTTGACGGTTGCTAATTCTGATCATCAGAAGCACGTGTATTCTGATACATAAATGTATTCTTCAGGTTCCATAAACATGTTTTTTATTCCACAAATTATCATTCCTTCCTTCACTACTGCCTTCCAAGTCTTGTGGCATTGCAACACTCAAGAGTCTCAGAATCTTATCCTACCCAACATGGAAAACAAAGGAAAGGCAGCTAAAAACCAGGAAGTCAATAGCCAACAACTCTTGGATAGCTAGCACAGAGGCAACTAAGAGGCAAACAGAAGTTCGAGTGACATGTACTGCCCACAACTTTGATGATTTAGGATAGAATATAATTACAGCGATAATAATTCAGTGGAGGGGAACTACTTTACCAGTGTTGAGAATCCTGTTGTTGGGGTCCATCAGCGGCCTGCGGAGCTGGCAGCAGAGTCAGACAGTGAGAAGGTTGGGGAGGAACATGGGCCAGTCCTGGAGTCTGGGGAAGGCTCAGACGAGGGTTCTGCGTCAGAGGCAGAGAAAGGTATGTGCTGCGTCGGAGGCCATCTGGGAGGTATGTGCTGCCTCCGGAGCCTCCAGAGTCGGACCTCAGTGAGGCAGAGGAAGAGGGGGAGACTGTTCCCAGTGCACACATGTGCAGAGCTGCCAGAAGGCAAGACAGTTAAAACAAAAGGGACGACTCGGGATTAGGGCTTGGAGATGATTGGCCCCGCCCATAAGACTTAAAAGAGGATCAAAGACATGTGGACCTTTGCAGGAAGCAATGTTGTTAATTCTGTTCAGTTTAAAGTCTGAAGCTCTGTTTGATTCTGGACTCTGTGTGGCTTTGCCAATTAGGTCTTTGGCAGCGTGTCAAGGGAGATAAAGGTGGGTGATTATCAGCCTTATCCCAAAGGACTCTTTACAACTATTTGGGACTCATCTGTGATTGAACAGAATTCACAGCTGTTGCAATAAAAGAGGTTTTTGGGATTACTCGTGTGTTTTACTGACTTGGGAAGCCTAGGTCAGAACAGCTGTGTTGAAAAGGAATTGTCTAAAGCATGGGTGTCAAACTGTACCACATATGGAATGTTGCCCCACGAGGGTTTTTTCAATGTTGACTTTTTAGTTGTTCTCCAAGGCTTTTCAATTTATGTGAAATATTGGTAGCTTTAGCAACTTGTATTTTACTTTGATTAGAAGGATCTCAGGGTTCCCTTTGAAATATGAATACTCATAGAAAGGGGGAGAGAGAGAGAGAGAGAGAGAGAGAGAGAGAGAGAGAGAGAGAGAGAGAGCTTGATTTCAAATGTTTCTCTGCTGTCTGGAAGGGAGAACTGCTATTTTTTTATATGAAATATTTTCATGTTCAGTATAACGCGCCTTACTGTGTGTATGAAATTTAGATCTTAACATTAAATAGGACAGTGCTCATAGCAGACAAAAATAGGCTTGAGAAGACACATAGTAATGGATAAGCAAAAAAAAATAAAAAATTATCAAGACAATAGCACAAAGCAATTATCAGTATCAAGTGATAAGCTGGAACACTTTTGAAGCTAGGACGGAGCTAAAGAAAAGAACAGCAAAGCTATACCCAGTATTATCTGACAGCTGCTTTGGAAAGATTTCTTGTATTAAAAGATGTTCAATCTTCCCAAAGCTTTAAATAGGATTAAGCTTAGATTTGAGCTGAAAATCTCATTTGTCCAGCATTTAAAATGTTTTTTTTTTCCCACTTTTCATCTGTACCAAATGGACTATTCCTGAGTTCTGACAGTATTTACCATTGCTCCAGTAAAAGTGAACTCGTCTCTGGATACTTTGGGGCATGCTTTTCACAAACAATCACCAATTATATGCTGTTCTTGTTTGATTCAAGCAAAGTTTCCAACTTTGCTATAACTATTTGGATAACTATTAGTTATCCAGCAGATAACTTCAAACAAGAGCTATATTTCAGAAAAGAGTAAGAGTAAGAAATGTCTGCTACGTAAAGATGAATGAGTCTTGGCAGGAAAATCCATCTCTTATATTTTAAGTGGGCCTTAATACTTTGTTCCATGAATCAACTATTTTTAATAGGAAATATCTGGCGTTTCCAATTTGCCCTATTGTTTCTAATTAAAAACAAAAACCTTTATAGGAGGATTTATGAAAAATGATCCTAATATTTAAATCACTGTGCACTTAGAAAAATTCAGAACGTGTATGAAAAAGTATTTTATATTGTTTGTTATCCTATCTTGTAAGTTTAGGTCAAGCACATTTTATTCGCTTAATGAGAAAGATGATATACTGTATAATTTCTTTCTTTCTTTCTTTCTTTCTTTCTTTCTTTCTTTCTTTCTTTCTTTCTTTCTTTCTTTCTTGAACAATCATTAAAAGCAGAAGGCACTGAGATCTATCTTGTATGCAGGGAAAATATAGGCACAAATGAATGAAAGGGCATTTTGAATGAGGCTTCTTCATTTTTTTTTTTAATGTCAATTAGCCCCTTTGAGACAGAATTTGGTGCATTTCAAAATCCACCATTCAAAGTTTATTCAAGCTATACAATAGAACATGAGTTACATTTTTATTTCTTCTTTATGATTCAGTCTCATGGAATTTAATGAACGTTTCATATTTTATACAGTAGTAGGTAAGCTTAGCTATTGGAGTTTAATTTGGTAGACGTATGACTACTTCTGAATCTGTCTCAATGCAAATACACTTTTGTTTTCAATTCCTCACCAGACTTGTCCACAGCTACATTATTTTTACTCATTAGTAGATTGAGTACATAACTGGAATATACTGTCAATTCCTTTTTCATGAAAAATTGTTCTACTACTTCAAGATGAAGTAGATTTTTTATTTTAAAAAATCATTTTAGGAAGATGAAACATAATTTGGAGGGTTTTCAAATTTAAAGATTTTTGGGGGGATGTCTTTTATGCACATATTGAAGATTAGAAAATTGCCTATGCTACTTGAAAAAAGAATAATTAAAAACTCTTTAATGGCAAACTTCTGCCAGAGTTATATAATATTCTTGGATCTGCTAAAATTAAATTGAATAATCTTTTCCCAAATTTATCCATAACAAACCTGCCAAAGTAGCTATGTTAATGTCTTCACAAAAAGGGAATATATGAAAAATTTGTAATAGTGGATTCTGTTGGTTTTCTTACAAGTTGATATAAAATATTTATTTACTTTCCTGATTCCTATGCTATTGGAGATTTATAAACTATCTTTTTGACTATACTTCAGGGATGGTGACTTGATAGCTGGTAAGTCTGCTGGTGGCTGTACAATTTAACAATTTAATTCTTAAATGCTGATAAGAACATTTTGAGAGCCATTTTGGTACGAGAAGATTCATAGGGATCCATGAGGTATGATGTCAAAATCGACAAGATGTCAGAGGGACCATTGCCATGCATGCCATGTCCCTGTTGGACATGGAGGTTGGCATTTCCTTGAGTAGATGGTGCTGCAAAGATTAAAAAAAAACTTAATATCATATATTTTGGTTTTATAAAAGAGCAGCACAGATTGGCTATTATTAAATTAATATCTGATGTATTGAAGTCCCAAAGGTGCTGGCAACTGGACTTTCTTGTTTTTCTTAGAAGATGTCTTGCTTCTCATCCAAGAAGCTTCTTCAGCTCTGACAGGATAGTGGGGAATGGAAGGATTTATATTCCTTGCAGACAGCTGGTCATTTGGATCCTTTTAGAGCAGTGGGTCTCAACCTTCCTAATGCCGTGACCCTTTAATACAGTTCCTCATGTTGTGGTGACCCCCAACCATAAAATTATTCCTAAGACCATTGAAAATATGTATTTTCCGATGGTCTTAGGCAACCCCTGTGGAAGGGTAGTTTGACCCCCAAAGGGGTCCCGACCCACAGGTTGAGAACCACTGTTTTAGAGGGTCATTGAAGCAGTTGGAGGTTTATCTGTATCCTCAGGGTTTCCTGAGGAGTGCTCCAGGTTCCTGTAGTCTGCAATTTCTCCTCTGGAAATCCATTCCTACTCCCACACCATTCAAAGGGTGCTCATCCCAAATTGTATAGCTAAAAGTCTGTAGAGATTCTCATTCATCCAGATCAAACACCTTTGGGACAACCATGACCTGGATGATTGAGAATCAGGAACACTACTCAGGTGACCCTGAGGACACAGATAAACCTCCAAGTGCTTCAACGACCCTCTAAAAGGATGCAAATTATTAGCTGTCTGCAAGGAATATAAATCCTTCCATTCCACACTGTCCTGCCAGGGCTGAAGAAGCTTCTTGGATGAGAAGTGAAACATCATCAAAAGAAAAAAAACAAGAAAGTCCAATTGTCTCCTGAAAAAGCATATTTGGGACAACCATGATCTGAACGACCGAGAATCTCTACAGAATAATGTATTGAAGATATTTTAAGGTAACTTGGATTTACCCTTTGTTGTTCTGCTGGCCATTTGCTATATTGATTTAAATTTCTGCAACTTATTTGGGATGTGTGTGTGTATGTGTATACACACCACACACACATACAATCTCCCTTTATTTTTAATTTCACTTTGGAAGCCAGTTTTACAGGTAATCAAATGGAATTTGAACATCAAGATAGCGAGTGTTGAATGCAAAACATTTTACTGTGAGTATACCTTATGTCCTTGATAAATGATAGTGTTCTTTACCAAACTGGATGGATAAAATATAATAATAGTATGTTATGATGTTATTCCATCAACTGGAATCAGTGTAACACTTTCTGCAGAATATAAGATATTGATCTTTGCTAAAATGAAGTTTGAATTCTTTTATGTATCTTGGAATAGTTATCCCATGGACAATTTAATCATTTATAGAAGGGATTGTTTTTTAATTATTTGACTCAGATTAATATTGATATTAGTAGATGGTTAGAAAATCCCTATGAATCCATGGGGATAAAGTTAACATAAAGATTACCTTGAAAGTGATATGTATTTGTAGAGGGATGACCATGTCAGTTCCTATTAGGTATTTTAAACTGTTTGATATGATACTAAAAATGAATTAATGCGATGATTGGAGCCCCAGGTTTCCTTCACCAAAGTACAACTTTCTGATTGCAAATTGGTAATGAGGAGGATAACTTTCCAAATTTTCAGCTTTGTTATTAGAACTATATTTGGTTTCTCTTTCCTTCTTATTTTTCCCCAGAGGTTTGTGCATACAAATATAAAGTTATTGCTCAACCCACTTGATATCTTTCAGGGGCTTGGTTTCTATCATTAAAAGTTGCAAGATATATTTGGGTGAACTTTGAAGATACCTTAAATTTTATTTTTTTTCCCCTCCCTATGAGAATCTGTTGCGCTGAAATAATTTTAGTTTAAACATTGGGGATAAGTCTTCAGGAGTTTATAGGTACCCTCACAAGTGGTGTTAATATGCTAGATCCTTACTTTCAAGCAGTCTTTTGAAATACTTATCATGTTACAAGAAGAATTTATATTATTAAAACAGCTGAACACAGTAAATCCAATTAAACTATCTTTGGACCATATTTAGATTTTTTAACAGTGTTGGAGACTCCTAGTTAATAATCATGTTCGATGGGTTTTTTTTTTTTCAAAAATTGGGGAGGATTTAATATGTAATTTACAATTAATTCTTCTGAGTGGCAAACAGCATACAATGACCTCTTAATACCAATGGACATTACAATTCTAAAGCTAAGAAGTTCTCTTTCTTAATGTCTTGATATTAGAAAGAATTTTACATGAACAATCTGCTATCAGATTGCTATACAGAAAGATCACTAGTTAAATATTGTACTAGCATTTACTTTATTTGTCAAATTACGATCCCGTCAATCTAAATTAGGTTCTTTATTCTATTGATTAACTCAATGAATATAACTTTTGCTTTTAATCAATGACTGTAATAATGACGGTAAGATTAATGAAGGCTAACTAGTTCCTATGAGACAAGACAATTTTCAGGAGGATGGCAAGTGGAAATTAAGCCATCTATACAATTTAAATACTGTGTAGATTGACAATTAGAAGAATTGATTTCTAACTACCAACTAGATTTCCGCCCATAACTATATTTGAAAAAAAGAATCTAGGGCAATTCTTGTTCCAGAATTTTTTGTCCATCACTCAAAGGTGGGCAGCCATTAAAAAGTTCCTCAGATAGAAACAAATACAAAAATTGAGAAAGCCCTTTGAAAAACTTTTGAAGTTTGTTTATTTCACCAATATTATATCATTCACCAATATTATTCACCAATATATCACCAATATTCACACCATGATTCCCATTTGTTTATTCCAATGATTTCATCTTATTTTGAATACTGTGAGTCAGAAACAATTGAAAGTGTGCAACTTGCCAAAATCCCGAAATGAAGCCAATAGCATATGGATAAGTAGTGGGTTTCAAATATTTTTACTACTGGTTCTGTGGGTGTGGCTTGGTGGGCGTGGTATGACTTGGTGAGCATGGCTTGGTGGGCATGGCAGGGGAAGGATACTGTAAAATCTCCATTCCCATCCCACTCCAGGGGAAGGTTACTGCAAAATCCCCATTTCCTCCCTTATCAGCTGGGACTTGGGAGGCAGAAAATAGATGGGGGCGGGGCCAGCCAGAATTTTTACTACCGTTTCTCAGAACTACTCAAAATTTCCGCTGTCGGAACCTGCTGAAACCCACCTCTGATATTTTTTTTATTTTTATTGGTTCAATTTATATGCCACCCTCAGGGTGGCTTACAATGCATTAAGCAATAGCCTTCATACTTTTGTATATACCTGCTTAGTAGGGCTTTCGCCCCCTCCCCCCAAAGCGGCGTTCTTTTTTATACAAAGTCAGCTTATTGCCTCCACAAACCGGGTCCTCATTTTACCTACCTCGAAAGGATGGAAGGCTGAGTCAACCTTGAGCCTGGTGAGAGTTGAATTTGCAGTAATTGCAGGCAGCTGGTGTTACTTAACAGTGCTTTAGTCTGCTGTGCCACCAAGGCTCTGATATGGATGCAATGTTAAATCTAACACTGACATAGGCTTCCCATCTTATTTGTTTGTTTGTTTGTCAACAAGTATAAGGAAACAAGTAACAGTATAGACATAGTCATGGATTCATGAAAAAAAAATTGGCACAAATAAAAGGATATAAATAGGAAAAACATAGCCATAAACACATAGAATGCTTACATATAAATGGGGACAGTAGGACAGGGACGGTAGGCATGCTGATGCACTTATGCACGCCCCCTTAGGGACCTCTTAAGAAATGTGAAAGGTCCACAGTAGACAGTTTAAGGTAAAAGGTATGGGGATTAGACAAACAACAGGATCAGTTAGAGTGTTCCAGACATTTACTACTCTATTGCAGAAGTCATATTTCCTACAATCAAGATTAGAGCGAATTACATTGAGTAATTGAATCTATTGAATCTATTGATAGCCCTTGTGTTATTACGGTTGAGATTAAAGTGCTCATTTACAGGTAGAACGTTTTGATAAATAATCTTATGAACTAAGCATACGCCAGAACGTAGACAGCATAGTTCGAGGCTAACCAGACCTAAAATTTCAAGCCTGATGGGATAGGGAATTTTATTTCGAGCAGAAGATTTGAGTATTCTTCTAGTAAAAATAGAAGAGGATTCCTAACCCCAGAGGATTTTGATCTATTACACAAACTACACTGTGCAATCGCCTGTTGCCCTTGACACAAGCAAAAAAATAAAATAAAATCCAGAATCAATACTTCATAGAATCAACAGCTCCAGCAATGCAGTGTCCATGAAAATTTAGGATTTCTCTCTGCAAGTTTAACCCATCATATAAAATCCACTTAAGTATCTATCAGAACAAGGTGGCACCTGTAATGAATGATTATTTATGCCTTCAAGCTATGATAAGGTCATGGACATCCATTCAATGTGAGAGAAAATGATGATTTACTTTTTTTCAGCCAGGGATCTTTCATTCCAATATAACTGTGAAAGACTGAATGAATCAAGCATCTTACTTTATCTTCAGTAGCGCTATAGATGTGTCTCAGTTCAGTAAAAAAAGGTGAACAAGGATATTGCTGAATTTCATGTCTCCCCTAGAATTTCATGTCTCCTCTATTATGTCTCCCCTAGTCCTTCTTTAATGAAAAAAAGGACTAGAGGAGACATGATAGCAGTGTTCCAATATCTCAGGGGCTGCCACAAAGAAGAGGGAGCCAAACTATTCTTCAAAGTACCTGAGGGTAGAACAAGAAGCAATGAGTGGAAACTAATCAAGGAGAGAAGCAACTTAGAACTAAGGAGAAATTTCCTGACAGTTAGAACAATTAATCAGTGAAACGATTTGCCTCCAGAAGTTGTGAATGCTCCAACACTGGAAGTTTATAAGAAGATGTTGGATAACCATTTGTCTGAAGTGGTGTAGGGTTTCCTGCCTGGGCAGGGGGTTGGACTAGAAGACCTCCAAAGTCCCTTCCAACTTTGTTATTTTATTTCTATTTCTAATTTACAGGACTGTAACCATTTCAGGGGAAAAAAATAATGTTAGCAAAAGTTCAATTGTAGAAACGTATTAGAGCTGCATTTGTTGCATGCCAAATTGTCCAAGATTTATTAAAAAAAATAAAAGAGATTCTTATGTTGAGCTGTATCTCAAATTTCACACTTACAGTGGCAAAGTGATGCTGCAACATAAATCAAACTTTTCCTACAGGAGCTATTTTTGCAGAAGCTAGGACCTTAGTTCATGATGAGAAGAAATAACTAGCAGTGTCCTTCAAGAAAAGGTCTTTTCAGTATAACTGGAAGAGTACCAGTAGATTATTTCTGAAAATGAAAGAATCATTCTGTTTCATCAAGGGGTATTTTCAGTAGTGGAAGAAATAGTGATACCATGGAAACACCCATAAAAGATGAAGAAACAGTTTTACAAGCTTTAGTACACATAGTATAAACACATAGCCCAAGAGAATATTTGTTAGCCTCCACCAGGTTGTTAGGTAACACACAGTTGCAGCATCTAATTATGTGTGCACTCTGGGTGTCCTTTCCTACACTACTTATCTTTCAAGTCTTGGAATGATATTCTGCCAAATAACATATCAAACCATCGGCTTATTTAATAGTTGATAAATGTAGGCAAATTAGCTGATAAATAGTTGATAAATGTAGACCAAAAATATGCATGATCTTAAAAAAGGAAAACAGCATACCAGCATGTATATTACAAAGATCACATCCAAATTATTCCAAAAATTATTCATTTAAACAGGAGGCAGACTAAAGGAATTTGTACAGGAGGTTAAAATAATCAAGATGGAGTCAACACTGCAGCCTTCTTTGTGCAAAGGAGTGCAGATTCAATCAGAGGAGATGTTCTTAAGTTTCTGAGATGTTTAAAAATACAGACTCTGGTAAGCCATTACCTCACCCTTTTATCATATTTATACTGTATTTAATTGAATATTAAATTATAGAAGTCCCATCACCTCTTTTTTCTCCATTTAATCCTTCATCTTTTAAAAGTCCATTGTCAATAGGCGAATAAGAAACCCAACACAGAACTAAAATGGAGAGGAAACAAGAGTGACATTGTGAACTGTGTAGCTGACCTAATGACAGCCATGTCACCTGTGTTGTTAAAATTGCTATTCGTATCTGATCGGAAAGTTATTGACAGTCTCTCATTCGTTTATGTTTATGCTTTCTCCTTTTTTCTCAACTTTCACTGTAGTTGAGGTGTAACAAATTTCTACAAAAGACCAATCCATATTGAAATACAGCAAGTTTCTATAATATAATAAAGGTAAAGATTCCCCTCGCACATATGTGCTAGTCGTTTCCGACTCTAAAGGGCAGTGCTCATCTCCGTTTCAAAGCCGAAGAGCCAGCGATGTCCGAAGACGTCACCATGGTCATGTGGCTGGCATGACTAAACGCCAAAGGCACACGGAACGCTGTTACCTTCCCATCAAAGGTGGTCCCTGTTTTTCTACTTGCATTTTTTACGTGCTTTCAAACTGGTAGGTTGGGAGAAGCTGGGACAAGTAACGGGAGCTCACCCCATTATGCGGCACTAGGGATTTCGATTGACAAGCTCTGCGTCTTAGTCACTGAGCCACTGCGTCCCCTCTAATATAATATAATAAATTAATATAATTAATATAATATAATAATACAATACAATACAATACAATACAATACAATACAATACAATACAATACAATACAATATAATATAATATAATATGTTTAGAAAAGCAGTTCAACAGTCTCCAGAAATAAATTCTCTGAATCACTAACTACTTTTCTCTCTTCCTGTCCCCTGCTCCCCCTTCTTCTTCTGCTTCCCCCCTCTTCCTTTTTCTCCCATGAAGCAAGGCTCTTAAGCAAAAAGTGAAGCATTTGCCCCTATGTAGCTCATGAATAAGAAACAAAATAGGAGGTCTTTTTTAACAGACTCCCCCATATTTCTCATAAAGCTTATAAATTCTTCCCTCTCTTTCCAATTCAAAAAAAATTGTCTAGAGTGCATGAAAGAGACAATATGAGGCCACAAATTGCTGCCAGAATTTTTAATTTCGAAGTGGGTCATCTTGTTCACTTCTGGTTTACAATTATTGGTACAATTTTCTATGATGGAATTATATAACCAAAGTGAACTTTAGTTGCAGTCCATAAAAGCATATTTTTGTAATGGATGTAAGATATTTACATAGAGTGGGGAATTTATCATAATTTTGATTACTATGTACACTACCTCTTGTTCCAGTTATGGTGTTATGGGCATAATTACACAAATATCAAATATAGTTTTAGTTCAACTAGTAGTTTCCGATTTGTTTTTGTGATAATTTCAGTGATTTCAGAATGCATGTTGTGATACTGTTTTAGCTGGAACCTCATACTTTCATCGTATGAGATTGTGCACTACTGGGGGAAAAAAAACCACAGGTGAACTGCACATATAAGTTATACAAAAGAGAGCAATGCTCCAGCAAGGCAAAAGTAGCAAGCAAAAGAGTCCAAGTTGTGTGTTTGTGTCTGTGTCAAAAAATCAATATATTAGCCTTGATCCATAAAAAAGAGTGGGGAATCTTTGATTGCATGGTCACAGATGCCATTTTTGGGTTTTTTTTTGGCGTTTGTTGTTTGTTTGTTTGTTTGTTTGCTTCCCCATTGGATGCCTCTGAATGGTAACACACTTTTGGAAAAGGGAGGGACCTGAAGATGTGCTTTTAATGTCTTCAACAGCATTTTCTAATTGGTTAGATAAGAGATAGAATGCCAAAAACAAGGGATAATGCATGTCTGGAAATGTATATATCAATGTATATCAATATATCAAGGTATATTGAATTTGTGAATGCAATATAGGTTTACTAAATATATGTATAGCTGTTTAGGAAGTAAAATATTGGATACTTGATATATAATGAAATAGGAGATATGTAAATTTGTATATAAGGAATATATAACTTATTAAGGAATATATTACTTATTAACTTGAATTTGACGCAAATGTTAGAAACCAGAGACTTCAAGCAATGTCCATTGTTTTACTTTTAAAACTAATAATATATATATATTTTTTAAAAAACAGCATTTTCTTAGCCCTCAAAAGTCAGAGATATACAATCATCCTCAAAAATGTGGTTGCGTGAGGAAAATCATACAAGTTGCCATAAAGTATGGAAATATCCCAATAATGGCATTTAATGCATTTTAATACCAGTAGCAAATTCATCCCTCTGGAGCAATATCATTTCCACATTTAAGAACTCTACTCAAGACTAGTTTGATGGTATCTGACAGCATACAGTATATCTGAACATGATTACTGCTTCACTATTTCAACAGACAGAAATTGAGGAGTCTCTGATCCCATTGCCCTATCATTCTTTTTTCCCCAATACATCTAAAGAAGATTTAAGATAATCTGATTCCATAGTTTTGCATCTCTTATTTTGTAAAAACCTGGATATAAAAGCATCACATTTCCAATCTGGAAGAGTGCCATAAGTCTAAAATGTACTTTTCTAACTAAAGGTAAAAGTAAAGGTTCCCCTCACACATGTGTGCTAGTCATTCTAGACTCCAGGGTGCGGTACTCATCTCCGTTTCAAAGCCGAAGAGCCAGCGCTGTCCGAAGACATCTCCGTGGTCATGTGGCCAGCATGACTAAATGCCAAAGGTGCACGGAACGCTGTTACCTTCCTATCAAAGGTGGTCCCTATTTTTCTACTTGCATTTTTTACGTGCTTTCGAACTGTTAGGTTGGCAGAAGCTGGGACAAGTAACGGGAGCTCACCCTGTTACGCGGCACTAGGTATTTGAACTGCTGAACTGCCGATCTTTCGATCGACAAGCTCAGCAACTTAGCCACTGAGCCACCATGTCCCAATAGTTTTCTAACTAAGTAAAACCTAAAAGGTCATTGCCAGTATTTTAACTCTGGTCCTGAAAATATCACACTCAAAACCAGCTATGTGAACTCAGTTTTACCATGATATGTATATAATATAGGACCCATTTGGTAGAATATTGCAACTCTTTGTGGCAAAGTCCCATTGAAAGCAACAAACTGAAACTAATCTGAATGCCATTGTATTTAATCTTTGCTAGCCTGAGCCTATAAGAAGATATTTACAGGAGCTGTTCCAGATCACAAAATCCCCCACCCTTTAAATTGAATATTAAAAAACAAACAAACAAGAATATAATTTTCTTCAGTTTTGCCAAAACATTCAATGGCTATCCCAGGAATATCATCAAGGAGTAGCATCAGCTGTACCTGAAGATTCCAAAACCTGAACTTAGTCAGAGGTGGTATTCAGCAGTTTCTGACCAGTTCTGCGAAACTGGTAGCGGAAATTTTGAGTTCGGAGAACCAGTAAACACCTCTGACTGGCTCTGCCTCCATCTATCCTCTGCCTCCCAAGTCCCAGCTGATTGGGAGGAAATGGGAATTTTGCAGTAACCTTCCCCTGGAGTGGAGAGGGAATGGAGATTTTACAGTATCCTTCCACTGTCACGCCCACCAAGCCATGTCATGCCCACCAAGCCATGCCCACAGAACCAGTAGTAAATTTTTTTGAATCCCATCACTGATTAGTGACTTCTAGTTAAAACCAGTATCTTCTATCATCAACCATCTTCGATGATTCACCAAGAAACCCAATTCACAATTTTGTAAATTCTATTGATGTCTTGTAATATTTATTATATGTTATTTTTCCAGGTTAAAACAATTGAATTATGCAGTCTGAGTACTGAAAGATATATAATAATGTCAGTAACAGATGACATAATGTAACACACTTCTAGACTGCCAATTGCAGCAGAGGTAATCTTTCAGAAAACAGTACAACCACTGTTAAGTTGGGTGAATGAGGACGCAGCAAGCCAGGAAGTGAGTGACAACAGCTCTTTATTGTAGGGTGAGAACCCAGCAACTGACCAGGGGAAACAGCTCCCTTTATATACCTTGCAGCTGTGGTGGTCAGCCAATCAGCTGATGGTCAGTTAATTCAAACTGCCTGCCCAAAATCTACATACATAACACTCCTCCCCTCCCAGAAGTCACTTGGGGTGGACATTAGCATACAAAGTCTCTCAGGTGACCGGGGCGTGTCCGTACTCTAGTTGACCTGAGTTCAGTCGGAGGTGTGGTGTCGAGCAGGTCGGAGGAACTTCCTGTTTCTCCCTGCTCCGCCAATGGAACCTCCGAGAATTTGTTGTGGGCGGCGACTTCTGCAGCTGGTCGATCTTCCGCGATGGGGTGGTGCTGGATCTCGGGGCTGACAGCTAAGTCCCCCACTAGACTTGGGTTTGAGTTAGTTTGAGAGTCCTGTTGGTAGCTAGGGAGCGGTTCGTCGAATGCGTCCTCTGTGCTGGTGGCCCAACGCTTCCGTAACTGGTCAATGTGTCGGTGCCAAATCCTCCCATCTCCCATGTCTATCCTATACAATTTGGGCCCTGTTACCTCCGTGATTGTCCCGGTTTCCCAGAGAGCCCCATTCCCGTAATTCCTTGCGAATACTGGTGTCCCTATTGTGAACTCCCTCAGCCTTTTTTCTGCCCCTCTGAAGCTGTCAGGGGAATAACTGGGGTGTAGCCTGTCTAGGACTCCTCGGAGCTTCCTCCCCATCAGAAGTTCCGCCGGGCTCCTGCCTGTGGCGGTGCATGGTGTGGCGTGTTGAGCCATTAAGAATTTATCTATCCTCTCCTGCCAGTCCCCGGGACCTAGGCGTGAGATGGCTTCCTTAGCCGTTCTCACAAATCTCTCCGCCAATCCATTACTAGCCGGATGAAATGGGGTGGAGAGGACGTGTCTGATCCCCAACTCTGCTAGGTACTCCTCAAACTGTGTGGCCATGAACTGGGGCCCGTTATCTGAAACTAAGGTATCTGGTAGGCCATGGGTGGCAAACAACTGCTTTAGATCCCTAATGACAGCGTTGGTGGTAGTGGTCTTCATGAGTCTGATCTCCAACCACTTCGAGAAGGCGTCCACTATGACCATAAATACCTGCCCATGGAATGGGCCAGCAAAGTCTATGTGGATCCTGGACCAGGGACCCTGGGGCCGTTCCCATTCCCTGACCGGTGCTGTGGGGGGGAGGGGTTCTGGCCTAGACTCTTGGCAGGTTGGCACTTCCCCACCCACTCAGTGATGTCTTTATCCATTAGGGGCCACCATACGTAACTCCTAGCTAACCCCTTCATCCTTACAATCCCGGGGTGCCCCTCATGCAATAGCATTAAAACTTTTTCCCTTAGGCACAAGGGAACAATAACCCGATTGCCCCACAAAAGACAACCCCTTGCATTGTCAGCTCACCCTTTTTGTTAACGAAATGTTTGAATTCCCCGCCCTCAGACTTTTCCGGCCACCCCCTCGTGACCCAACTCATGACTTTCCTAATCACGTGGTCTCTGGTTGAGGCTCTTGCTACCTCTCCTGAAGTGATGGGCCCCAAGTCCAAGACGTCAATCAGCAGGACTGGAACTCCGGGTGTGGAGTCCTCTATCCTGTCCGGTAACATGCAACGGCTGAGGGCATCATGCTCACCCCTGGTCGATGTACCAGGCGATAGGAGTATGCTGCCAGGAAGATGGCCCAGCGTGACATCCTGGGAGATAGGGCTGCCGAGGTGGGTCAGTCCCCTGCAATGAGATCCAGGAGGAGGCGATGGTCTGTGATGAGTTCGAAGTCTCTGCCGAACAGGTATTCATGGAACTTCTTGACTCCTGAGACAACTGCCAGGGCCTCTTTGTCAAGTTGACTGTAGTTCCGTTCGGCACTTGAAAGAGTCTGGGAGTAGTAGGCGATGGGTGCCTCTAGACCGTTTGGTAGTCTATGGCTCAGGACGGCCCCCATGCCAAAAGGGGACGTGTCACAAACTAGCACTAAGGGAAGCGTATAATTGTATTGAATTAGGAAACTCTCGGCCAACAGGAGTTTATTTACAGCAGCAAACGCTGTAGCTTCAGCCTTCCCCAAACCCATTTGGACTTTTTGGCCAACAGTCTGTGTAGGGGCTCTGCTACTGTTGCCTTGTCCCTTAGGAAAATTGTGTAAAAGTTTAATAGTTCCAGGAACGCTTGTAGTTCCGCCTTATCTTTGGGGGTGGGGAATCTTGATTTCAGTGGGGTGTATGCCGGCTCCATCTACCTGGTACCCCAAGAACTCCACAGAAGGGACTGCGATCATGCACTTGTTGCATTTGACCCTGAGTCCTGCACTCCTGAACTTCCCTAGGACTTGTCTCAGCCTCTCCCCTAGCTGCTGTTCGTCTTCTGAATTGACGAGCACATCATTGAAATACGGGACCACCCCGGGAATCCCCTGTAACAGTCGCTTCATGGTGCTCTGGAATAGTCCTGGAGCTATGATGACTCCAAATTGGAGTCTGGTACACTTGAAGGCATCTCTATGTGTTACTATAGTTTGTGCCTCTGCGGTAGCACCATCTACCAGCAGCTGCTGGTATGCCTGCACAAGATCGAGTTTAGCAAAGATCTTGCCTGGCCCTAGGGAATGCAGAAGGTGATGTACGATCGGAACCGGATAGGCACTCTGCTGTAAGGCCTTGTTGATCATACATTTGCAGTCAGCGCAGATGCGCACAGACCCGTCCGGCTTAACAGGGGTCACAATTGGGGGTTTCCCACCGAGCATGATCGACTGGCACTAACACCCCCTGCTTTATCAATTTGTCCAATTCCACATCGATCTTGGGCTTTAGGGCAAAAGGTACCCTCCTGGGTTTCAGCCGGATGGGGGCAATATTGGGGTTGAGGTTGAATGAGATAGGGGTCCCCACATACTTTCCAAGCCACTCATCGAACACGTCCTGGAACTCCTGCATCAGGTCGTCCTTCAGGGTGCTTCGTACATTGCGGACTCCGGTGAATCCCATGCCCAGGGCTCTGAACCAGTCCATGCCCAGGAGGCTTGGGAGCTTCCCGCTGACTACGGTGAGGGGAAGCTTCTCCCAGAATTCCCCGTACTCCACCTGGAACTCGCCGATTCCTTCCACGGGGATGCGGTTCCCCTGGTAATCACGCAGTCCCAGCCACTGGTACCGCAGTTGCCGTCTCTGGATGCTGGGGACGGCCTTCTTTAGCTTGTCCCAGGACATGATGGTAATTGGAGATCCGGTGTCGATCTCCATAACGCGCTCCTGCCCCTCGATGTCGACCATCGTGTAGGTCTTCTCCTCGGGGGATGTGCAGGTCCTGTCGATTCGGATGGTGCAGGCCTCAAGATCCTCAGATTTCACACTTTTCCTTTGGCTTCAGATTGGTTCTCATCCACTGCGCCATCTCTGATTGGCTGGTGTTGCTCCACGGCTTGTAATGGGGGTTCTGCTTGGCTCTGCAGACTCTGGCGATGTGTCCCTTCCACTCGCATTGCCGGCAAATGGCATCTCGGGACTTGCAGGTCTGGCACGGATGGGGTCCCCCACAACTCGCACAGGCATCTCGCTGGCCTCGTCGGTCCTGCTGGTACTGTTCGGTTCTGCAGACCTCCTCATCTGACCCTCCCTCGCTCCCCGTGCCAACGGTTTCCTGGTGCACCGGGGCTGACTTCTGTGCCGTTCTGCTCTGCGTCATCCCCTGTAGTCTCTTGGCTGCCTTGGATGAGGATTCTTGAGCCCTTGCCTCGTCCAGTGCGATGTGTAGCGTGAGATTTGTCTTTGCCAGCGACTTCCTCTGCAAGCGAATATCTCTCACTCCACAGATTAGTTGCTCTAGCAGTATCTCATCGAGGTCTCTGTACTCTCACTGGTTTGTGGCCTTGCACAGGGCAGCGATGAACTCACTGATCGATTCTCCGTCCTGCTGCAGCCGTTGCTGGAAGTTGAACCGTTGGACGTACTTTGATGGCGTTGGGGCATAGTGGTCCTTCAGCAGTGTCTGAAGCATCTGCCACGAGATGGTGTGGACCGAGTTCGGTTCTGATAGGGCCTTGGCCATATCGAACACCTTGGCTCCATAATGGCTCAGGAACAGGGCTTTCTTCCATACGCCAGGCAGCCCCTGTAAGTCTCTGGCCACCAGGAAGCATTCGAAGCGGGACATGTAGGATCCCCACTTCTCTTCCGTGGGGTTGAAAGGCGCTGGCGGCATGTAGGTAGACATCATTGGTAGATTCTCCAAGTGCTCCACTCGCTCACCTGGCTGGATTCGGGTTTGCAGCTCGCTTGTCGGCTCGTGGCTTCAGCTGTTTCCGTGGCTTCTGGCCTCAAAATCCCACCTTCGTTGCCAATGTTAAGTTGGGTGAATGAGGATGCAGTAAGCCAGGCAGTGAGTGACAACAGCTCTTTATTGTAGGGTGAGAACCCAGCAACTGACCAGGGGAAACAGCTCCCTTTATATACCTTGCAGTTGTGGTGGTCAGCCAATCAGCTGACGGTCAGTTAATTCAAACTGCCCGCCCAAAATCTATATACATAACAACCACCATCTCTCTTTACCTATTTGTTCTGAATCTCACTGGAGTTTCTTTCAAAGAGCAATACAATGTTGGCTGTTAGGTTAAATTTCCAGAAGTCTACTGCTGTAATAACTTATGAAATAAAGGAAGTCTGGAGGGAGATGGTGACACTTTACAGAGCTGTGCTGGAACTGGATGTCCCTGCAGTTCATTTATCAAGAGATACGTAAAATATTACACAGTATGTGGAAGAAGTTCATTCAACCTCATACTTTGATTTAAAAAGAACAGAAGACAAAAAAGAGACAATATATCAGGAAAATAATACACCTGTGCCCAGTGGACTAATTATTTCCTCTGATTTTGAAGTGCAGAGCATCAGGCCCATGGGAATTTGTGATTTGGTAAGGAATACATTTCCCTTATTTGGCAGAAAGTATGAGTTTGCCACGATTTGGGACAAAAGCCTGTTGAATTGCACATCCTCTAACCTTGTTCACCTTGCTGAGCTTGTCGATCGAAAGGTCGGCAGTTCAGGGGTTTGAATCCCTAGTGCCGTGTAACTGGGTGAGGTCCGGTTACTTGTCCCAGCACCTGCCAACCTAGCAGTTTGAAAGCACGTAAAAAAATGCAAGTAGAAAAATAGGCACCACCTTTGGTGGGAAGGTAACAGTGTTCTGTGCACCTTTGGCGTTTAGTCATGCTGGCCACAGGACCCCGGAGATGTCTTTGGACAGCGCTGGCTTTTCGGCTTTGAAACAGAGATGAGCACTGCCCCCTAGAGTCAGGAATGACTAGCACATATGCGCAAGGGGAACCTTTACATTTACCTTTTTAATCTTGTTAACTCTGCAAAATTTATGTACTGTAAGTACAGGGGCCTTCTATTTGGGAACATGTTTTCCCTCCTTAATGTCTTGTTAATCATTCTGTTGTTATTTATCTAAGAAGCACCAAGAAGCACTATTTTTCAGCTTGCTCTACTATGACTGAGAAAAACAGTCCCAGGGAAAAGGCTTCGATGTTTTAGAACACAGCTTTTTGTCAAGGATCATTTCAGGGTTTTTTCTCATTATAACAGTATGGTATGTAGTATATAGTGAATTTGGAGTTCCTGTTTGGCAGGTTCTTTGAGATTCATTCATCAAGACTCAGGTTTTGATGAATGGACACCATAGCAGCTTGTACATCAAACCCAATGGCAAGGGATGCTAGATCTTATATTTTACTAGCGCTTGGAAAGTTACAAGTTCCAGATTCTGGCTTTAAATGTTGACCAGACAAGAATGTTCTGAAGACGTTACGTTTGTGAACAAAGGCCTGCAAAGTTTAAAAGCAATATTTTCTAGTGGGGTATCTGATGAAAACACAAAATGTGAATTTGTGCCGCAAGATCAGATGGAAATGATGCAGTCAAAGGAAATTAATAAAATGCAGACTGATGGCCAAATTTTTTTTGACTGTCCACATTTGTTTTTATTAATTTTGGATGGAAAGGGAAATATTTTTTTTTATCAGAACCACATCAGATATTAAGTGAAAATGTCTCTTTTCTTCTCAATGGAGTATTTCCTTAATGACACTTCTACATCTTTTTACTAGTTTTATCTCAGAATTAATAGCAGTTTTCGTTGGCAGTATCATCTTCAACAACATCATTATCATTATCCCACATCAGTTCACTGCACTCTACTTGTCATATAAAACGGTGAAAGAGTATTTCTATAATACTTAGGGGTACAACACACTTGCAGTCATAGAAACCCAGTTTCTTTCAAGGTTGCACCATCATGATAAATCGAATTTAAATCAGTATGCACCAGCACTACTTGCTCATTAAATGGTGTACTTGGGAAAGGTTAATTGAGGTTTTTTTCCCTCATAAATCAGACCAATTTAGACCTCAGATACTTCTTAAACTGTGACCTATTATATAATTAGGATATCTTCAGGGGTGGGTTCTACTTACCTTTACTACTGGTTCACAACGGGATTGCATATGCGTGCTTGCTTCACTCGCACAAGCACCTAGCTTCTGCGCATGCGCAGATCGCCAATGATTACATCCGGGGCGGTGAGCAGGGCCTCCCGCTGGTTTTACTACTGGTTCTTGTGAACCGGTCTGAACCAGGGGCAACCCACCACTGGATATCTTGCATGAGATTCAAGAATAATATTCTATTATTGTAGAATAATAGTTATATCTCTTATTGTTATTATTATTGTTGTTGTTGTTGTTGTTGTTATTATTATCTCTTTTATTCATTAAACATGAAACTCCGTCAACTGAACATTAAAAATGCATCACAAATACCATTGACTGGTGCTAATGGTTGATATGGGTTGCTGCCAGCATCTTAGGTATCAACCAAGTACCACCTTCTTCTTCTTCTTCTTCTTCTTCTTCTTCTTCTTCTTCTTCTTCTTCTTCTTCTTCTTCTTCTTCTTCTTCTTCTTCTTCTTCTTCTTCTTCTTCTTCTTCTTCTTCTCCTCCTCCTCCTCCTCCTCCTCCTCCTCCTCCTCCTCCTCCTCCTCCTCCTCCTCCTCCTCCTCCTTCTACTTCTACTTCTACTTCTACTTCTACTTCTATAGCAGTAGTAGCAATAGTAAAAATCCTGTTAGATTCATCACCCTATATCTGCACTAAGGTAAATTGCTAGATTGTCAAAAGCAAACATTCTTTTTTTAAAAAAAAAAAACTGTTATATTATAGAAAGAACAGTGTCTTGATGCAACTTTAGATAGAGAGGTGAAAATATAATTATAACTGGGGTGAAGAAGATTGGAAGTCACATTATTTCTTTTTTTTTTCTTGCAGCAGTTTTAGTTCTTTCTCTCTCTCTCTTTCTTCTTTTAGATTCTAGTTTACTTTGAATTAGCTCTTATTGCTGTTAAAACTTTCATTTAAAATTTATATATGCGTGTGTGTGTAAGTGTAATATTACAATAAAAATTACACAGCATAAGGTGTTATTACAACTTATTTGTAATGGAACAGAAATGAAAACGAAATGAAAATATTCACTTTTAGAATAATACTTCCCATGTTATATATTTGGGTTTGTGTATGTATGTGATTCTATATGTGTGTATGTTATTTTAAATCCTCTTTATGAAATATAAGAGCTTGGCATTCCTATGATGCCTAGAAATATGCTATGGAAGAAAAATACCTTTATGTGCTAGAAAAATAGATTTTTTTCCCAATAGCATAAGTTGAAAGGGCCCCACAGATGTTATTTTCATGATTTAATTCAGTGCTTTGCCAATATAGCTCATCTTTATGAAAATATAAAACTATTCTGACCTTTTCCCCAAAAAAACCTCTTTAGTTTTCTTCTGCTGGTGTTTATATTTTATTGGTAGAAAGACAACTATTTTTATTTTATTGGTAAAAAAACAAGCATTTTTATTTTATTGGTAAAAAAGACAAATGATTCTATTTCACATCTCTCCATCTTTTTGTCATCCCTTTGGCTGCTTTGGCTTTATTGACCTTCCTGTTGTCAATAAATAAAACAGAAATAGGTCTCTCTTGAGATTTAATTGGAGCAAGCCAGGGAGGTTGCATCTGTTTTTAACAAACAAACCCATGTTAACCCATGTAATCATCTCGTTCATTTCTAGCTGCTCACAAATCTGCTGTTTATCTTTTTCAGGATTTCCCCAGGTACATTAGGACAGGGATGGTAGGCACGCTGGTGCTCTTATGCACACCCCTTACAGACCTCTTAGGAACGGGGTGAGGTCAACAGTAGACAGTTTTAGGTTAAGGTTTTGGGGGTTTTGAGGTGAGACCACAGAGTCTGGTAGTGCATTCCAGGCATTAACAACTCTGTTACTGAAGTCATATTTTCTGCAATCGAGTTTGGAGTGGTTCACTTTAAGTTTGTATCTACTGTGTGTTCGTGTATTGTTGTGGTTGAAGCTGAAGTAGTCATTGACAGGTAGGACATTGTAGCAGATGATTTTATGAGCTATGCTTAGGTCATACCGAAGACGGCGTAGTTCTAAATTTTCTAAACCCAGAATTTCAAGTCTGGTGGCATAGGGTATTTTGTTACGAGCAGAGGAGTGGAGAACTCTTCTTGTGAAATATTTCTGGACACGCTAAATTGTATTAATGTCCGATACGACAAAATAAATAAATAAAAATAAATAAATATTGAGGTCAAGTTGATTGGTCTGCAGTTTCCTGGATCTACTTTTTACCCTTTTTTTTTTGAAGATTGGAACCCCATCAGTTCTTTTCCATTCATGTGGCAGTTCCCCTGTGCTGTAGGAGCTCTGAAAGATTTCATTCAGTGCTTCTGAGATCACATCTGCCAGCTCCTTCAATACCCTGGGATGTAAACCATCTTTGTCAGTAGTGGGTTTCAAAACCTGTTGCTACCAGTTTGCACATGGGCACACATGCATGATGCTTCTGCGCGTGCACAGAAGCTTCTGTACATGCGGAGAAGTGTCCAGGCAAGTGGGCGGAGCCTCCCACCACCGCCGCCGCTACAGGTTCACCTGATCTGGGGCAAAACGGTAGCAAACCACCACTGCATCTGGTTCCAGAGATCTGAATTCATCCAAAGCATATAGGTGTTTTCTTATCAGTTGCTTGCCTATTTTGACCTACATTCCTATTCTGCTCTCAATAAGTTGGTTTACTTTTTTCCTTTTGCATATAAAGATGCAAAGAAGGAATTAAGCAGTTCTATTTTCTCCTTGCTGCCTATTACCTTTTGCCATCTCAATAGTGAACCAACAACTTTCTTGTCTTTCTTCTTTCTCATTACATATGAAAATAAACTCTTTTTTTCTTTTTTGGTTATTTTTGGTATTTGTTGTAAGCCTTACTTCATTCTGAGCTTTAGCGTTCCTGACTCCACCTTTCCACATTCATATTATTTTCTGGTATTCTGCTCTAGTTATAGAATAGAATAGAATAGAATAGAATAGAATAGAATAGAATAGAATAGAATAGAATAGAATAGAATAGAATAGAATAGAATTGAATTGAATTGAATTCTTTATTGGCCAAGTGTGATTGGACACACAAGGAATTTCTCTTTGATGCGTATGCTCTCAGTGTACATAAAAATAAAAGATACGTTCATCAAGAATCATAAGGTACAACACTTAATGATACTCATAGGGTACAGATAAGCAATCAAATCATACTAGGAAATAATATCAATATCAATCGTAAAGATACAAGCAACAAAATTACAGTCATGCAGTCATAAGTGGGAGGAGATGGTGATAGGAATGGTGAGAAGACTAATAGTAATAGTAATGCAATCTTAGTGAATAGTTTGACAGTGTTGAGGGAATTATTTGTTTAGCAGAGTGATGGCGTTCGGGAAAAAAATGTCCTTGTGTCTAGTTTTTAGTGTGCAGTGCTATATAGCGTTGTTTTGAGGGTAGGAGTGGAAACAATTTATGTCCAGGGTGCGAGGGGTCTGTAAATATTTTTACAGGCCTCTTTTTGACTCATGCAGTATACAGGTTCTCAATGGAAGGCAGGTTGGTAGTAATTGTTTTTTTTCTGCAGTTCTAATTATCCTCTGTGTCTGTCTTGTTGGGTATATAGGGCCCTCTTTCTATTTTTTATACTTGTCCTTTTTATCACTCATTTTGTCAGAGTCCTTTATGAAACCATGCTGCTTGATCAATAGGAGCTGCATGCTATCAATTATCTATTTTAATTCATTGTATTAGTTATATGAGTTATATGATATATTAGTAATCCATGGTGGCACAGTGGTTAGAATGCAGTACTGCAGGCTACTTCTGCTGACTGCCAACTACCAGCAGTTCAGCAGTTCGAGTCTCACTGGCTCAAGGTTGACTCAGCCTTCCATCCTTCCAAAGTCAGTAAAATGAGGACCCAGATTGTTGGGGCAATAGGCTGACTCTGTAAACCATTTAGAGACAGCTGTAAAGCACTGCGAAGTGCTATATAAGTCTAAGTGCTATTGCCATTGCTATATACTATAATTGGCCCCACAAGTGCGAAATAAAGTGACAGAAACAGACAAAATCCAATGGGACACAAAAAGGAAGTCCACTGTAGTATGGATATCAATGCCAGCTGAAATCTATGAATGTTAAATTTTCACTGCTGAGAAATACAGAAAATATACATTCATCAGTGAAAGAAGTATCCCAAAATAATATGTTTCTGAGGGTTGTGTAAAGAACTCACAGCAGGGAAATGAATTTAACAAATAATGAAGTTCATACCAATTTGCATAAAAGGAGCTTTCTTATGAAATTAGATTGAAAATTAAGTAAATCAACTAAAGGTCAGGATTAAAAAAAAAATCAAAGAGACAATGCAATGCAATACAATATACAGAACAGAACCTAAGATACCAGAATATAACCTCCTTAATGTAGAAGGTAAATCAAGCCAAATATTTAATGAGTTTCTTAGTCCCTGGGGATAGTATACATAGTTGCGGTGTCACAATTTATGCAAACCCAACAAGTTTTTTTTGCCTTTGTTTATATTTTGCTATGCAGGTAATACTAATTTCAGATTTTAATTTTGATTTCTCTCCCAATAGAACATGCCACTAATAGTAGCTCTAGAAAAATTACTATTGGGAACCCCTGGACATTATTTGGGTAATAGAGTTTACCCTTAGTAAGTACTGATAAAGGTAAAATTAAAAGGCTGTTTGTGTATCTTAATAATCTAAAGAAAATCTAAACCAGTAGTGAGTTTCAAATTTTTTTACTACCAGTGCTGTGGGTGTGGCTTTTTGGGCATGGGAGGGGAAGGTTACTGCAAAATCCCCATTTTCTCCTGATCAGCTGGGACTTGGGAGGCAGAGAATAGATGGGGGCAGGGCCAGTCAGAATTTTTACTACCGGTTCTCCGAACTACTCAAAATTTCTGCTACTGGTTCTCCAGAACTGGTCAGAACCTGCTGAAACCCACCTCCGATCTAAACATTCTGAGGCCTAGCTTGGCTGGAAATCTGTAGTATAGGAGAATGATCAATCACTCAATAAAAGGCAAATTAGACTATGGTTGTATTTATATCAGGAGATTGTGAAAGCTTCCATATACCGGTAGTACCAATGTTAGCCAAGCCTCTTACTATACCATTGATTAACACAGCAGTGGGATTCACTTACCTTCCCTACCAGTTCGCAAATGTGATCACACACTCGCACATGCTCCACTCATACACACCTTGTCTGTGCATGTGCACAGCCTTCTGCACATGCACAGTAGGTGCGTGTTATGTCAGGTCGGGTGGACGGAGCCTGTTGCTAGTTTGGTTATCCTGGTTAGGCCCAATATAAAAGACTGTAGACTTTCTTGTAATAATAATGTTTATTTCTCTTCTTCCTCAGGAACACATTTAGACAGCCGTCAATCTGAGAGGAGCAAGAGCTTATATACAGAGGAGGCGGGGCTAATGGTAAGTAGTAACCAATGATAAGGGACACAATGACATCACACAATGACATATACACAAGCACACATATTTACAGATATCAGGTTAGGTATTTTCAACTGTAACAGAGCCTCCCGCCATTGCCGCTACCAGTTCGCACGATCTGGAGAGAACTGTCTGAATCCCACCACTGGATTAACACATATCCTATTGCCTGATATTTTTCTATTAAATTCGAATGAGGGCATTTGTCTGAAAGGCGGAATAGTAAATGTTTTGGTGGGATGAGAGAACCCTCTGCTCCTTGCTATCATTTTGGACTCACCTTTACAAACAAACAGCTACTAAATCATGCAAAGTGACAATATTCTCTAATCCAAACAAGGCTTTAGCAAACAAAAAGAATTCCTGAAGTTTTCCATTGTTACTTTAAAGATGGATCCTCTCAGAATCAAATCCTGAAAAGAATATACCATAGGCTGGGTGTCAGCAACCTATAGCTCCGGAGCCACATGTGGCTCTTTCATTCCCCTGCTATGGCTCCCTATTGGCTGAACCCACCACTGGCTGGTCCCCTTCCAGTCATTCCTCACTGGCCTGAGAAAGAGGAGAGAGAGAGAAAGAGACAGATACCTGTTTCCCACAGAAAACACTGGGAGCCACAAAACCTGGGTAAGCGTGGCTGGGAGGATCATGTGATTGGGTGGGAGTGAGTGATGTCTAGTTGACCACTCCCACCCAGGTTTTGTGGCTCCTGGTGTTTTTTTTTTCTGTGGGAAATGGATCCAAATGGCTCTTTGAGTGTTGAAGGTTGCAGACCCCTGCCATAGACTTTGTCTGCTTTCTTTTTGCTATTTGTTTATATTCTTTTTAAATCTATTTCAGTTTTGTTGATACAGGTAGTCCTCGATTTATGACCACAATTGAGCCCAAATTTTCTGTTGCTAAGCAAGACAGCTGTAAAGTGAATTTCACCCCATTTCAGTATCATTGTAACTTTTTTATAAATTTTCTATTAATTACATTTTTTAGTGCTTAATAAACATTGTGTTGTCTGGGTACCATTGTAACTTTGAATGGCCATTAAACAAATGGTTGTAAGTCGTGGGCTATCTATATTGTTTTTCTTTTTTGCTTTGACGGTGATATGTAATGTAAATAAATCCGTATTTCTTAAGTTGTTGAAGATGTGAAAGATGGGGAAGCTTCTTCTTTGTCTCATTAATTTTACTACAATAAAGATATTATTTCAGAATTGCTTTTTTCTTCTTTCCTTTCTTCCTGCCTGCCTGCCTGCCTCTAATTAAAACTTTGTTAAATATGAACCAGTCTCTTATTCATCACAGACATTTTCTTTCTTTCTTTCTTGTAGAAAGATTTTTCTGGTATTCCAATTATGCTTTTTGCTCAGACAAATTGTATTTTTGGTACACAAGGCATCCCAGATCACTGTAGGGATTTGCCCACCTTGAATCTATAGCTTCCTTTGGGATTTACACCACTTAAAGAAAAAAGATTCCTAATCTAACTTTTCATTCACACACCGCAGGATACCAGCATGTACTTTGCGTTTCTTTTGATCCAGAAGGAAAACTATTCATTGAAATATGATATTTCTTTACTTTACTTTTTAACACAATTTTATCCATCACTAAAAGAAAAGAGAGAAAAACCTATTACTTTAACATTGTAAACACTTCTTTACAGTAATCATCTTCAGGTCAAAATAATTCAGGCATGACCTTCAGAATAAGGCTGTGATTTAAAAGTTTAATAGTTATAAAATGTGTTCTACTTTTCACAGAGTGCAATATGGATGGAATATGTAAGGTGCCGTTTTATTTCTTTCCAGGAGAAGATTACAGGATTTTTTTTTCAGTTGTGAAACAATCACACCAAATTATTTGACAATTATTCACTATGTATTATTAAAATTCATTACTGCTATTTTTTTTTAAAGTGTATGATACAGTTTCAGTACAGATTACAAGCATAATCCTTCATTACATTATTAAAGGTAGCTATTTGTTTCCATATGGAAACATTTCTTTTATATTAATACCATGGGGTAGAAGGGGGGAAAAAAAGACTGTGTTGAAATGACATGAGTCACACAATACATTGAAAATGGTGGAAAACAGGTTTTGACTGAATACTAACAGAATCCTGCAAAGGTCATTTTGAGAGTGGAATAGGTCTGGAAAGGATGGTGCGTTTATCTTTGTTAGAATTTGAATTATACAATCATAGACTTGGAAGGAAATATTTGCCTCATAATTTGATTGCCAGAAAATGCATAAAATACAACTGAACAATAAATATATCAGATACCCCAGAAGACCTCCAAGGTCCCTTCCAACTCTGTTATTCTATTCTATTCTATTCTATTCTATTCTATTCTATTCTATTCTATTCTATTCTATTCTATTCTATTCTATTCTATTCTATTCTACTTTCTGGTTTTTCTTTGAAGACGTTTTGCTTTTCATCCAAGAAACTTCTTCAGCTCTGACTGGATGGAGGGGAATGGAAGGATTTATCTTACTGTTGACCATCCAGTCAGAGCTGAAGAAGCTTTCTGGATGAGAAGCAAAACGTCTTCAAAGAAAAACCAGAAAGTCCAGTTGCCTCTTGAAAAAAAGCACCTTTGGGACAACCATTACATGGATGACTGAGAATAGACAAATAGGTCAGACAACTATCTCAAATATTTGAATAAGAAGGAAATGAAATAATAACTACATCTGAAAACTACAGTACATCCAGCCACTTTGATCATGGTCACAGATCAAACAAAATTAAAAATTACTGGAATATACTAGTGTTAAAGAAGACGTTTTAAGAGAAGATAATGTTTGTTTCCATTTTAATCCAAGCAATTATAACAACTCTTCTTTGAATTAGAATTCACTCACTGCCCTCTATTGCTTTTTACAAATATGGCTGTTAATGGCCAAAACAAAAACAAACAAGTTTTTTTAAAAGTCAACTTTTTTTTTCATTGTCATTTAAAAAGGAATAGTAATAAACTTCGCTTTAGAGATGGTGGCATAACAGTTTCCGAGAGAGTGTCGCCATAAAAACACACTTTCCCAAAATGCTGAATTTATTGAGAAAACAATAAGATGCTTTGGCAGAGAAGTGAACAGATAAAATGCTTTTGGGGCTTTCTTTTAAATCTGAGACACGCTTCTCTTTATTTAATACTCAATGAGTTTCCTTTTACAAGGACTAAATTTTCATATGCACTGAAGGCTGTTTTAAATAGAAAGCAGATCGGCGAAGTATTTTAAGTTCTAAAGTAAAGATGTATACATGAACTGAAGCGGGATGCAGAAATGTGTGAAGGAAGATGTGTATAAATGAGAAAATACTTTAAAAAAAAATGCTGGAACATTCAGATTTGCTACTGTTAGGAATGAAAAGGAAGACACCATAGCTTTTAGTAGAAGCATATTTGTGAGATTTGTCAAAACCTGGCTTTTCCTAGTATAAATAAGTAATCAGTATATTACTTATGCTGCTCTTACATCATTTTCCAGGAAGATCAAGACCACTTCACAGGTTGACCAGGGAGGTCACACTTAATGATCCACTTAAGAGAAGGATTTAGGAGCAACTACCCTTAACAATTCTCTGCCTCCTCACCTAATGAGCCTATTCAAATTAGAGGAAAAATGAAACCACCCCAGAGGACATATATGGGGTCCCCCAACCAACTTTCTCAGACTGAAGAAGCTACTTGGATAAGCACCAAAATGTTTGAAACCAAAAAAGAAAAGAAATCCAGCTGCCATGACTCAATTTCCAGATAACTCTGAAGACTGAAACTCTTCATTAACATATTACTAAAACTCTTATATCTGTTTGAATCTTTGTAACCTTCAATTAGGTGAAATGCTTGTCAACAATTAGGAAAACATCTTGTCAACAAAAGTATCTCAAATGGCCTAATTACTGTTGAAACTGCTGCAGTCACAAGAATCTCATTTTCAATATTCCCTCACTGCTTCCATAAGTCTATGGAGAACCTGGAAGGAACTGATATGATTGCTCATGATCCTTGCCATCTTCCCAGTAGTAAACTGATTGCTTATGGAAAGCTTGCAGGGACAAAATCAGTGGAGAATTGGAGCACCCTTCAGTCCCTCTGCAAACATACCATGCTGGTCACTCACATATTCTCTCCTTCTGTCTCTCCTTCCCTTCCTGATGGGAAGGGGAGGGGAGGATGGAAGGAAGGGAGGGAGGGAGGAAGGAAAGAAGGAAGGAAGGAAGGAAGGAAGGAAGGAAGGAAGGAAGGAAGGAAGGGAGGAAGGAAGGAAGGAAGGAAGGAAGATTTTTGATGTTCACTGCTAGCTTCCCACAAGGAAACTCAATGAGAAAGCCAACAAGAAGTTGAAAGTTGTTCTTTTTCCCACTGATTTTTTGCCCACCCATGGTCATTCAGTTTCTCTGGAATTTCCTGAGTCTTCTCCAAATTTCAAATATGTACACTTTACTAATAATGTCTTGGCACAAATGTCTGCACAAATATTAGTATCTCAGCCATATTCACACAGTTGTATGCATATTTGGTATATATGTATATAGAATGTAGTTACAACAGAGAATCCCTTCTTTATTGTACGCACACTAGCAACCATAGTTACAAACATATCTAAAATCAATGTAAATAATTTTACATTACATTTTACATTTTCATTTTTTGGTTCCCAGGGCAGTATACACACACTCGTATGTAGAGGGGAAACAAAAAACATTGTTCAAATCCCACTATCCCTACCATATAGGAACACTATTGTAGATGTATTTTATTTTATTTATTTATTTCTATTCTGCCTTCATTATTTCTACAACTAATTCAAGGTGGCAAGCATATTCAATACATTTTCTTCCTCCTGTTTTCCCTAAAACAGCGACCCCATAAAATGGATTGGGATGAGAGAGAGGGACTGGCCCAGTATCCAATAAATACTATAAGGACACACAATTCTTCAGTGAAATATTGTATTTTTCTTTGGTAGTAGTAGAAATAGACACTGTAGCTGTATTTGTTCTTCGGGCTAGAAACTAAAGTTGATAGAAGAAGAAGAAAGAGAAATTACCGTGTGCTCTCGCTCTCTCTTCCTACACACACACACACACACAAAACAATGCATTTGGTTTTTATGGTGCAAATCTGCACTTTTGTTTCTCTTTTGTGATTGGAGTAAATCTGGAGTTGACCTCAGACCTTTCTGAAAATTGAGCTGACCTCAAAGTCATGGATAGGTAAAGCACAGTAATAATAGAACTTGAAAATCAATATGTTCTCTTTTACAAGGTCATGATAAAGTCTGTGTGGTTTCAATGGCAAAATGATATTTGGATTTTATAAGATTCATTTTATTGTCAATTAACTTCTGAAAGTCTTTGAAACAAAAGCCTTGCTACATTTGGAAATTTTGACTGAAGTTCTTTTGGAGAGCTGTTCATTTTAAAAGCTGTGTTGTGTTTACCAAATAATAGTTTACAATATGTTGAGAGTATAAGAATGTGAATATATATATATATATATATTCTTACTTCTTCGTAGGGTTTATGTGTGTTTTTCCTCTAGCCAGGTTTTCCCTATGTAACCAAGGTTTTTCTGCAGCCCTAGCTCAGTAGAATCACATCCACTCGATTCTGGGCTTTTTTCTTTTCTAGCAGCCAGCAAGTTCTTCCCATATATATATGGGAGTAAAGCAAATATATATATATATATATATATATACACATACACACACACACACACACACACACACACACACACATATGTCTTCTCTGGAGACTCAGGGAGGCTTACAATGTGTTAAGCAATAGCCTTCATACTTTTGTATATTTATACAAAGTCAGTTTATTGCCCCCACAATCTGGGTCCTCATTTTACCTACCTTAGAAAGGATGGAAGGCTGAGTCAACCTTGAGCCTGTTGAGATTTGAACTTGCAGTAATTGCAGGCAGCTGATGTTAATAACAGAGCTTTAGTCTGCTGCACTACCAGGGCTCTCTAATTGGTATAATCCAATCTTTAGTGAGATATGCACAGAGCTCCAACAACTTTTCTTAGTAAAGCAACCAAAACAGAATAGAAATGGACAAATCCCAGTATAATAAAAAATAAAAATGGTTTTGGACGTTTGGAGTGACCACCCTTGAAAAAAGAAATATATTTTTCAAAATTTATTGGGACATTTAAAAAAAAGACTTTTGAGATTCCTTCCTCTCTTTTTTTGTTTTTGTTTATTTCAATACCTGCCATCTTCCTTCACCTGTTTGAAACACACCCACACAGATATATATACAGAAAGAGAGAAAGGGAGGGGGAAACATTTTCTCAAGTTAATTTATAATTAAACAAAAGCAATCTATTTAAAACTTTGGACATAAAGCTCGCCATATTTATTGCATTGTAGAAACCAAAGGGGGAAAAAAAACCTTGCACTACCCTTCACTAAATATCTACAATCAGGCACATAACAAGAACAATTAATTATCCAATATAAATTAAAGTGCTGGAATTGCAGAAAGAAAGAATAATCTACATACTTTGGAGACAGAAGAATGTCAATTATTTTAAATGCTGTTGAATTTCTGCAAATTTCAAACAATGGTGTTAAAATCAAAACGCTATATACAAATGATATAAGGAAATATTTACCAAAAATAAGTCCCTGTCTTATATTTTTTTGAACCCCGAAATAAGTGCTTGGCTTTATTTTTGGTGATGTCTTATCATTTTGGGGCGTGTGGAGCAAGACAGGGCTGATTTCCAGCTCTGTCTCCCTAACCTAACCAGAGGAAATGGTGGGAACCAGCTGTGCATGCGTTTAAATATTTTGGGGGAGGGCTTAATTTCAGGGAGGGCTTATTTTGGGGGAGGGGCTTATCTTAGCACATGCGCTCAAAAGCCCAATTAGGCTTATTATTGGGGGATGTCTTATTTTAGGGGAAACAGGATAGATATTTTAAAAATTTATAAAATATAGGATAGGATAGATAAGAAACAGGATAGATATTTTAAAAATTTATAAAATATTCACAGTTCAATCGTGTTGTTCATGTTTTTAAAACCAGGAAATCCTGGTTTTAGCTAAACCATCATTTCACAAATGATGGAATTTCAGTTACTGAAATATATTACAATTTCTAGTTGCATAATAATATGCATTTAAATTATCTGAAGCAAGGAGTGATACTTTTACTAAAAATACATACACGGTAAAGAACGTATCACAAAATATCAGAATCAATATTAAGGATATCTCAAAAGGTCCCCCTATTTAGAAGCCACAAAAGCCACATTTAAACGGCAGCCAGCCATAATGTATTTTGTGGCTTCTAATTAAGGGAACTTTTTCAGATATTTCATGGTTTTATTTGTCTTGATATTTCTTGGGGAGAAGATCTTTCAGATTAGTTTCCAGGTTGTAAGTTGAAAAATCAAATGCTAAGACAGAGACGGGAAGGGTGAACGTAGGAGTAGAGGTAACAAGCAAAAGGCATACAGATGGGGAACCAGAGGCAACCTCTGGAGACTGAAAGCTATTACAAGTACGCAAGAGGACTATTATTCAATTACCAGGATCAAAAGCTACAATGAATAGTAAATCCTGGTGGGAGCTCAGTAGCAACTAAAAGAGGAACTACCATCTTGAAACAGCAACTCATCCTAACTAGCGTAAGAACTTTTGGAAAAAGGCGAAGATTTTGTAGTTATTTATATAGATTAATAGTTTTTTTAATATAGATTAATAGTTATTTGCTTCAGCTAAATATTAAAAGACTGAATATTAGAAACATACAGTACGTATGCGGTAACATCATCTTGTAAATTCTAGAAGGGTGGAGAGTAATAGTCAGTTGTTGGATGTACAGATGTATTATGTTGTGGTGTGTCCAGTCCTTGTAAAGAATCCTCACTTTTTATTATTACAAAAACAGCTATGAAGCTTGTTCATGCCTCCAAAAAGCAGAATGACTTTCAGCATCACCACCTCCTCCTCCTCCTCTTCCTCCTCCTCCTCCATTTTGCAGAGTACATACCTCCATAATCACATAATGTAATATAGAAATTGCTACAATCTACTGCAGTGAATTCTTGCAGGTAAATTTTATCATGGTTCACAAAAGAGGGTTAAATATGAAAAATGTAATGTGTACAGTGGAAGCAAATGAGTAATGATGAACGTGCAAACGCAGCCATGCTTTCTTGGAGCTTTATCTACTGCATTCCATCATCATGTTCATGGCCTTCTTTTTCTCCTGGGCTCATGATGATAATCCAATGGGTGCCACATGTCTTTATAGGCAACGTGGGCTTGTTATCCAACCTATTTCTTTTTTGTCATTTATTAACTGGACAAATGACAACATATATAAATCAATGGTGAAATCCAATTTTTTTTTACTACCAGTTCTGTGGGCGTGACTTGGTGGGCGTAGCAAGGGAAGGATACTGCAAAATCTCCATTCCCTCCCCACTCCTGGGGGAAGGATATTGCAAAATCTCCATTCCCACCCCACTTTGGGGCCAGGCAGAGGTGGTATTTGCCAGTTCTCTGAACTACTCAAAATTTCTGCTACCGGTTCTCCAGAACCTGTCAGAAACTGCTGGATTTCACCCCTGATATAAATCTTCAATTCAATGGTGGGTTTCTACCAGTTCGCCCTGGTTTGGAACTGGTGAACCGGTAGCCGTGGCGGCGGGAGGCTCCACCCACCCACCCAAATGTCATCATGGACGCACTGCACATGCGCAGAAGGTTCTGCGCATGTGTAGAAACACCCCCCTCACACAGTCACAGTTCCAAACCGGTAGCAAAGGTAAGTGAAACCCACTACTGCTTCAATTGCTTCCCGCCCGCCTCCTTTTTAAACCATTTCATTTTACCTATTTTGTAAATAGATAGCTATGTTAGTACGGTGCAGCAAAATATTTTGTTCTACCTTAAAGTTGTATATGCACCCAGGTCAGAAGCTAAGAAAAATGGGAGATACATGTAAAAAAGAGACAAGATTTTGAAAGCATGATTGTAATCAAATCTTTTTTTTTTTTAATCCCTTCCCCGACCACTGATTCTGTTATCCAAAAATTTAAGAGCTGGGATCCAATATATTTGAGGTAACTGACTGACAAAAAATGCTGACCAGTGATATATTAATGCAATTATTAAAATAAAGTTGACAGGTTATAAATAATTAGTGATGTTAACTACATAAACATTTACAACTGAGCTCAATAAAAATTTTCCACAAAATTTACAGAAAAGAAGCCTAGATTACTATTTGGTTTTGCAAGGAGTTTCCTGTTGCTTTTGTTCAACATCAGAAATACTGCCTATTAGATCTCTGCAGTATCTTCTGCAATGACATTGTCAGGAGAATTAGTAGTTTTCAATGTATTTATCTGTAATAGAATTGATGGATTATCGTTCTTTTAATTCTTCTTCTATATTTTATTTGTTAGCAGAATAATTGAAAAAAATTCCCAGTGAAAAGGAAATAAGACATATTTCTTTGGGTTACACTAGTATTTAGATTAATTTCAAATACTGTTATTTAATCCAGAGTGTTCAAATTGTAGGTCATGAGCCTCCTACATATTACAAGCAACTTAAGTTGTAATTATTTTTAAAACATGATATTAGTGGGGTATAGTTTCCAATGAGTGGGTTTAAAACTGCAGCCAAATGGACCAATCTTGAACCAAGAAATGCCTAGTTCACAATATAGGTTAAATTAGCATGAAATTAACAGATTGAAGCCAAACACACTACATATCAATTTTCAATGTATGAGCACAAATATTAATGCTACCTCTAACACCGTCAAACGACAACATCTGTCCATCCCAGGTTCTTAGGAAGGACTCAAGGTAGATAAAACTGGAAGTCCAGTCTAAAAATCTGTCTGGCTGTGAAACTATCCATAAGAACAACAATCATTACTATTACTAACCTCATTAAGTTGATATAACATATAGCTTTCCAGATCAGTGGTGGGTTTCTACTGGTTCGTCCCGGTTTGGGTGAACCAATAGTGGCGATGGCGGGAGGCTCCACCCACCCACCCGGACATCATCAAGGATGCTCTGTGCATGTGCAGAAGGTTCTGCGCATGCCCAGAAGTGCCATGCATGTGCAAAGCAAGCTTGCACACGTGCACACTCCCGGTTCCAAAGCGGTAGAGAAGGTAAGAGGAACCCACTACTGTTCCAGATATATTTGTTTTTCTATTGCCAGAAGCTTCTTCCACCATAAGAACAAAAAATAATCAACACAGAGGAGCTGAACTTGAGCAGAGTCAAACTAGGAGACATCTCGTCCAGCATTCTGCTCCTTGATAGCCAACCAAATGCCAAAAGAAAATATGTAGGTGTAAAGGAATATGAGAATAACCTTGGGAGATAGAAGGAAGACCACAGCTTAGACAGTCTGATAAATTAAATTTGAGTCCAAAGGACGGTTGGGAATAGAGAAAGCATCTCAAAAGGAACCTTCCCATGTCATTTAGAAGGTAAGGCAAGGGGGGAAGAAGTATTTTCAGCCTTCCAAGATTCTGTTATTATAACTTTTGGTTTTGGTTTCCTATCTGTATTATCTTGAAGAGCTAATAGTAGAACATAAGTGTAATTGCCCTGTCCCATTGATATTCAGTGATTATTGCTTCACATTCAATAATGGAGCTAACTGACACAGTTGTGGGTATGTTTTCCTGAAAATACCTTTTCATGAAACAAGTTCCTTTTAGGTTCCCCATTTTATTTATTGCTGTTTGTACAGGGAACTTTGTGGTACAGTGATATTATGTCATGTTATATCCTCCATTATCTGCAGACATCCTGACATTTCAGCCTTCGTATCCTTCAGGTGAATTATTCCATATCTCTTACCAATTGCAATGACTCTTCTAGCTACTGAGCAGTCATAGCTTTTGAAAGTCCAGTAATGGAAGAGAAATAATTTATCCTTATCAAATGGCAATTATCAACAACAAAAATTTTCTTTTAAAAAAAAACATGGTTTGGAGGTCATTAGAATCCATCTAATGGATGAATGAAATGTTAACTTGTTTGTGGTCATTCTAAATAGTTAATGCTTTTTATAGCTCTACCTTTTCCTACTGGTCGCTGATCACCAGTCATATGAGGTCTGAAAAAAATGACGCAGCTCACATTAAACAAACCTAGGAAATCTGACAATATTGTGATTAATGTTTGATACTCCTCAAATGTGATACTTTCAGAGAAGAGCAAGGCACGATTTTATGTTCATAACATTCATCTACCTATTATTAAACAGACTCCTCCATCAATCCCTCAGCAACATGAGATGTCATTTGGACACTGACCTTCACAGCAGTTGATAAAAGCTTTGCTGGCTCAGAGGATCTTTACAATAAGAAAAATCATCTGTTAAACATGACACCTCAGGTATGTACCACAACATTTAAGCAACCACAAAAATCCTTAATACATTAGGTTTTCTGTTCATTCTGAGAAAGGAAAAACAAACCTGACACACCGAAACATGGATTTAACCCTTTCCTTTTTATTGGGGAAAAAAGGGGAAATAAATCTGTGTGGGAAAGAATTTGCAGAATTTCTATACCTGCAACATGAAGTGATGTTTCAAGTGACAGTCTTTTCCTGTCATGGCACCTGCACTGTGGAATATCATTTGCCCTGAGGAGACAATGGCCCCATCTTGATATCCTAAAGCAGGGGTCCGCAACCTGTGGGCCACGGCCCACTAGCAGACAGTGGCCTGTTGGCCACTGGGCTGCGTGAGTGGCTGACCAGTGCACATGTGTGTGTGTGTGTGTGTGTATGCACTTCCCACTTGTGCTAGTGTTGCGTGGGCACTAGCATAGCTGTGAGCATCGTGTAGGCACTAGCATCACTGCAAGCATCACACAGGTGCTAGCATCGCCACAAATATTACATTTGTACTTCTGGCTCCATTTGCATCAAGTGCTCACGTGTGGCCCATTTGTGGCACACGTGTATCCCCTTTCATGCAAGCTCATGTGCGCATAAAGGTGTCTGTGCCTCTCCCCCTTCAGGCCGCCAGTCCAGGAAGGTTGGGGAACTCTGTCCTAGATAAGATCTGCCACACAACACCCCAGACTTATCAATTGAAAGTCTTGATAGTAGATGTGGAAGGACCACTGTGCTGCGTGATCATCGGAACCTTTTAAAAAACTTTTTAAAAGCATTTTTTTACTACCAGTTCAGGCAAATAGGTAGTTAAAAAATGCTTTAAAAAAGTAAAAAAAGGTTCCAACCATCGCACGGCACTCCTGATTTTGGGACATATTTGGGACATATTTGGAAGTGGTTTGCCAGTACTTTCTTGCTGGTCTAAAGCTAAATGTTATCTAGCTAGTTTCCATGCCCAAGGAAAAACTACAAGCCTTCCCCACACCTTGTGCAACATCTTAAACAACTACACCAGTGGTGGGATTCAGAAATTTTTACTACCAGTTCTGTGGGTGTGGCTTGATGGACATGGCATGGCTTGGTGGGCATGGCTTGGTGGGCATGGCAGGGGAAGGATACTGTAAAATCTCCATTCCCTCCCCACTCCAGGGAGAAGGTTACTGCAAAATCACCATTTCCTCCTGATCAGCTGGGACTTGGAAAGCAGAGAATAGATGGGGGCGGGACCAGTCAGAGCTGGTATTTACCGGTTCTCCAAACTACTCAAAATTTCCGCTACTAGTTCTGCAGAACTGGTGAGAACCTGCTGAAATCCACCTCTGCACTACACTCCAAAGTAAGAGTAAAAACTTCTTATCCTAACATCAGCTCTACTTATTCTCAAACCACAAGGCCGAAAAGAATGCTGAACAGCAAACAGTACGTATTTGTACATATTCATCAGTGAAAGGAAGTTTAATTTCATTGAAGCCTGTTTCTATTTAAAGGAAATAGGGGCTAACATGAAAAGAGTCTGTGGAATCGAGTGAAAAGCTTGCCATGTTCATCCAAAGAGCTGAAATAATTTGTTCAAAACTTTTCTGAATAACAGATTTCATGAAAAGATGAGCTTCACAAACTGCATCAGAGTGGGTAGATTGATGTAAGGGAGGAGAAGACAGGTTGGCTATTGCTAAGATTACCTGAAACCTTTTGAGGTGTATGAGTTCAACAAGCTCTTGCAGAATTTGAAGTTAAAAGTGTTGTTTCCAAAACAGCCACTCTGAGGTGTGCTATATGTTAGGAAATGGTCGTTGCCTAACTAGTTGGCCAGGCAATATATAATCCAACATTGTATGTTTGTATTGTGTAAATGTATTATGTTGCTTTAATGTTGCTCTCCTGCGCGAGCTGCACTGACTCCCGGTGGTCTTCCGGGTGCGCTTCAAGGTGTTGGTGACCACTTTTAAAGCGCTCCATGGCTTAGGGCCGGGGTATCTACGAGACCGCAAATAGCCACCCACCGGCCAGTACGCTCGCACAGAGAGGGCCTCCTCAGGGTGCCATCCGCCAGACAATGTCGGCTGGCGACCCCCAGGGGGAGAGCCTTCTCTGTGGCGGCACCCGCCCTCTGGAACGACCTCCCCCTAGAGATACGCATGATACCAGACCTCCGGACTTTTCGTTGGGCCCTGAAAACTCATTTATTTCACCTAGCCGGGCTGGCTTGATCCCATCCATTTCGGTTTTAATTTGAAATTGGTTTTAATTGGGTTGTTTTAAATTGTGGGCTGGAATTATTTAATTACTTTTTTAAAAAAATTTTTAAATTTTGTATGCTCTGTTTTATCTCGGCTGTTCATCGCCCTGAGTCCTGCGGGAGAAGGGTGGTATACAAATCAAATCAAATAAATGAAAAATAAATAAATAAGAACATTGCTGAGTCATTCTGCATCCTGATTGGATGAGCTCTGTAGCCAATGTATTTAAGAAGAGCTTACGTGTGGTTAGAGAGAACACTACACCATATTTTTACCTGCTACTATGCTGTAACTATTTTTGATATCTCTAAATGGTCATTGTTTGATCATGGGTTATTTATTAATGTTTCCTGATATTTATTGAACTGTTTGTATATTGTTCCTGAATGTTCCTTGTATTTTTCTACAAACTGATAAGAAGATTTTATATCCCTGGATTGATCTTGTATTGCACTTTATATGGCTAAGTCTTGGATTGTTAAATGACTATGATTTTGCTTTACCCTCTAAGTAAAGTAATATAAAACCAGTTTGTCTGCATGTTATTCACAATTACTCTCAAAACCGTTTCCGTGCGTAAAAACTTCTGATGGTACTCTGCTTTATGAACCATGACCCTGGTGGTGACACAACAATATCCTTAACACTATAAATTGTTCCAGGAGACCAAAATCCTCTGATATTAATTTGCCCTTGTTTTGAATCCTGATATCAAACTGTATCCATTCATTCCTTTGTGGAAAGTTTGTCTTATCTGTCCTATGTAGAAATCACCTCCTATCCAGAGGATCATTGTTGGCAGGTGGTAGCATATGTCATATTAGAGGGAGACCACTAATCTTTTACTGCAGAGGTCTTCAAACTTGGCAGCAGGGGTGAAATGCTCCCAGTTCAGACTGTCTCAGGCGAGTAGGTAGTGATGGCGGTGGGCAGGTCGGAGAACCGGTAGCAAAAATCCCTGCCCCCCCCCCCCCATGCCAGCTGAGGCGCGTGATCATCAGAGCCTTTTTTTTCTATTAAATGGCTCTGACCAGCCAAGCTCTGACGATCCCAGTGAGTTGCCTGCTAATCAGGCAACTCAGCTTGGATCGCCAGAGCCATGTAAAAGAAAAAAAAATCCTTTTAAATGGCTCTGACGATCCCTCCCCCTCCCCCCCTCAGCTTGCTTACCTTAGCTGCTGGTCGCAATGCCTTGCTGTAATCCCTGCAATTGATTGCATCAGCAAGCAACTGAATCTCCCTGCCTGCAATCAAGCAAGCAGGGAGTTGTGGATCTCAACTCCCAGAATTCCTCAGCCAGCAAAGCAAAGCTGGCTGAGGAATTCTGGGAGTTGAAGTCTAGAAGTCTTAAAGTTGCCAAGGTTGGAGACCCCTGTTCTATTGGGTAAGTTTTTTTCCCCTTTGGGAGCTTTAAAAAAATAGTTAATTGGGGTTTTTTTTAGTTGTTCTTTTTAGCTGCTTTTATATAAAAATAAAAATAAATAAAAATAAAATAATATTTGTGCAGCTTTCTGAGATTTAGTGTGTTTCTGTAGTGTTTCACTCTAACTACACAAACACACAAAATCTCACAAAGCTGTTTGTGGAATTTTGTGTGTGTAAAGTGTGAAAGTTGGTTTTTTGGGCTTTTTGTGGCTGTGTGAGGTTCCTGCTTGTTGCAGGGGCCATTTTGGGTCTAGCACAGCTGCTTTTATATTGTGGGTGAGCCAGTTGTGTTGTATTGTGTTGTGTTTTGTAGGTTAGAAAAGGGCAAAGAAGTGACATTGAATTGGCCACACCCATCTGACCAACAAGCCACACCCTCCCAGTCACCTTACCACCAAGCCACACCCACTAACTAAGCCACGCCCACAGAACCGCAACAATTTTTAGATTTCACCCCTGCTTGGCAGCTTTAAAACTTGTGGACTTCAACTCCCAAAATTCTCCAGCTGGCTGGAGAATTCTTGGAGTTGAAGTCCACAAGTCTTAAAGTTGCCAAGTTTGGGGATCCCTGTTTTAGTGTGTACTTTCATTTAAATCCTACAGCAATCTAGCCACTCTATGCATCTGATGAAGTGAGTTGAAGCTCACAAAAACCTATGCTTTTTAATGACATTTGACATGATTGCCTTCTATCATGTCCAATCTTCTGTATCTCATGCTGGACGACTAAATGCATCCAAAATTTTTCTAAGCAGGAATCTAAAGGTACTACCCATCTTCCATTTCAGTCCCCAGAATTGTTTTTTAAAAACCCCCATCAAAACTGATTTGTCTTAGTTTAAGATAGCCATTGATTGAACAACTATACATTAAATCATTTGCCGCATTTAAATATTTAAATTATTAGTCAATTCTATTGTCTAATTGAGGTAGAGCATAAACTTTGTATTTATAAGCATAAACTTTGTGTTTATAAGGGACACGGTGGCTCAGTGGCTAAGATGCTGAGCTTGTTGATCGAAAGGTCGACAGTTCAGCGGTTCGAATCCCTAGTGCCGCATAACGGGGTGAGCTCCCATTACTTGTCCCAGCTTCTGACAACCTAGCAGTTCGAAAGCACTTTAAAAATGCAAGTAGAAAAATAGGGACCACCTTTGGTGGGAAGGTAACAGCATTCCATGCGTCTTTGGCATTTAGTCATGCCGGCTACATGACCATCGAGACGTCTTTGGACAGCGCTGGCTCTTCGGCTGTGAAACGGAGATGAGCACCGCCCCCTAGAGTCAGGAACAACTAGCACATATGTGCGAGGGGAATCTTTACCTTTACCTTTTTATAAACTTTGTGTACAAAAGGATCCAAATCCAGTCTTTGGTTCTTATCAGTAAGAAGTATCAAGTAAAAAGTGATTGAAAAGTTCTCTACTGAAAACTAACACATTGGTGATCGACATTGGGTTTGATGGACAATTAGTACAAACAAGTTACAGCAGCTATAGGTTTCTGAGTTTGTTACTGAGGTTAAATTTTGTTCAGTAGTAAATACACATTAAGACAGGCATGAAAATGTCCCTGAATGCTGAAATGGTATGTGATAAAGAGATAGATTGTAATCCTGACCTCATGGGAGGACAAAGTGGCATATAATTATAAATGCAGTTTTCCAATTCAATGGTTTGGTGAGAGAGTGAAAAAAATTAAAACGTTACAAGAAGCCCAATGGTTATTTTTTTCCCCTTTCTTCTCTTTCTTATTGCTCAGTTCATTTTCTGAGCTGAATGTTTAATGGCCGCATAGCTGATTTCTACTGCAGCCATTTCTCGAAGGTTAATGAGAAGCAGCAGTTCAGTGAAAGCAATCAGATGTGAAAGCTTAACTTCTTTTAGATGCCTCTTGTTTGGGTCTAGAATTTGCAAACTATGTTTGAAATATTGTCGCGTACAGCCTGCATCAAAGGTAGGCATGCAGTGAAAATGTGGGAAATATTATCACATGCAATGAGTGTACTGCATTCATTAGATGGACTATTTAATTGACTCACCTGTGATTCTTTCACCTGCAAACTGATGAAATTTATATACTATCCTCCACTTTCAAAATTTTGCAATTATGTATTCAGAAAGGGAGAAAACTTTCAGTAGGAGCCAGTCAGACAGGATTGAAACAGATATTTGGCTGCATTGCCTGCTACTCTGAAGTGGCCAATGAGATCTCTATTCGCTGCAGTTTACTAAAATCTTACAGTGAAATGATTGCTTTTAGTAATGCTTCAATGGTGGATTAGCAGAATATCCAAAAAGAAGAGATTAGAGTTTTTGTCTATGCTCTGGAACCTTGCACTGAAACCATTTGGGACCTCAATGAAAGCCCTTTAAAAAAAACCCAATAATAATTTAGGTGTCCACAATGGTTTTAGTAAATACAGTAGTGGCCAAAATCATGGAAATCTTTTGGGGAAAGTGTATTTTTGAGGTTTGATGGCTAATAACACCACTTTTTTTTTTTTTTTTTGAGTTTCAAGATAATCATATTCCACTGCTGGAATAGCCTGGGAATAGCTCAGGTCTTAATCCAATTGAAAATATATGGAGCCGACTAAAGAAACTTGTTAGTCAGAAGTGACCTAGCAATAAAACCCAGTTAATAGAAGCAATCATTCAATCTTGGTTTCGCATTATAACAGCTGCAGAATTAAAACACTTGGTTCACTCCATGGAAAGACATTGTAAAGCCGTAATCCATGCTAAAGCTTACCCAACTAAGTATTAACTGATGTGATAATTTTTGTATATCTCATTTTTTCTATGGTGATAATTTTGTATATCTCGTTTTTTCTACGTGTTTTACCCTTTTTCTTCATACTGTAGCTGCTATTCTAATAGCAAATCCTTCATAAAAGTTATTGTATTACATTCTTGATTAAATTATCTATCCATTGATATATAATTTTATGGTACTACTCCCCCCAAAAAGTGGTATTATTAGCTAGTTTTAGAAAATACACTTTTCCCAAAAGGTTTCCACAATTTTGGCCACTACTGTGATAGAGAAATAAAATTAACTCATAAGTTAGAAGATGTGCCTTTTTTAAAAAAAGCCATGTTTTCATTGCAGCAGTCCAGACATTTATAAGGCATGCTAAGGGTTATTTTTTTCCTTTACAGTTGTAAACTTCTATATACGGTACATGCACCATCTCATTGTCCAGTCAGATGAGTTACAATTCAGTTTTATAAAAGTGAAACCAATAAAAATGACTCCTCACTCAGATTCTCATGTACAAATTCAGCTCAAAGTCAAATTCCTGATTCTGAAATCACACTCATTCTGAGAAGTAAACTACATTAGGAGTCAAAAATAGATCAACAAAGCTTTTCTCAGTTTTGTTTTTTCTTGTTTTCAGAAAAATCTTAACTAGTGTGTTGTACTGAGTTAGTGATTTGTGCACAGTTCATTAAAAATATGGAAGTTACAATTAAAAGTTCTTCCAGCTATAAAAGATGTTCTCCACAACAGCCATCATAATCATTGGAAACAAAAAATTACAGAGAAGTAGCCACCCCTGTATTTTTCTCTAATTGCTATTATTTAACTAATTTCTAAAAATAGCATCCCTCTTTAATCATTCAGCATTTTCTCCCTACTTTAGGGAGGAAAGATTTCTCTACAGCTATTCAATTTGCTCTTTGAAAAAATAATGTTTTGAACTTTCCTTTGAGTTTAAGGAAGAAAAATAATGCTATTTTGAGGAAAGGTAGCATCGGAAAGGGAAACATTGGCTGTATCAAAACAAAACTCAAGACGACAAGGCAGGTAAGAACAGAGGGGTAATTGAGTCATAAGCAGCCAAGGGAACTAAAATGATCTACCATCAAAGTCCTATTGATCGTCCAGCTTCCACATCGTTGGTTTTTTGATATGTCTGATCTGCAGGATGATACTTGCAATGTCTCCTAAATGACTTCAGCAACTGAAGTGAAAAGAAAGTTCTCTCTCTCCCTCCCTCCCTCCCTCCCTCCCTCCCTCTCTCTCTTTCTCTCTCTCTCTCTCTCGCCAAACATGATCTTATGAAATGAGGAATATGTAAATGTTCAGTGTAACTCCAGATTCCCTTATCACTAATCATTAAATCTGGGATTGTTTTGTATTGTACCTCAGCAACAGGTGAAACACTTCACATTTTGTAAAGGTAAAGATTCCCCTCGCACATATGTGCTAGTCGTTCCCGACTCTAGGGGGTAGTGCTCATCTCCATTTCAAAGCCAAAGAGCCAGTGCTGTCCAAAGATGTCACCGTGGTTATGTGGCCAGCATGACTAAACGCCAAAGGCACATGGCACGCTGTTACCTTCCCACCAAAGATCGTCCCTATTTTTCTACTTGCATTTTTTATGTGCTTTCAAATTGCTAGGTTGGCAGAAGTTGGAACAAGTATCAGGAGCTCAAGCCGTTATGCAGCACTAGGGATTCGAACCGCTGAACTGCCGACCTTTCGATCAACAAGCTCAGCATTTTAGCCTTAGTCTTAGCATCTTAGCCTTCACATTTCCTAGCCTTCTTTAAAAGACTAGGATTATACTTCATTTTTAAAATACAGGGTCACATTTTACTCAGTGGTAAAGGTTCCTAACTGAAGGTTAGGAAAGGTTTCAGAGGTTCCTAACTGAAAATCTAGGTAATTGTGTGGTGTTCCAAAAATACTTGGTTCACCAGTTCAATCTTTCGTTATAATTTGAGGTATGCAATGGAGGGTTTAGTATTTATTGATTCATTATTGTATAACCACTGTAAATCTCTAATTCTCTAATCCTAATAGCTAACAATAATAAAACATCCCAACAATATTTGCAATATGTCCAAGGTAAGAAATAATGCAAAAGGATTTAAAAAAGAAACATAAACAGGGGTTTCCCAAATGGTTTTAGAAAAAGTTCCTTTTTATCCAGCTTTATCCAATAGGTGCCGTAACTGAGAAATATCTCTGGATTCTTCCCTCATCACTTCACAAATGTGAGATATTAACAACCTCTCTGGAAATAACCAAGTTGGGTGGGACAATTCTCCTTAGAAAATTTGTTCCTGCATGTAACCAATTGTCAAACCATAGAAAGACTTATTGGCTAGAACACCATATTGAATTGCATGCAGAAAGACTTATTAGAAGCCAAGGCAGGATCTGTTAAATTATTGGAATATGTTTATGAAGGCACATAACCAGCAATAAATGAGCTTCTTTATGCTGGCCCAATTACACTCTCCAATTAATCTCAAATGATCAGAGGTGTTGCAGTAATATTCTATGCTTACTGGTCAATTTAAATTTTACCAGTTGTTAAATCTGTAAAATCATGCAACCAAGAATTCTTACCATTCTCAAAATGGAAAAGGTGCACATTCCAACAAAAATTGAATCTGTAAAAGGACCTGGAATGTTGCTAATCTAATATGCATTAAAACAATCAAACAAACAATAGAGTGTTAAAATCAGGAGTTACAGAAGCATAAACTTAACATCTGTCTGAAATATTTAGTGGATTACAACTAGAATGAACGCAAGGTAAAGCATCAGCAACATTTCACTAAAGTAATATGGTTGGATTTTTAAAAAGTATTATCGCTAACAGATCTGAGGCAATACAACCTTAGGGATCTGCTCCTGTGGTCCATTGTGGAGTTGGTGCCCCCGTTGCATATCACAAATAACTTGTCCCAATCAACTATTTAGTAGCATACAGTGGACCATTCTACAAATGAGTCTCGGTGGTGCAGCGGTCTAAAGTGCTGTTAAGTGCTAGCATTTAGCTGCCAGCTGTCTGCAATTACTGCAAATTCAAATCTCACCAGGCTCAAGGTTGACTCAGCCTTCCATCCTTTCGAGGTAGGTAAATTGAGGACCCGGATTGTGGGGGCAATAAGCCAACTTTATATAGAACAACACCGCTTAGGGGGCCCCGAAAGCCCTAATAAGCAGGTATATACAAAAAAGTATGCAGGCTATTGCTATAATGCATTGTAAGCCACCTGAGCCTACGGAGAAGGGCAGCATATAAATTGGACTAATAAATAATAAATAAATAAATACAAAGCTCTTTCATGAGTTCACCTTTCTTTCAATAAAAAAAGCTGAATTTCACAGCACCTTTACTGCCAATGCAGTAAGAAACATAGGGTGTTTGTGATGCGTTGTTGAACAAATTTTGTTCTCTCTTTGTGTGGTGTGGATAGAGCCAGTTTAAAGAATTGGATGTTGACAAGTTTACCAATATTGGAGACTTCCACTTTGGTACACTTAGCCCTATATTAACCCTGGAAATGGAGTCCTGCAAAATGAGATGCTAAGGCCATGGAATACCCATAGAATTAAAACTAAGTATTAAAGATGTATAAACATCTCATATACAAGCTCAAAATAGTTTTTGCTTGGATTTTTTTTTTAAATCAAATTCTGTTTCTTTACCCACATACAAATTTCCCCTGGCAAAAAAAGAGACAAATGCTTTTATTTCTGAAATACTGTTTCCCTTGCTTTTTCTGTACACTTCTATAAAATTGCTATAGCAATTGCCTCTATTTCAGCTACACAAAGAAAACAAAACAGCAAAAAAAACCACATCACCTTGAGAGTCTTCCCATTTCTAAAAGTAATTTCTTTGTGTCCATTTATTCCTAGTCTTTTTCCTGCCCTTTAACCAGTTAACATTATCCACGAGGAGATTTGACCTCATAACCCACAACCACTAAGCTTACTGCAGTTTCTTTGACTGAAGAACTTTTCGAAAAACTTCTGAAAATTCAAACATACTATGTCAACTGGATCATCTCTATCTATATGCCTGTTCACAATCTCAAATAAAGTCTACACTCCATGTTTTATCCTTCCCAGGCATGCAAAGAATAAATGGGAGGGGAGGGGGAATGTCTGGCCAGTTGCTTCTCAATCCCTCTGATAGACCCTCCTTGGTATTTAAAAGATGAGAAGTTCTGAGATAGAAAGCAAACTTGACTAAACAATCCCCCCCTCCCCTTCTCCCCCCCCTCTGAATAGTCAAAAAATGGCTCTGATGGGGCACTCCATTGTTTTAAACATGTGTATGTATGTATGTATGTATGTATGCATGTATGCATGTATGCATGCATGCATTGGATTATAAATGGTTACACAGATTTCAACCGATAATAAGAACTACAGAAAAAACAATTGCTACCAACCTGCCTTCCATTGAGGACCTGTATACTGCACAAGTCCAAAAGAGGGCTGTGAAAATATCTATAGACCCCTCACATCCTGGGCATAAATTGTTTCAACTCCTACCCTCAAATCGACGTTATAGGGCACTGCACACCAGAAGAACTAGACACAAGGACAGTTTTTTTCCCCGAATGTCATCACTCTGCTAAACAAATAATTCCCTCAACACTGTCAAATAATTTACTAAGACTGTATTACTATTATTCTTTTCTTCCTTCCTAGTATCTATATCTTCCCACTTATTACTATAACCATATTGCCTGTATCTTTCAATTTATATTGTTTTTATTTGTTCCCTAGTACGATTTGATATCTTATTAGTAACCTTAACTGTCATTAAGTGTTGTATTTTTTTTATTCTTGATGAATGTATTTTATTCTCCTTATGTACACTGAGAGCATATACACCAAAGACAAATTCCTTGTGTGTCCAATCACACTTGGCCAATAAAGAATTCTACTAGGAAAATGAAGCATCTCTACTGAAAAATAGTGAGTAGAAGTTAAGGAGGTGAATAGCTGAGAAAAAGCCTGAAAGGGTCCTTCCTTGGATTGTATGGCTAGTCAGTTTGACAAAGAGAAAAACTCCACTGAATCTACCGGATGTCTTCTTCTCAGATTTTTAAATAGCCCTTTAATTTTTAATCACTGAATCATAAATTAATCATGAGTAAATGAAACAGTGCAAATGTTTCTTTCTTTGGTCACGTGCACTGAATCTCATAGGATCATGATGGCAAACCTATGCCACGTGTGCCCGAAATGGCACGCAGAGCCATGTTGCCTGGCACGCACCGCATCACCCGTTCTTCTTCCGGGTTTCTGGCGTGCATGCGCATGCAATGATCAGCTGGCCTTTTTGCACATGGAAGAGCCAGAAACTAGAAGAGCTGGTCTTCTGTTTTCCTGTGTGAGCATGTGTATTGGCCAGTTGATTGTCACATGTGCATGCGTGCCAGAAACCCAGAAGAGTAGCTGGCTGAAACCAGAAGTTCAGTAGCTGAAACCAGAAGTTCATTTTTTTGGGGGGGGGGGCGCATGTGACCTGAATAGCTCCTCTTCTGTGTTACAGCCCAAACGCGCGCAGTGCCGAAAAGGTTCACCATCACTGTCATAGAAGGAATATAAAACAATTACTTTCCTAGTGGCAATTAAATAAAGCAAGAGAGGAGAGGAGAGGAGAGGAGCGGGGATGGAAAGGAAAGGAAAGGAAAGGAAAGGAAAGGAAAGGAAAGGAAAGGAAAGGAAAGGAAAGGAAAGGAAAGGAAAGGAAAGGAAAGGAAAGAAAAGCTGGGAATAACCATAAAGTTTTTACATTTGGGTGTCCATTTGTGAGGAATGAAAAGATCATTCCCTATCTTGTTGCAAATTCCAAGGAATACATCCTGGAATTGCTAATATTTATTGGGAGACTGAGCAGACAAGTTCCCCGAAGATGGGCTCCAGCATGAGCCTGAAAGCTGGAAAGAAAAAAACCTCTGGTCCCATTGACTGACCCAGATTGGACACTAAGAGATTATTGGATTTAATCAGCCAGGAAGTATGCTTACTCTGGAGGTGTGCTCGCTCATAATAGGAAATACAAGCAGGAGCTTGGCAGTGGATCTGGCAAACTCTACAAGGGAACTGAAGAGTTAGAGTTCTAAGAAATATTTCCCTTTATGTGGCAATGTATATTTAGCTAATTCAAGAGCCTGAGAAAGGAAGGAGAAAAAAGAAAGCTTTTTACTAGAAGTCTTTTAGGAAACAAAACCCAAGATTGACAAACATCTATTTTTGTCTATCTGCATGTCATGTTTTGCAGTTATGTTTAGCAATGCTTGTGGTGTGTTTGTGTTCTTGCCAAAAGTCTATCTGGCAAAACAGAATATGAACAAATAGGACTCCTGCGGCATAATTTGCAATACTTTGGCATGCTTGTATCCTGGCCAGGAATTTACCTGGCATATATTTGGAGCCAGTACAAATTTGTAATGGTGTTTCGGGAATGAATGAATGAATGAATGAATGAATGAATGAATGAATGAATGAACAGTTAGAACAATTAATCAGTGGAACAACTTGCCTCCAGAAGTTGTAAATGCTCCAACACTGGAAGTTTTTAATTTATTTATTGAAAGAGTTTTACAACAAATACAATTTCCCCACAACCCCCACCCCCCCTCCCCTTCCCCGACTTCCCAGAGCAGAACACAAGGTATTTCTATTAAGCTTTAACAGTAAGCTAAATTGCATAACCAATTATGCTAACACCCCTAAAAGAAAAATTCCCTTAACCCCCCATATATGAAATCCTATTTCTTAAACATAATATTTCTAATATCACTTATATAGCACTTGTACAAATAATAAGAAAAAAAACATCATTCGTAAGCTATTTGATATTTTTTGGTCTGATACTTATTTTGTATATAATCAATCCATCTTCTCCAGTCCTGTATATATCTTTCTTGTGTGTGATCCTTCAAAAATGCTGAAATTTTAGCCATTTCAGCTAAATTAGTTACTTTCAATATCCAATCATCAATAGTAGGCAAAAAATCCTTCTTCCAATGTTGTGCAACCAACAATCTTGCTGCTGTTATCAAGTTCAAAATCAATTTAGTCTCTACAACTGTACAATCTGTGGTTATACCCAATAAAAACAACTGTGGAACTGGAAGTTTTTAAGAAGAGATTGGACAACCATTTCCTGCCTAAGCAGGAGGTTGGACTAGAAGATCTCCAAGGTCCCTTCCAACTCTGTTATTCTGTTCTGTTCTGCTCTGTTCTGCTCTACTCCGTTCCATTCCATTCCATTCCATTCCATTCCATTCCATTCCATTCCATTCCATTCCATTCTATTCTATTCTATTCTATTCTATTCTATTCTATTCTAATGGCAATGTTTCAGTCATCAAATGGAGTAGAATTACAGATATGGAAAGTATATGGATTTATTAGATTAAAAAAATAAGGCCTGACATAAAGAAGTGAGAGAGGAAATACCTTTACATTAGGAAAAAGATCAATGAAGCACACCCAGGGGAAAAAAAATGACTAATAAGCAAGAAAAAGAAATGTAGAAGGTATTCTGAACTCAAAAAAGAGCCATAAGGTTATAATACTGTAGAAGAAACAGACATTTTTTGTTCCTTAGAAGACAACAGGAAAAGATGGTAGATCTCAGAACGGCAGAAGACACATATCTGTGCCCTGAAGGGAGACTGAGAAGAGTCATGGTAGCTGAGGAGTCATTCTTATGAAGAAATTAGGATGGTTGAGGAACTCATTTGTTGATGAAATGTATTATCTACTAGGGGTCTGGGATGGGAATGTGACAGAGCAATTGCCAAGACTTATTAAATTCATTGACAATTATTTTTTCTCCTAAAACATGTTGGGGGGGTGAGAACAGTTCTACTGTAGTTTTGGCCATTGTGTATGGATACTGTCAGATCCGTGTATCTGCCATTCTTCAGAGGAAGGGGGATTTGGTTCTTGATACATTTACTTTCTATTTTCCTTTCTATGTATCCTATATCCTGTCTAACCTTGGTTCTTGTATAACCTGTCTAACCAAAGGTTCTGTCTAACCAAAGGTTCTTGTATAACCTTTCACCTGATTTATAACTGTTGCCTGGCGCCTTAGCTGCCAGGAAATTTCTAACCTCTTGAGGAATATAAGGGGAGGGTGGGCCATGTGGAGTGCAACGCCGGAAGATGGCCCTAAGAAAGTACTCTTATTTCTTTCTCAGAGTGGCCTGTACAATAACATCTTCACACCTGCAGATTGGCTGAATCCACATCAGACTGTTGGGGGTGGTGGTCCTAATTTCCTTGATCCTAGTTGTATGGCCTGAGGGACCTCAGAGCCTGCTTTGATTCTGCCCTGCTATCACCCCTTTTCAATAAAAGGTTCCTTTTAAAATGCCAAGTTTCAAGAGTCTTTACTTCGTTGAATAAGGGGGAGAGGCTGGACCTTACATGATGTAATAGAGGCCAAAGGAGAATGTATTACTTGTACCCATTGTTGCTTGTTTGGTGGTAATAGCTCATTTAAATTACCCAGGTGCATCCAAAGGATATCTCTTATTTTGACAAGGACAGGACATTTCACACATTCAGCTGTTGCTGTACCTGTGTAGGGAAAAATAGCACTGAAGTAAAGGCCTAAGCAAGTACTGATAAATTCATACAAAAGGGATATCTGGAAAAATGCTGATTGATAAAGAGCCTTTCCTCAAGGATGCTACATTGAGTAGCATCCTCCCACCCTTGTAAAAACAGAAATTATAGTGACATATTTGCTGTCCTCATTTCCGATCACTTGCCTTCTTCTCTTGTTACTTGACATTCCTACAAGGTAAGGGCGATAAACCTAATAGCTGTACTTTAATACTTGAAATTGGAATTAGGGAGAAAATACTACTTTAATGCCATGAGTTGCAGATGTGATGAAGACAACATCCTAGGAAACAGTAGGGGAAAAAATGGTTATCCCCCCCCCTTTTTTTGGTTATGGATTAAGTGCAAGTGGGAAAAAGAATACTGTTTAAATCTCTTAGAGGATTGGATCAGTGCTAAGGAGTGAAGTTGTTTTATCACTAGCTAGCTCTCTCATAAAAATGGGTTGTATGGAAAGCTAAATCAGGTAAACATTTCCTTATTAAGGAATTAACTGGGAGGGAGGAAGGGAGGGAGGGAGGGAGGGAGGGAGGGAGGAAGGAAGGAAGGGAGGGAGGGAGGGAGGGAGGAAGGAAGGAAGGAAGGAAGGAAGGAAGGAAGGAAGGAAGGGTGATGGGAGTGTATTTATTTATTTATTAAATCTATGCACTCCCCATCTTGCCCAGAGATGACTCTGGAAGGCTTACATACAACTACACATTAAAACAATTAAGCAAAAAAATAACAACAATAATAAATACTGTTAAAAATGAATAAGTAGGGAATAAAAAATACATGGGGAGAGGTGGGGTCTTTTCTAATCCAAATAGCCACCTCCAAAATGCTGCCCTCCCACTGAGGCCCCAGGCCAGCTGATAGAACCAGTTCTTCAGGTGCCTTTGGTAGGAAAAAGGGTGGGTGCGGCTGTGTACTATCGGGAGGTACGATAGTACCAAAGGGCAGGAGCCATGGCATAAAAGGCTCCTCTCCTGGACCGCATCAGCTAAAATTCATTGACTGACAGGGTCTGCAGCATGCTCCCTCTGCTGGCACAGATGGGGAGGGCCAATCCCATTGGCGTGAAATGGTTCTTCAGATAATCTGGACCACACCATGAAGGGCTTTAAAGGTGAGGACAGAAGCAAACAGGCAGCCAATGCAGCTCGCAGAATAATGGTGTAATATGGGCCACTCTAGATGCCCCAAGAACTGCTTGGGCCATCTCATTCTACATCAGTTGTAGCTTCTGGAAACACTTCAAGGGTAGCTTCATGGAGAGTGCATTGCAATAGTGCAGATGTGAGTTGACTAGAGCTTGAGTGACTGAACGCAGGGGCTCCTTATCCAAGAAAGTTTGAAAATGGTGCAAACCATGGATTTACGCAAAGGCTCTTCTAGCTGTAACTGACACTTTCTCTCTCACAGCAGGAGTTGTGAGTCCAGAAGAACCCACAAATTGTGCATTGCAATATGTCTGGAATTGTGAAACCTCATCTAGAACTAGAAATGTTAAACTCCCAGATCCCAAAACTCCAGGCATCCAAAGCTATTTGGGTCCTGCCAGGGTTCATTCAAAGCAAGTTGTCCCCCATTTAGATTCCTGCCGCCTCCAGCCACTTTGAGAGGGCAGCAACAGCATCACTTGGGTCACCAGGGGTGGAAATATAGAGCTGAGTGCAGTGGTGAAATTCAATTTTTTTACTACTGGTTCTGTGGGCATGGCTTGGTGGGCATGTTGTGGCTTGGTGGGCGTTGCTTGGTGGGCGTGGCAGGGGAAGGATACTGCAAAATCCCCATTCCCACCCACTCCTGGGAGAAGGACACTCAAAATCCCCATTCCCACCCCACTCCTGAGGGAAGGATACTGCAAAATCCCCATTCCCACCCCACTCCGGAGGGAAGGATACTGCAAAATCCTCATTCCCATCCCACTTCTGGGGGAAGGATACTGCAAAATCCTCATTCCCATCCCACTCCTGGGGGAAGGATACTGCAAAATCCCCATTCCCACCCCACTCCGGAGGGAAGGATATTGCAAAATCCCCATTCCCACCCCACTCCTGGGGGAAGGATACTGCAAAATCCCCATTCCCTCCCCACTCCTGGGGGAAGGATACTGCAAAATCCCCATTCCCACCCCACTCCGGAGGGAAGGATACTGCAAAATCCTCATTCCCATCCCACTTCTGGGGGAAGGATACTGCAAAATCCTCATTCCCATCCCACTCCTGGGGGAAGGATACTGCAAAATCCCCATTCCCACCCCACTCCGGAGGGAAGGATATTGCAAAATCCCCATTCCCACCCCACTCCTGGGGGAAGGATACTGCAAAATCCCCATTCCCTCCCCACTCCTGGGGGAAGGATACTGCAAAATCTCCATTCCCACCCCACTCTGAGGCCAGCCAGTGGTGGTATTTGCCAGTTCTCCAAACTACTCAAAATTTCTGCTACCGGTTCTCTAGAACCTGTCAGAACCTGCTGGATTTCATCCCTGGCTGAGTGTCATCCAGGTACTGATGATACGTCAATCCATGGTGGTGAATGATTTCACCCACCAAGTTCAATATAGATGTTAAAAAGGAATGGAGAGAATACCAAGCCCTGTGGCACACCACAAAGGAGCAGCTATGAGCTGGATCTCTCACTTCTATCAATACTGATTGGGAGTAGCCTTAGAGAAAGGAGCCAAACCAATGTAAGATTGCACTGTCCAGCCCCAAACCCTGAAGCTGGTCCAATGATGGTCTCAAAGGCTGCTGAGAAGTCAAGGAGAACAAGAATGATTGCTCCATCCCTATCTTGCTCTCACCAGAGATCATAAACAATGCGACCAATGCTGTTTCTGTCCCATAACTGGGCCTGAATCCTGACTGCAGTGGGTTCAGATATTTCATTCATGACCATCTGCAGTTGCCAAGCAACCACTTACCTAAGAAGGGAAGGCCAGAAACTGGATAAAGATTGTCCAGGCAGGTGGAATCAAGAGATGGGTTTTTTTCTTAGGTGGGAGCAAACCAGAGCCTCCTTAAAAGACCCCAGCAAAGCCCCTCCTGCAGTGAGGAATTAATCATTGCCTGAAACCACCTAGTGGTCACCATCCTGGAGGCTTTCACCAACCAGGAGGTATAAGGAGCTAATTGATACGTGGTTGCCCTAGCAACATAGCATCGAGGACCCTGTCCACTTCTTCAGGTCCAGCAGGATTGAATTTATTCATTGATTCAAATTTATTGACCAGGGTTCGTATATTTGAATTAGTATTTCTGTATATCAATGTTATTTAGTATTCATGCATTTGAAAGTGATGGATGACAGCCTTGGAGAGAAATGGAGGAAAAAACGGGTAGATCCGATGATTGTGGTAAATTCCATTATTGGAGGCTGAAGGATGGGATTGAATTAGGAGCTAAACTGAAGAATAGAATCGGGAACAAAACTATGATGTATAAGCTATTCCACATGGCAGTCTTAAGCTGCTTGGCACATTGCTAAACCTGAAGAATGACTTGAAATCTATATGCACTTTCTGAACCTGATTTCATTTCCAGACATTTTTGACATGGTGGACAAGAAGCAATCCTTATCGCTAAATGCTGTTGTAACCTAAGGACTACCTATGTTACATATATTCAAGTTAGCTTTCTGAAGACCACCTCCCAATGTGGTAGAAATCTCCCATGATTCCTTGCAAACCCAGTGTCTGGCTCCCAGAACAGTTTCACCAACAATTGACTAAGCCAGCAGTCTCCAACCTTTCTGGCTTGGTGGCCCGGTGGAGGTGGGACAGGTTCCACCTCCACAGGGTTAGTTCCCTGTGAGTGGAAGGAAGCTGTGCACAGGCATGCAGGAGTGTAAGCGGCCACCACTTGCGTGAATGGAGCTTCATATGAGGGGAGCTTTATGTCCTCACCCACCACTTGTGTGGCCTGGTCCCAAGCAGGCCATGGCCCAGTAGTAGGCCATGGCCTGAGGGTTGGGGACATCGGGATTAAGCCAAATAGATGCAAGGGTGAGGTTAGGGATATACCTTGTCTATTTATTTATTTATTTATTTATTTATTTATTTATTTATTTATCTATCTATCTATCTATCTATCTATCTATCTATCTATCTATCTATTTATTTATTTATTTATTTATTTATTTATTTATTTATTTATTTATTTATTTATTGGTTCGATTTATATGCCACCCTTCTCCGGAGACTCAGGGCAGCTTACAATGCATTAAGCAATAGCCTTCATACTTTTGTATATACCTGCTTAGTAGGGCTTTCGGCCCCTCCCTAAGCGGTGTTCTTTTTTATACAAAATCAGCTTATTGCCTCCACAATCCGGGTCCTCATTTTACCTACCTCGGAAGGATGGAAGGCTGAGTCAACCTTGAGCCTGGTGAGAATTGAACTCGCAGTAATTGCAGGCAGCTGGCAGCTAAGTGCTACTTAACAGCACTTTAGTCCGCTGCACCACCAAGAGATAGATGTCTAGGAATATACATTCTGAAAACTGGTGGCTAGATGATAAGCAACTGATTGATTTACAGGCAAAGTGATTGTCAAATAGATAAGGATAGACAGTTCTTCTGAACCACTCCTGTCTTAATTAACTTAGACCAGGTTGATTAGTTTGGGCAATTGAATAGGGGCAAAATTGATAGTTTCAAGCAGTGGATCTGCTTAGCTCACTCATGTCTCTGCAAATGAGATGTAAGGGAAGGATTAATAATTAATTACAGCAATGGCCACAAAGGGCTAAGAGAAATGGATATTATTTTTAGTTAATGGTAAAGAAGCTAATGTTGCCCTAATGGAACAACAAATAATTTGTCTTAAGACATTTAAAAAAATATGCCAGATTTTATTATTCTCCTTTTGGTTAGTTATAAATCTTTGGTTGAGTTCTCTTCATTTGCATTGCACAATCTGTTATTGTGTGCTTTTTGTTTTGTTTCGTTTAATACTGAGATTATGTTTTTCCTATTGGCACTAATTTACTGTTTTGTAGGATTTTCTTTTTTGGAAGTGGTTAATTTATTGCTGAAGATTTGGTATATTATAAGTTGATTTGGGAGATAAAAGCCTCACGGAAAATAAATAGAGATGAAACAATGAGATTTATGCAAGATATGAAGAATACATAGGATCCCTTAAATGTACTCTAATGGAGAATGAATTACAGTCTTTGAGAGGCTATGTGATCATCGGTGAATATAATATTAGAGAGAGAGTTTGAGGTTTTGGATATAGATTGGGTTGAAGGCAAGCTTTGTTCCACCTCCACCATTTTCCTATTTATGTATATCAGCAGATTTCAAAGCAGGTTAAATATCAGCCAAATAGTAATGACAGAAAAGCAACCAACACAAGGAAATCAGGCTTATTTAAAATGAAGACTAAGGCACAAGCAACCAGATCCACATGTGAAGAGTTCAAACTAACTACTTTATTATATTCTGCCTATAATACAAGAATTTCCTCAGACCAGAGGTGGTATTCGGCTGGTTCAGCCCGGTTCTGGCGAACCGGTAGTAGTGACCTGCGGGTGGGCCTGCCCACCTGCCCGGGTGCAATCCCATCCTATATTGCTGTGTTTTTGATGTTGCATGCAGGTGTGGACGGTGTGTGCGAGCAAATTGCCATGGTTTTTTATGTTGCACGCTCACATTTCAAGTGCTGGGCAAACCAGTAGTAACAGTAAGTAAATCCCACCTCTTCCTCAGACTGCTTGCCTTGTTTCCATTGAGCTTTTTTTATTGGTGGGGGGATTCAGTCTTAATTCTCCACTTGAGCCCTCCCTCCTGCCTGACTGGGCGTTTCTCAATATGACTTTTCAATTGCAGTCAGCTTAAGCTGTGGGTTTCAGTGTAATGTTAAGTTGTTTCCTGAACAGAGAGCAGCTGTGTTTGTGCACATGGGCCTTTTGTATTCCATTCCATTAAAATGAAATTACATACTGGGTTCCCCTGACTTCATTTCAGTCCGAATAAGCTTATTATTATATATAATCTAGTAATTTACATTGAAAAAAAAATTGTTTGGAAGCTGAGTGGTGTCACTGAGAGGGGTTGTCTCTCACTGGAGCAAGGGAGAATTGATATTATGGGTGCCATGCAAATAGCCATGCACAAGACAGACATAAATAAAAAGTCAATTACTGTGCAAAAGAAGGCCACAAAGGGAATCAAAGGTGCTATGCAATAAGATGCAAAGGGACACAGAAACTCTCCTAACTAACTACTGACAGTTTACAAATGTAAGATCAGCATCTATAGGGAATGGTGATGCAATTCAGCATGAGTATGTGCTGAAACCATGCAGTTTTCACCAGTCTATATCAAGAATGTCAGGGAATTTCACTGTGAGTTCCAGAGAGAATAGATTTGAAGATTTTTATTTCCATTGGCATGAATGCCAGTCACAAGAAACATCTAGATTAATGTTAATCTTTTCCCCTACTGTTTCTCCTCTCCCTCCTACACACACATCTGCAGATGGTTGGTAGATTTGTGCTTATTATTATTTTTTTAAAGTGCAATTATTTGGGTTGTTGTAACTGTATGAAAAGGGAAAAAATTACTCAAATGGTCATTCCAAGAAGAAGCCAGTGATGCTGGAGGCGCAGACTCAGAGGGCTTTTTAAAGATTGAACATCAGGAAAACTCTCATTCTCGTACGCTAAACAAAATGCATCCACTGTCTACCTTCCTTTGTGTAGTACATGTTTCTTTAGATTAAAAATGCCATCTGATACTGCGCTGCCTATGCTGGCAATAAAACAAAGACGGTTTTTGAGTATTCACATATCCCCAATCTGCAGAAATTTCAGTTGGATAAATCCTACAAGCTATGCAAACTCGCTTAAGAAGAGACTCGATACATCTATTCGGTGCCAAACAGTGCCTAAAAAAATGCGAAAGTTAAATTTAAATTAAATTAAGTAATTTAAGGCCAGTTGGCAGTATTTATCTCAAAACAAAGACCTGATTATGACATCACATATCTTTATTATTACTGTATTCCTATCAGGGGTGAAATGCTACCGGTTTGAGCCAATTCGCCTGAACCGGTAGTAAAAAAAAGTTCCGACGATCAGCTGAGCGAAGCGCGATCGTTGGAAATTTTTTTTAACTTTTTAAGCCTTTTTTTACTACCGGTTCGGGCAAATAGGTAGTAAAAAAATGCTTTTAAAAGGTAAAATAAAAGGCTCGGATGATTGTGTGGCACAGCTGTGATCGTCCAAGCCTTTTTTTACTTTTTTAAAGCATTGTTTTACTACCTATTCACCTGAATCGGGAGTAAAAAAATGTTTTAAAAAGGTAAAGAAAAGGTTCCCAAGATCACAGCTGTGCCACACGATTGTCGGAATCTTTTTTTTTTTTTACTTTTTTAAAGCATTTTTTTACTACTGGTTCAGGCAAATAGATAGTAAAAAATGCTTTAAAAAAGTTTAAAAAAAGGTTCCAGATCGCTCGCCACAATTGATTCCCCCCCCCCCCGCTGTTCTACTTACCTTCCCAAGCCTCCTTTTGGTGTGAACTGCGCATACACGGCCAGCGAACGGCTAGCAGACCAGTTCAGATTTCACCACTGATTCCTTACGGTTTTAATTTGGAATTGGTTTTAACTGGGTTGTTTTAAATTGTGGGCCGAAATTATTTAATGACTTTTAAACTGTTTTTAAATTTTATATGTTATGTTTTATCTCGGCTGTTCACCACCCTGAGTCCTGTTGGAGAAGGGTGGTATAAAAATAAAATAAAATAAAATAAATAAATAAATAAATAAATATCTCACTAAAGTAATTATGTATTTGATTTTACAATTTTATATTTCTGTTCTAATTGTGTTCATTACTTCTTAGTATCAGGATAAAGAAACTTTATCTCTTCAAAAGCACATAACAATTTGTCATGAAGTTATCTTAGTTCTGAAAAGTACATTATTATTTATTTAATTATTTATTTATTTGTCCAATTTATATGCTGCCCTTCTCCATAGACTCAGGGCAGCTTACAATGCATTATAGCAATAGCCTGCATACTTTTTTGTATATACCTGCTTATTAGGGCTTTAGCCCCGCCCAAGCAGTGTTGTTCTATACAAAGTTGGCTTATTGCCCCCACAATCCGGGTCCTCAATTTACCTACCTCGAAAGGATGGAAGGCTGAGTCAACCTTGAGCCTGGTGAGATTCGAACTCGCAGTAATTGCAGGCAGCTGGCAGCTAAGTGCTAGCACTTAAAGGCACTTTAGTCCACTGCATCACTGAGGCTCCTAATTAGCCAAACCCCAATTGAATCATCTAGAATCTTTATAGTTTGTTTGAGATAAAATAATCCCAACATATAGATCAGAAATTTCTAATTTTATATACTGCACATTTTTTCAAGTTTCTTCTATTATTCTTTGTTAAAAAATATCATTTTATAGGAATTACTTCCAAAAACAATAAAATGTTGAATATATCTATTTAAAACCCACTTTTAATAACCTGAGATTGTACTGCATAATCCTTTTAGAATAAATATCATTAACAGATTTAGTACTGTCATAGTAAAGTTTCAAAGGTCAAGTTCAAATTGGATTTTCTCATAAAAACTTATGAAGAGATTGCATTTCCTTACATATTTTTTATAATATCACTAAAAGGATAATATCTTCATTGATTGGACTTCTACAAATATATTGCCTTATCTTTGTATTATTGAGATTCTTCTGTGTCTCACTTGTGTGTAAAAGAAAAGTTAGTTATTCATATCTGCAACTTAAGCCTCTTAAACTTTTGACAAAAATTCCTGAGTTCAACATCACTAGCACTTTTAAAAAAAATTTCTTTTATTTTGAAAAGAAAAGATGGCAGTTTTGTGAAATTAAATAATAATATGCATGTTTAGGATGCTATCCAATATGCAGGTTATTCATCAGATAAAAGTATACCTGTGAAATGTTTTTTTTTTTAATCAGAGCCAAGTAGGGCAAAAGTTTAGAATGAATGAAACGGCTCTCAAATGGCTAATTCCAGTCTCAGGCGTGAAAATTAATTATATATATGAATACTGGAAGCTTTTCAGTCCTCAATAATGTCCAGCATTGTAGGAGGCGAGTGATTCTCAAAAATCAGAAGTTTTTGGCAACACAACATTGTGCTGGGCAGAAGTGCTGGGCTCACAATGGAGATGGAAATATTTAAGGAGAAAGAGTTGCACTATGAAAAAAGCAGTTGGGAAGACATAGGCTAAGAGAAGACAGACTAGTCTAATTAACTATTATTCTAATCTCATAATTTTAAGCAAAGGCAGGGGGTAATTCACAAGTAAGGGGGGCAGTTACAACTGCGCAATCTATTTACACACACCTTTATGTTCATATTATAACATAACATCACAAAAAAATACATAGAGATGAGGCTCGCATCACATGGTTGCGAGCATTATATTATATATATATTGTATCAAATTTATATTTACTAATAAAGAAATAAAGGGAGACTAGTATAGATCTATTTCAAGCTATTTAGCTTTCATCAGCTAGCCATACCCTTACTCTGATTTGAACTTGGGCTGCCTGAATATTAGGCAGTTGTATTAACCTCTGAGCCACAACTTCTCCTCCCTTTATCAGCTGAGCCAGGGGAGAGATTAAGTGTTTTTTCTGTTGAAGTACCTGGTCTATCCCAATATGGGCAGGGTATATATATATATATATATATATGGAGGATACTGTGTATATATATATATATACACACACAAACACACACACACACACACACACACACACACACACACATACAGGGAGGATACTTGAGAAGAGGGTGTGGCTCACTGATGAAGCCTTATAAGGCAGAAATAGCTATCTGAGTCTCCCTATCTGAGACCGTTACACACGGTCACTCATGCCCTCGTCACCTCCCGTCTGGACTATTGTAACGCTCTCTACATGGGGCTCCCCTTGAGGAGCACTCGGAGGCTCCAACTGGCGCAGAGTGCGGCCGCGCGGGTGGTGATGGGAGCGACGTGGCGCTCCCATGTAACGCCTCTCCTGCGTGAGCTGCACTGGCTCCCGGTGGTCTTCCGAGTGCGCTTCAAGGTTTTGGTCATCACCTTTAGAGCGCTCCATGGCTTAGGACCTGGTTATCTACGGGACCGCCTGCTACCACCAATAGCCTCCCACCGACCAGTACGCTCCCATAGAGAGGGGCTCCTCCGGGTGACGTCAGCCAAACAATGTCGACTGGCGGCCCCCAGGGGGAGAGCCTTTGTGAACCAGCCAAATATTCTGTTCAAAGAAAATACATTGTATGTTTGTATGTGTGTTTCTAATTATTGCTATTTATTCATATTTGTTCTCTTTTATTCTTTAAAGTTTAACAATTCATTCTTAATCTTAATATCTTTATATTTGCTTGGGGTTGGCTTTCTTCCCTTTCATCTTTTTTATTGTACAGCAATCTTTCTCCTCAAACCTACCACCACTCTCTTTTCTTTCCTTCTTACTTTCTCTTCCCCCCACCCTCTTTTTCTCCTCCCTACTTCCTCTTCCTTTTTCCTTCTCCTCCTCTCTTCCTCCCTCTCTTACCCTCACTCCTACTCTAATTTCCATTCCTCATCCCTCTCTATTGCTGTATCCTTTAATGCATATGGACTACTCAGAGGGCTGAAAAAGTTATTTTTGACTGGTCCTCACACTTTTGACCAGTCCTTGAACTTATGACTGTCCTCACATTTTACATTTTTGTCCTATCTTGTCACCATGTTGAAGAGAAGCAGTTGTGAAATGAGTGACATGGTTGTTAAGAATGCTGCATGGGCATAAATGTGAGGATGGTCATAAGTGTGAGGACCAGTCAAAAGTGCGAGGACCTGTCAGAAATGACTTTTTTCAGCCCTCTGGTTAATCCTTTTGTGCATATGGACTACTCAGAGGGCTGAAAAAGTTATTTTAACTGGTCCTCACACTTTTGACCAGTCCTCGAACTTACGACTGTCCTCACATTTTACATTTTTGCCCTATCATAAGTGTGAGGACCAGTCAAAAGTGTGAGGACCTGTCAGAAATGACTTTTCAGCCCTCTGAGTAGTCCCTATACACATAGCCATGGCCACCCGGTCACATGACCAGCTAGCCACGCCCACCCAGTCACATGGCCTCCAAGCCACGCCCACACAATAAGTCACGCCCACAATGGTGTCCTTCTTACCAATGTTAAAATCTGTTCACCTTACCCTATACACATAGCCATGGCCACCCGGTCACATGACCAGCTAGCCACGCCCACCCAGTCACATGACCAGATAGCCACGCCCACCCAGTCACATGACCAGATAGCCACGCCCACAAAATAAGCCACGCCCACAATGTCCCTCTTTACCAATGTTAAAATCTGGTCACCTTACTGTACATCCAACAACTGACTATTACTCTCCACCCTTCTAGAATTTACAAGATGATGTTACCGCATACGTACTGTATGTTTCTAATATTCAGTCTTTTAATATTTAGCTGAAGCAAATAACTATTAATCTATATTAAAAAAAACTATTAATCTATATAAATAACTACAAAATCTTCGCCTTTTTCCAAAAGTTCTTACGCTAGTTAGGATGAGTTGCTGTTTCAAGATGGTAGTTCCTCTTTTAGTTGCTACTGAGCTCCCACCAGGATTTACTATTCATTGTAGCTTTTGATCCTGGTAATTGAATAATAGTCCTCTTGCGTACTTGTAATAGCTTTCAGTCTCCAGAGGTTGCCTCTGGTTCCCCATCTGTATGCCTTTTGCTTGTTACCTCTACTCCTACGTTCACCCTTCCCGTCTCTGTCTTAGCATTTGATTTTTCAACTTACAACCTGGAAACTAATCTGAAAGATCTTCTCCCCAAGAAATATCAAGGCAAATAAAACCATGAAATATCTGAAAAAGTTCCCTTAATTTTAGAAGCCACAAAATACATTATGGCTGGCTGCCGTTTAAATGTGGCTTTTGTGGCTTCTAAATAGGGGGACCTTTTGAGATATCCTTAATATTGATTCTGATATTTTGTGATACGTTCTTTACCGTGTATGTATTTTTAGTAAAAGTATCACTCCTTGCTTCAGATAATTTAAATGCATATTATTATGCAACTAGAAATTGTAATATATTTCAGTAACTGAAATTCCATCATTTGTGAAATGATGGTTTAGGTAAAACCAGGATTTCCTGTTTAAAAACATGAACAACACGATTGAACTGTGAATATTTTATAAATTTTTAAAATATCTATCCTGTTTCTTATCTATCCTATCCTATAGTTTATAAATTTTTAAAATATCTATCCTGTTTCCCCTAAAATAAGACATCCCCCAATAATAAGCCTAATTGGGCTTTTGAGCGCATGTGCTAAGATAAGCCCCTCCCCCAAAATAAGCCCTCCCTGAAATTAAGCCCTCCCCCAAAATATTTAAACGCATGCACAGCCGGTTCCCACCATTTCCTCTGGTTAGGTTAGGGAGACAGAGCTGGAAATCAGCCCTGTCTTGCTCCACACGCCCCAAAATGATAAGACATCACCAAAAATAAAGCCAAGCACTTATTTCGGGGTTCAAAAAAATATAAGACAGGGACTTATTTTTGGTAAACATTTCCTTATATCATTTGTATATAGCGTTTTGATTTTAACACCATTGTTTGAAATTTGCAGAAATTCAACAGCATTTAAAATAATTGACATTCTTCTGTCTCCAAAGTATGTAGATTATTTCTTTCTGCAATTCCAGCACTTTAATTTATATTGGATAATTAATTGTTCTTGTTATGTGCCTGATTGTAGATATTTAGTGAAGGGTAATGCAGGGTTTTTTTTCCCCCTTTGGTTTCTACAATGCAATAAATATGGCGAGCTTTATGTCCAAAGTTTTAAATAGATTGCTTTTGTTTAATTATAAATTAACTTGAGAAAATGTTTCCCCCCCCTTTCTCTCTTTCTGTATATATATCTGTGTGGGTGTGTTTCAAACAGGTGAAGGAGGATGGCAGGTATTGAAATAAACAAAAACAAAAAAAGAGAGGAAGGAATCTCAAAAGTCTTTTTTTTAAATGTCCCAATACATTTTGAAAAATATATTTCTTTTTTCAAGGGTGGTCACTCCAAACGTCCAAAACCATTTTTATTTATACTGGGATTCGTCCATTTCTATTCTGTTTTGGTTGCTTTACTAAGAAAAATTGTTGGAGCTCTGTGCATATTTCACTAAAGATTGGATTATGCCAATTAGAGAGCCCTGGTAGTGCAGCAGACTAAAGCACTGTTATTAACATCAGCTGCCTGCAATTACTGCAAGTTCAATCTCACCAGGCTCAAGGTTGACTCAGCCTTCCATCCTTTCTAAGGTAGGTAAAATGAAGACCCAGATTGTGGGGGCAATAAGCTGACTTTGTATAAATATACAAAAGTATGAAGGCTATTTCTTAATGCATTATAAGCCGCCCTATATATCTATATCTATATCTATATCTATATCTATATCTATATCTATATCTATATATCTATATATATCTATATCTATATCTATATCTATATCTATCTATATATCTATATCTATATCTATATCTATATCTATATCTATATCTATATCTATATCTATCTATCTATCTATCTATCTATCTATCTATATATATATATATATATGTTTATGTAAGTTTTCACGGGTATGTATGTGTGTATAGTTAATATTTCGGGTTTCTTCCCGTGTAATTGTGGATATATCCCTAAAAGGGTAGAAGCGACGTTTCGGCAGAATCCCATCTGCCATCATCAGGCTTATGCCAGTAGTCATTTTGCACTAACTGACGTTGGAATTTCAAATCTGGTGCTGGTATTCTGGGATGGCTCCACCTTTTCATTCTGATTGGTTGGGAGTCCCAGTATGTGTTTATTGGCTTGGCTTCGGGTGTATGGTCGGTTTTTGCGATCGCAGCGATCTCACATTGCTCCTGGAAGCACAAAGCCGAGAACACCAGCCTGAAGATGACGAATGAGACTTCGTCGAAACGTCGCCAAGACACTTCCAATTTTACGTGGGAGAAGACCCGAATAACCAAAGACCTACATATATATATATATATATATATATATATATATATATATATATATATATATATATACACACACATATCTCAAACTATTTTAAAAGTACGAGTTCCAGGTATACTTGTAAAAAAAGAAACAGTCATTCTACGAACTCTGGAACTAAAATAATTAAAATTTTATTCTACTAAGCTTTCGTCAGCCATCTGCTGACATCGTCAGAGTATTAAACTACCATTACAGAGATCTCTGCCTTTATATGTCATTAGTCAATTTGGCCATTGCGCGTGTAATAGGCCCTTCCAACCGTCTCCCACTTGTAATTAGCTGTGTTGTTTTTGCTGTTGTCATGCTGGTTGATGGAGGCTTAATTCCTACTCTTTCATCCCTCCTAGCTTGCTTGTCTGTGGGGGATGATGTTAGCCTGTCAATATATATTGGTGCTAGCAACCATGTGATGGTTATATATATATATAACCATCACATATCCCTCCCTCTCTGATGACTTTTCCAAACCACAGAAAAAGCAATTTGTGCTAGTAGAACTCAATGCTTAACTATTGCTAAAGGGTTTCCTTGTACTTATACTTTATTTGCAACTAGCAGTAACTTAAAAACTCTGACTGCAGATAAGGTCCATGCTGAAAAGAGGACTGTTAAAAGACTTGTATTAAAGAAAGAAGTGTATTACTAACACACAACAAAATGCATAGTACAGTTTGTTGCCTTGTGTGTTAGTAATTTTAAAATTTAGCTGTTTTTCTACAGCTAAACCAGACGGGTTGACTGTCAATTTTCATTATCTAATGTTATTTTATGATAGTCAGTGACTGAAATAAAGATTATTATTACTACCACTGCAACTATGGTATATGGCAGATTGTGTCTTGGTATATAAGATATAACTTAATCAAGGAAATAAACAGTTTTTTTAAAAAAAATATTAATATGATATATAAAGATTTAGATGAAAAAATAGGAATTTATAATATCACCAGGGCCTGAATGGCTCAGCAGACTGATAGCATTGTGATTAACACCAGCTGTCTGCAATTACTGTAAGTTCGAAGCTCACCAGGCTCAAGGTTGACTCAGCCTTCCATCCTTTCTAAGGTAGGTAAATTGAGGACCCAGTTTGTGGGGGCAATAAGCTGACTTTGTATAAATATACAAAAGTATGAAGGCTATTGCTTAATGCATTGTAAGACGCCCTGAGTCTCCAGAGAAGGGCGGCATATAAATCAAATTAAAAAAAAAAAAGAAGACTTATAAATGATTGATGTTATGGTGTAGCAAAAAGAGATTACTCTTCTACATTGGTGTTGCAGTGAGACTCCCTACTCACAATATTAGATCAATGACACATCTTCATTGATAAAACATGCTCTCCACTGATGTAAAAGAAAGATTGATAATTATTGTTCTGCATGGTCAGGAACTAGTCATAAAAATGCTGTGAAAATGTCAAAAATGGCAAAGCTGCAGTGCTACTAAATTTAAGCGAATGTAGAATTTCTATGGTATATCAACCATAGAAGGGAACAAAATAGATAATAGATTTATTGAATCCAGGTTTCGATATAATTGCCTCTTTAATACACTTCTCGGTAACAGAGCAAAATGTCCAGATCTATCCACAATTGATTACAATGCTTTCTCAGTGGAGTAAACAGGAAGAACATCCGTGTCCTAGTGTTTGATCTTGGATCATAAATAACATTTGATCCATGTTCTAATTAGGGCTATTAGGAATATGTCCCTGTTCCAGGGAAGCTGTAGGCTTCAGTTAGAGCTGGTTAGCACAAGCAGGGGTGGGATTCAGCTGGTTTGGACTGGTTCAAGAGAACCGAATGTTAATTTTAATCAGGTTTGCCGAACCGGTTGTTCTAAGGACTGGCTGACCCCACCCACCCCAACCCGCCCCTCCCAGGAGTCTCCACGTGGTCTGTTTTGGATGCCAGGTAAATGCAGGGCATGCGTGGAGGCTGTGGGAGGGCAAAAAAATGGGCCTACCGGAAGTACAAGAAGTCCAGAAACAGGCCATTTCCGGCCTCCGGAAGGCCTCCGGAGCCCAGGGGAGGCCGTTTTCGCTCTCTTGGAGGCTTGAGGAAAGCCTCTGGAACCTGAGGAGGGTGAAAAACAGGCCTACCAGAAGTCCAAAAACAGGTCCATTTCCAGCCTCCGGAGGGCTTCTGGAGACTGGGGAGGCCATTTTCGCTTTCCTGGAGGCTCCAGGAAAGCCCCCAGAGCCTGGGGAGGGTGAAAACGCTCCCCTGCCGTGGTGCAGGAGGCTGAGTAGGCCACACCCCCATGGTCACGCCCACCCAGCAACTGAGCAGCAAACCAGTTGCTGAAATTTTTCAATCCCACTCCTGAGCACAAATCAGGGTAAATAAAAAGTTTGTCTCAGAATGACAAATGGAACAGAATTATTTAATCTGACTCTCCACTTATCCTTTTTATCTGCCCTCTATGTAATGTTCTAACTCCTTTGGGGCTTGAATAAATGTAAACTATCTAAGAAAGAACAGGCCATAAGACTATTCCTGTTTTTAGGGTCTTTCTTTTGAAGAGCCAGGGTCTGCAAGCTGCCATTAATATGCAGGCAGAATTGCAGTAGTTACTCTGACATGTGAGAGTTTATTGAACATTTCTTGATTCAAAGAAATTGTATAATGAAGTTTTTTTTTAAAAAAACCCTCTTGAATTATGGAATGTTTTGCACAGATATGGAATTGAAAGTTGGCTGATGAAAGCAACAAGAGAGGAAATATGATGGAAGTGAAGCATGCATGCGAAAAAGTGAAAAGTGTAGCAAATGGTTCAACAGTGAATATAGAGTAAGACCAGGATGGAATATTCTTTGGGTGTTTAATGTATTGAAAGATAAAAGTATAAGGATTGCTTCTGGTGACTTTAAGAAATACAGTATGTTGGTAAAAATGTTTGTTTTTCTTTATTTTACTGAAGGTCAGAAATTAGTTAAAAGAAAAGGAGAGAAAAAATATTCTCAAGCTATATTTGATATTAACCGTTGCCTTGTCTTAAGTTAAAATAAATTTTAAATAAAATAAACTTGGCTACCGTGTTGGTGGGTTTGGGATTTCGGATTTTCCTTTCAAAAATCCTTATCATAGGGAAGGACATGTTGTATTATATCAATTTCCCTGGACAACGCTGGCTCCCTTAGTTAAGAAATGGAGATGAGCACACACACACTTCAGAGTTGGACACAACTGGACAGGCGAAACCTTTACCTTTATAAGGACAAATGCAGTGAGATAGAAATGCTGGTACACATGTCAAATAATAGTGCGGATAAGAGGATGTTATGTCAAGCCCTGAATTTTTTTCCCCTCAAGCTAGAGAAAGTAAGCACCTACAGATATCTCATGAGTTCCCAGCAGTCTATGTCTAGAACTCTGAGAGAGTGAAGTCAATTTGGACTAATATTCAATATTGTTCAGACTTTGTAGCACTAGTTAGCTTGGACATACTCCAAAGTTTGTAAGGAAGCTGCAGGTATCCCAGATGTATTTAATTTCTATTCTATCATTATTGTCCACAATGACATTTAATTGTCTATTTAGGCCCGGTTATACATCTAAGTATAACCAAGCTGGAAATCATAGCTTAGATCTTTGATTTAAAAAAAGGATTTTACCGATTTGCTGGAAATGTAAGAAATCTTAGGGAACATATTATCATTTATGGTGGATGTATGCATCTGCAAAAAAAATATTGGACTAATATTAAAAAGTGGCTCGAAGAGATAATTGAACCTTATAAACTGGAAACCAGAACTATTTTTATTGGAAATAGTCTCCAAAAACTATACCAAAGAAATACAATATTTAATTTTACATATTATAATGGCAGCCAGGATAACATACGCACAGAATTGGAAAAGCAACACTATACCAAAAGAGGAAGAGGTGATAAGGAAAGTCTTGGATTGTGCAGAGATGGACAAATTGACAAAAGAGATAAAAGAAAAAGATGAAATGGAATATTATTTAATATGGAATAAATGGTATAAATGGCTAGAGGTCAGGAACACCAAGCAAGAAGGATTACTAATAGACAATATATAATATTGATAATATATAATCTGACACTAAACAGATAATATATGTAAAGTAATATGTATAACAGATAAAGAAATATATAGATAAACAAGGAACAAGGGAACCACAAATATAAATATATGTAAAGACGGGGAGGGGAAAAATGTGAATTTTAAAAGAAGACTGATATGAATCTGTTGTAAAATGGAAATTTATGTTTTGTGTTTGTTTCTGTTCTTGTTTTTAAAGAAAAAAAATATTTAAAAAATAAATATAAAAAGAATTTTAACAGTGGTACAACTTTAAACGGAGGTACGGAGATACGGAGGATCCTGGATCTGCGCGCCTTCCACCGTGCTCTAAAGACCTTTTTATTTCACCAGGCGGGCCTGGCCTAATTTTCCCCCTCTTTTAAACAATTTTAATATTTTAATATTTTAATTTTTAATATTTTTACTCCTTAAAGTTTAAATTTGTTTTAAATTGATTGGGGTTTTAATCTGTCTGGGCCAAACTATTTAATTCGATTTTATTTCTGTTTTTTAAATTTTGTGTGTATGTATTTTATCGTTGGCTGTTCACCGCCCTGAGTCCTTCGGGAGTAGGGCGGTATACAAATCAAATAAAAGTAAAGTAAAAGTAAAGTAAACTCCTCTAAAACAAATGGCCATCTATAGGCCTTTAAGATTTATATTTATAGACTTGAATAAAGATTCATTTATTTCTTTGGCCTTCTCTTTACTGTATGGATTCATAGCTGACTATTTATATTTTATTCCTTTTGGTAGTTTGGGTTTTCAGTATAATGCTTTCTGAAAGGCAGGTAACCTTAAAGGTGGATGAAAAACATTTTAGATTAATAAAACAAATGCAATTCTTAATGCTGTTAGACACCATTTTATTAATTTGATTGCAGAGACAGATCAAAACTAATCGACTCCCCAGCCCTGATGTTAGTTAGGATGCCAGAAAACATTATCTGTGTTATATAACACTGACACTGAATTTATCACCGCTCATCTCAAGAAGACATTTCAAGGAAATATTTCAAGGAACAGAGTTTTAAAGGGTCACTTGTGACAGCTTTTAAGAAGCACCTATAATCCTGCAAGCAGCACTTCACAGACTGAATGTTATAATAATTCCCAAACACAGTAGATCTTAAACTGTTTATGAGGCATTATGAAATGGAGCTGAGTTCAATTTACTAATTTCAATTAAATATAAGCATACGTTGTTAGGGAATTCCAATGGTCTTTTAATCAATTTTTTTTTCTGTTGTTACAAGCTTTTGATGTTGTAGTTCAACAATGTCCAAACATTACAAAGCTATCAATTGCTTCCCAATTTAGAATGACTTTGAAAGCAACATACAACCCTACTTTTGATATCTTGTTGACAGTTTCTAATCCCTTTAAGTTGTTTGGAGATTAAACTAGTTCTATCAGTTCTGGACCGCATGACTGGAAAGGAAAAAGAAGAAAACTTCCTGCCACCATTTGGATAAAACCACTGATTTCTAAAATGTTGTGCTTTCTTCTACTAACAAGTATCATATGAAATACTATCTCCCTGGTTAAATATCTGTCACCGATTTATTTTTCTACTTCACTTTTAGAATAATAGAATAACAGAGTTGGAAGGGACCTTGATGGTCTTCTATTCCCTGCCCAAGCAGGAAATCCTATTCTATTCCAGACAAATTGCTGTCCAATCTCTTCATAAAAACCTCCAGTGGTGGAACACCCATAATTTCTGGAGGCAATCCATTCCACTGATTGTTCTCACTGACAGGACATTTCTCCTTAATTCTACCATCCAATAAGTCCTGTCCTACCGTCAGGTGCTTTGGAGAATAGGTTGACCCATTAAATTTATTATTTAATAAATCCTCCTGGATTCACGGCTGTCTTTAGAAGAGCACTTGACGGCCGCGACCAGGAGGATTTTTCATCAGGTTCGCCTGATCCGCCAGTTGCATCCCTTTCTAGATCGGGACTCCCTACACACAGTCACTCATGCCCTCGTCACCTCTCGTCTGGACTATTGTAACGCTCTCTACATGGGGCTCCCCTTGAGGTGCACTCGGAGGCTCCAACTGGCGCAGAGTGCAGCCGCGCGGGTGGTGATGGGAGCAACGTGGAGCTCCCATGTAACACCTCTCCTGCGCAAGCTGCACTGGCTCCCAGTGGTCTTCCGAGTGCGCTTCAAGGTTTTGGTTAGCCTTCTCTGTGGGGGCACCTACGATCTGGAACGATCTCCCCCTGGAGATACGGAGGATCCCGGATCTTCGCACCTTCCGTCGTGCGCTTAAAACGTTTTTATTTCATCAAGCTGGCCTGGCCTAAATCTTCTCCTTTTTTAAATTTAAATTTTTAACACAAATTTTAATCTGTTTAATTATGGGGTATTTTAAAATTCAGCCTAAATTATTTAATTTGTTTTAATCTATTTTAAATTTTGTATCTCTGTGTTTTATCCTCTGGCTGTTCACCGCCCTGAATCCTTCGGGAGAAGGGCGGTATAGAAATTTAATAAAATAAATAAAATAAAATAATTCTTCTCTATGACAGACCCTCAAATACTGGAAGACTGCTATCATGTCAGTCTAAGGTCTTACTTTCTCACCTTTGAAATACATTTTGTTGGATAGGGGCCAGTTTCAAATCTTTCAAGATTCTTCAGTATCTTGAGTCTATCATCTAAAGTGCTGACTAGTCTTGGTGTCATCTGCCAATTTGATGAGTTCCCCGGCTGTTCCCTCATCTAAATCATTTATAAAGATGTTTAAGAGTACTGGGCATAAGACAGAACCTTCAGATACCCTACCACATGGTTCCTTCCATGCAGATGTAGTTCCATTGAGGAATACATAATGAGTGCAGTTGGTCAGCCAATTATAAATCCATCTGGTAGTGAGGTGGTCTATCCCACATTTTTCTATTTTACCAAGAAGTAGGTTGTGGTCTCCTTTGTCAACTGCCTTACTGAGTCTAAGTAATATTGTGACCTAGGCTTACTGAGTCATTAAAACACACGAATAGTCCCAAAAACCTTTTATTGCAACAGCTGTGAATTATGTTCTTCGAGAGAAGTCCTTCGGGATAATCACCAACTTTTATCTCCCTTGACATGCTGCTAAAGACCTACTTGGCAAAGCCACACGGAGTCCAGAATCAAACAGAGATGCCGACTGTGAACAGAATTAACAACATTGCTTTCCTGCAAAGGGCTCACGTGCCTTTGCTCCTCTTTTAAGCCTTATGGGAAGGGCCAATCATCTCCAGGCCTTACTCCCAAGTTGTCCCTTTAGTTTTAACTGTTCTTGCCTTCTGGCAACTCTGTGCATGCACGCACTAGGAACAGGCTCCTCCTGTTCCTCTGCCTCTTTGATGTCTGACTCTGGAGGCTCCGGAGTCTACACATAACTCCCAGATGGCCCTGGCCCCATCTCTGCCTCTGATGCAGATCCCTCATCTGAGCCTTCCCCAGACTCCAGGACTGGCCTATGTTCCTCCCCAGCCTCCTCACTGTCTGACTCCGCTGCCAGCTCCGCAGTAAACAGCTCTACAAATAAACTATGTCCACAATATTTCTCTATGTCACTAAGAATGCAATAAAATTTTTCTGGCATGATCTGTTTTTGATAACCTATGTTGGCTTGTTTCTATGTGTTCTCAGGACCAATGCTCATTTTTTTCCAGGATCTTCCCAGGTATTGATGTCAGGCTGAGTAGTCTGTAGTTTCCTAGATCTATTTTTTCTTCTTTTTGAATATTGGGACCACATCAGCTCTTTTCCAGTCCTCTGGTACTCCAGGCGCTTTGAAAGATATGGTTCAGTGGTTTTGAAGTCACATCTGCCAGCTCCTTTAGCTCATACCAATGTTCTATATATTGTGTTCAGCCAAAGAAATATAGCACAGTTATTAAAGGGAATCATCATCTAGTAGTTATTAACATTTCAGATTAAGAGAAATAAGGCCTCTCTTAAATCTCATTCATGACTCAGTTATGAGAATGAAATGGGAGATGGAAAAACCCTATATATTATTTTGAACATCTTGGTGGGAATTTCCATTTTAAAACTAAATTATTTGGAATAACTTAATCTTCCATCTTAAAGGTAAATGAATTAGGAGCACATCATTCAGACAAAACAGTCATATGATAATTACAATAATGAGTGTTGTTGATCATTCCTTGTTAACTACTCGTGATTTTTTTCAGAAATTCTTGCTATTTAGATTACAGTTGAAGCAGTATTTGAACAGAATAAAAACAAAGTCAAGTCTGAATGCATATGTGTAACAAATGTAATCTGAAAATGTTGTTGTAGCACCTGCTTTTGGCATCAATAATGCGAACAGCATTCACTTGGAAATGAGTTTCTGTAATACTGGTTCAGTAATACAGCATAAAATGAGATTCAGGAGTACAATATTACTATTTCTTGAGAAGAATTTGATTGATTTGAGAGTGCATAATCAATAGCTAGCTATAAAATGGCAAGATCTGGCCTGTAAACAAGTGCATTGTGTCATCAAAGCAGTAATACATCAGATGAGTTCCCTTGGTTTCACATATGAGATTTGTGGATGCGAATTTTCAATGTTTTTTTAAAAAAAATATGCTTTACACAGCTACGTTTTACAGAGGCATGGTATTAGACCACTGTTGAAAAAGAGCATCTTTTTAATGTTAGAAATATTAATAAAACTTCCAAAGTTGTGTTATTGTATGAGCACTATTTACTCTTTAAATCAATTCCACTTTAGAGTTCAAATTGCTCAAATCCTCAATAATGTCCATACCTATACCTATACCTATACCTATACCTTTACCTATACCCAGGGATGAAATACAGCAGGTTCTGACAGGTTCTGGAGAACCGGTAGTGGAAATTTTGAGTAGTTCAGAGAATCGGCATATACCACCTCTGGCTGGCCCCAGAGTGGGGTGGGAATGGGATTTTGCAGTATCCTTCCCCTGGAGTTGGGTGGGAATGGAGATTTTGCACTATCCTTCCCCTGCCACGCCTACCAACCCACGTCCATCAAGCCACACCACACCCACAGAACTGGTAGTAAAAAAAATTTGGATTTCACCACTGCCTATACCTATACCTATACCTATACCTATACCTATACCTATACCTATACCTATACCTATAATTATACCTTCCTTTCCTTTCCTTTCCTTTCCTTTCCTTTCCTTTCCTTTCCTTTCCTTTCCTTTCCTTTCCTTTCCTTTCCTTTCCTCCAAATAATAAAAGATGTTTGAGTGGATTCAAAACTGAAAAAATTAAAACCACAATAAAATAATATTTTGGATGAAAATCACCCCAATACATTATGGGATCTATACTGTCGTCCCCACCCCCACTCCCAGCCTTGTTCAGTTTTAGAAATAAAATACAGCATAGGAATTTAGGCAAAATTATTTGATTAATAGAGTACTATTAAGTCTTGGATTATACTACAATTATATATCTGTTTGGCATTCTATATAATAATAACACCACCAGAATCAGATTTGCATACCACCCAATCTAATGTATCTAACAATACATCTAACTAATGTATTGTCCTATGAATGATTAACATATGCAATTTCCCCATAATTAGAATATATCTGCACGGCTACTAAGTACGTGCATCATATTTCAAATATCTACAGTAGCTTCAACAAATATATCATAATGTATTTTAGGGCAAAATACAGTGCAATCAGAGCAAAATGAAATTGTCAGAACAACCATAACTATATGAAAACTGATAAATGGGATTTAAATCTGAGAATGTAATGAGGGCTGACATCTATTTACAGCATGACTATAGCATAGATTGCTTGTAGCTGATGGCATCACTCTTCCTACCAGGCAAAAATGTATTTGCTGAAGGTGAAAATGTCATTTAAAGAGTTGATATTTTTGAAATAGTCTCAGCGAGATGCCATGCACAGTTCATGCATCTCAGAATAAATCTCTGCAAATTTATACAATGGCTACAGAAACCAAACGGTATGGTTTGTTAACTTATGGAAGATTTTGCTCCTAGCCCTCACCACCAATTTGTAGAGGATTTGGGGTTTTGCAGAAAATGATTAATAATCAAACTGGTGCAAATGAAACATTCATTCTATTAGGTACTGATAATGCATCCATAGCATAATTTACGAATCTTGGAATAAGTAAGGCTCGTGGAAGTCAGCCAGATTTAGGTTTGAATATGGATATCCATAGGAAATTGAAATCATGACATACCTGATGTTAGGAAAAGTCCTGTCCTCATTGTTGTGGTCCGCCAGCAGCCTGTGGAGTTAGCAGCAGAGTCAGACAGTGAGGAGGCTGGGGAACATGGGCCAAGCCTGAAGTCTTGTTCCCCAGACAAGGGGGACAAGGGCTCTGCGTCGGAGGCAGAGATGGGGCCAGGGCCATCTGGGAGTGATGCGTGGACTCCGGAGCCCCCAGAGTCAGACAGCAGAGAGGCAGAGGAACAGGAGGAGCCTATTCCTAATGCACACATGTGCAGAGCTGCCAGAAGGCAAAAGCAAAAGGGACGATTCAGGAGTAAGGCCAGGAGATGATTGGCCCCTCCCATAAGGCTTAAAAGAGAAACAAAGGCAACTGGGCCTTTTGCAGGAAAGCAACATTGCTAACTCTGTTTCCAGTTGGCATCTCTTGTTTGTTTCTGAACTTCGTGGGGCTTTGCCAAGTAAAGCCTTTGGCAGGGTGTCAAAGAACATAAAAGTTGGTGATTACCCCAAAGGACTTCTTCCGAAGGACGTGTTTTGCAAATAATTGGGACTCAGCTGGGAATGAACATAATTCTCAGCTGTTTACAATAAAATAGTTTTTTTGGGGACTAATTGTGTATTGTAATGACCAAGTAAGCCTAGGTCACAACACCCATGCTCTTTTGTCCTGACTTCTGATGCAAGTATAGCATCATCATGTATATTACATAAGATGACCCTCTTCTTCCCAGGAACAACCATGGTTCTGAACAGACATACAAAAAATTGACAGTTAGAAATATGCTAACAGAACACTCACAACGGTTAAAAATAGAAAGAAAGCAAATTATTCTTTCGTTAGACAAATCTTAGATTCTCTTTATGAAAGTCAAATATCATCCAGTTTAACTGAGCCATCTTTCATCATTGTCAGCTGTAAGTAAAAGTCTATTTTGCACAGGGATTAAAATATAAGAATAAAAATGCTGACTAAATGAAGCTTGGAGTTGTCACTGGAACAAATCAGATGGAGAAGTCAGAGCTGGTTGAGTCATCAACTGCCATACTAAATTGTATTGTGTTTAAAAGTTGTCCAGGTCTCTGGGAATGCAAATTCTTCACCATTCAGTCATAGCAAGCAATGTGTCGAACCTTTGTCATCCTGGTTTAGCAAGTTCAATCCTCACCAAATTCAATTCTTATGGAGTTCATCAGGTAATATTATTCCACCTAGTGGCCTTCAATCAAGTCTATATCATAAAATTGTTTTGAAGTTAAAATATAAGTTGGAGTAAGGGAGAAGGGAACACCTTTATTATGCTTCTTGATAGGACAGTTAAATGAATGAATGACAAAATAAACGTGAGAAGATTTTGAGGGCTTTCTTGTATGCCTTAGCAACATGTTATTTTCTGTACTAAGAAAGTGCCAGGGTGGTCTAACACAGCAAAAACCACTAATAATCTGAAATGCACCATATTTGGGACAAATAGTCAGGGATGGGATTCAGAAATTTTAGCAACCGGTTCTCTGCCTGTTTGCTGGGTGGGCGTGGCCATGGTGGGCGTGGCCTACTCAGCCTCCTGCACCATGGGGGAGGCGGTTTTGCCCTCCCCAGACTCTGGAGGCTTTCCTCAAGCCTCCAGGAGGGCAAAAACAGCCTCCCCTGGGCTCCTGAGGTCCTCTGGAGGCTGGAAACGGACCTGTTTCCGGACTTCCGGAACGTCCGGTAGGCCCATTTTTTGTCCTCCCAGAGCATGGGTCCTGCACTTACCTGGCACCCAAAATGGGCTGTGTGGAGACTCCTGGGAGGGGCTTTCAGCCAGTCCTTGCAACTACCAGTTTGGTGAACCAGATTAAAATTAACATCTGATATGCCCGAACTGGCTGAATCCCACCCCTGCAAATAGTCTAACTTTCCTTGCTTTTTCTAACTTCAGTAATGGCCCCTTCCTGGCTGTGACTGTGAAGATAGATATTCTTCCTGAGTGCTTTCACCCTAAGTCTTGATCTCTACTACATTGTTCTTTTATTCGGCAGGGGTAGCATCTTGATCTCAGATTTATAGCATGAGCTCATGGATCAGGATCAGGGATCTGAACTGACAGGAGATAACAGGGGTCTGGACTATGTCAGCCCCTAATTTTTCTTGAGCTTGGAAGCTCAGCAAGGTCTTTGTTTTTATTATATATCTGCCATTCAAGAAGTAGATCATTTCATACCAGAAATAATTCCTTCATGATGATGCTTACAGCATCTTCAATGGTTCCATGAAGCAGCCAATGCAAGCACAGTGTCTCCTTTCTTTAGTCAGACGATTTGGGAATAAAGAAAAATGTAGACAAAGTGATACCAACAGGGCCTTAAAACGGGGCTTTCTTGCAGCAAAGAAGGAATTAGGGTGACTTTTGGGAATCGCTTGCCAATAAATCACATTATTGGATATTGTTGTAGATTTATTATTTCTATTAAAAATAAAGGTAGACAAGTTATCCTTGACCGATGACCGTAATGGAGCCTGCTTACAAGTTATGACCAGAGGTTTGCAGGGGTTTGGGAGAACCTCTAGCTAAGATTCTGTGCAGTTCGGAGAACCCCTAAATCCCACTCCTGGTTGGCCCTGCCCACCCCACACCCCTCCCCTCCCAGGAGTCCCCATGCGGCCTGTTTTGGATGCAGGTAAGTGCAGGACATGTGCAGAGGCTCGGGGAGCAAAAACTAGGCCTACCAGAAGTTTGGGAAGGCCGGAAATGGCCCTGTTTCTGGCCTCCAGAGGGCCTCTAGAGCGTGGGGAGGCCGTTTTTGCCCTCCCAGAGGCTTGAGGAAAGCCTCTGGAGAGAGCAAAAATCCCCCCCAAGCCATGGTGTAGGAGGCTAACTAGGCCATGCCCGTCAGGGCCACGCCCACCCACCAACTAAGCAGAGAAACCCTTGCTAAAATTTTTGAAGCCCACCCCTGGTTATGATGGCCATTAAGCAATAATCTCGCTTAACAAAACCTACTCCCTGCTCTTCCTGACGCAGTCATTAAATGACCCCATGGGTCATTAAGTGGAGAACGGGGGGGGGGCTTGGGGGGGAAAGCTATGGGAAGCCCACCACCCAGATGGATCCAAAAGGGAGACAGATAGACACCAAAAAGCAAAAATCAGCACAACATGGGGGAAGAGCCCAGCTAATTTAGGACCCGACTGCCACGTTCCAATGCTAAAGAGGCTTCCAAACAAACCAAGGTGCTTGCATGTGAGAAGTCCTGTTGGTTTAAAATAATAGGGAGAAAACTTAGTGATCTATCCACTACAGAGGTGGGTTTCAGCAGGTTCTGACCAGTTCTGGAGCACCGGCAGCAGAAATTTTGAGTAGTTCAGAGAACCAGTAGTAAGAATTCTGACTGGCCCTGCCCCCATCTATTCTCTGCCTCCCGAGTCCAGCTGATTGGGAAGAAATGGGGATTTTGCAGTAACCTTCCCCTGGAGTAGGGTGGGAATGGAGATTTTACAGTATCCTTCTCCTGCCATGCCCACCAAGCCACACCCACCAAGCCATGCGACGCCCACCAAGCCACGCCCACAGACCCGGTAGTAAAAAATTTTGAAACCCACCACTGATCCACTAGTCATGTTTAGCAAAAGAATCACAGCCTGCTTGTGGTTAGGCCTCTGCCCTAATGGCAGTTGGAAGACTGCAGGCCTCTACTAGCTCTAGCTAGGGTTTGAGGAAGTGATCCCACTGCATGTAAGGCAGCAGCTTTCAGACAAACTTCCAAAAACCTTCCCCTTGCTTTTATCCACTCCGTCCCTCCACAAACTCACATTATTTTTCAATGAAGAAAACAGAAAAATACACAGGGGAGGACGCAGACTTGTTGATCTTTCTCCCTACTCCCCCAATAGGTGCGGAAGCTAAACTCTCCACTTCTGCTCTCCAATCTTGATCCTCCTTAACCTCTAAATTTGCCGAATTTACTATCCAGGCCTGGAAAGAGGGTGACAAAAAATGGAAGTGACTTATCTTGATGAGTGACTGGCCAGATAAAGAGGAAAAGAATCTCTCAGGAGTTTGATTTTTTTTTTTTTTTAAGGGAGAGTGGGGGATGAAGGAAACCTTTTGCAAACTCTTTACAAAGCTATCGGTAGCAACAGCTCAGCATGTTTAGCAAAGGACCAAAGCAGAAGCTGGGTCCTAAAGAGAGCTAGCAAAAAAAGGAGAAGGAGAAGGAGAAGGAGAAGGAGAAGGAGAAGGAGAAGAAGAAGAAGAAGAAGAAGAAGAAGAAGAAGAAGAAGAAGAAGAAGAAGAAGAAGAAGAAGAAGAAGAAGAAGAAGAAAGTTTCTAAGACTTAAAAATAAAAGTATACATATGCTCATAAAAAAATGTCTTTCTGCTAAGAACAATATTTCCAAATATGCTCTATTAAGTCTATGGGACCATACAAATGGAGTGGCAGGTTTAGATTACACAATCCGATGGTAGGCGATCTTCAATCGTCAGTTCAAATCTTCAAATCTTTTCCTTTCAGGAATGCAAGCAAAAGCTGAAGGAAATATTGTATTATTTATCAGGGTACTTAGAGTATAAATAGTCACAGAACTGCATATTAAAATAGCAATATCAATAATATTGGGGTGTGTGTATGGACTGTGTGTCTCAATCTTAAACTATAAAGAAGAAATTTTTCCTGTTAACGGTATTTGTATGAGTGAGGAAGAGAAAGCAAGCTGAAAGAAAATGTTAGTAAACGTCATTTTGCATTATATATCTTTTGGTTACATTCTGAATTATGAATCTTTAAGACAGTTTTCTTATGTGAAATACACTATTAATTCTTTTGTATTTTTGGTAAAGGGACAGTCTTATTAAGACTGTATTTCTTACAGTCTTCATTACAGTCTTGTAATGAAAACAGAAAGTATTGTGGCATCTTAATAATTAACACATCTATTGTGGCATATGCCTCATGATTACTTCATCAGATGTGTGCAGTGAAGAAGAATCTAGATTGCAAAAAGCAGCTACCACAAGAAATGTGTTAGTAGCTAAGGTGGCTTAATATTTCACCTTATATGAGTCACTCATCTGGATTCATCAACTTTAACTTCCACAGTTTCTTTCCTTCCTCTTTAATTGACAGTCCAATTTCTTCTTTCTATTTTTTGGGGCAAGAATTGTGATACTTGACCAGGTGAAGGGCAAGAGTGGAGCAAGTGAACTAAACTATTATGGTACTCAGGTTTGATCACTGTATTTCCACTCATCTCTTCTTCCTCTACTTAAACATCCGTCCAGGAGTTGCATTTACTGAAAAGTTTTACTGAAAAGAAGTAACTTGTCCAGCAAGTTCAGTACTGAGTAGGACATACCATCTATATTAGCTGAATCTTTGGGAGTAGGTAATATTCCCTTAAAAATGTACCAAGAGATACACAATTGTAAAAATGCATCACTCTTGCATCTAGCCAATTGCCACAAAGATAACAAAGGTCCAATTCAACATTTGGTGCCTGCCATACAATTTTCTTGGTACCTTATTGAACCAATTTCCTCTTCCATTGTCTTCTACAAACTTTTTTGAATTTCCATTCTAGAAAATGATTGTGTAATTCCAGTTGGTCTTCTGTTCAAATTCTAAGCTACATAGCCTGTGTGACTAGCCACAATTAGCCAAATCCTGCCATTTACTGAAGCAGATGTCTACACTTACTGTCAGGATTCCAAGTAACACCCCCAATGAAAGAAAACTCCAAGGCTTGGATTTCATCAAAGTTACTTTTTATTAGAGATGTCATATTGACACATCTGGGAAAACCCGAATCTGAAAGCTTCCAGGTTTTCCCCATCCAAGAGAAAGTTCAAGTCCCTGCCCAGAACCCTCATGTCCATCACATGGTCCAATAATCTACCGTCCAAACTGAAGACACCTGCCAGTCATCCAACTCCAGGTGCCAGGGCACTGTGTCCTTGACTCTCTGAGAAAGGAATGTTATTTTGACTACATATCATCTACACTCTATGCAATCCCTCCTCCCATTTTCCCACAGAAGAAGATATGGTAGGCCTGAAGGCCCAAACATAAAAGATGGCTTCCAGGTCTGACAGTGAGTTTTATATTTTTTGCAAAGAGATATTCTTTGCAGCCAAACAATTTCATCTGGTTTTGATTTTTAAACTTCAGTGAAACCAGTATTTCAGCAATTGATCTTTTAATGTTTTAACAAGTCAAGTGATTGCTGAACTGAAGTAGGAAAAGAACAGAATGATGGTTTTGATAGGTAGTGATTGGAATATTTGTCAATTATTAATAGAAAACATTTGGGCTGCCATTTCTTTTCACAACAGAACTAATATTTAAATATTGCATCATTTTTATTCCTGATTGAGACATCAAATACTAAGGCACCTTTTAATGCCATTCATCTAATTAGATTAGGATGGCTGATATATGGCTGCCTGTCCATGACTTCCTATCCAATATGGTCAATGGAGCACGGGAATTGAACTTCAGCAATATGTGAAAGATACACGTTATATATTTCTGATCTCTAATATTGGTTGCATTCAAGATTGCATTGTTGTTTAATATTTCATTCCATTAATTTTTACTTATTTAAGATGTGTGTCTTGTTCTGAATTGCCCACATTATCCAAAGCAACACAATTAGTCTTCAAATGTAAAACTTCTCTGAATTTTTTTGATGCTACTCTCAAGTTGTTTTAAATACCAATATTAAAACTCATATGGTGGAAAAATGAACACTTCACGGTACAAATATGCCCAAACATTCAAGTGGGGTGTGTGTCTCATGGAAAACCAAGCAATTGTTTATTTAGAGAATGTGAAAATGAGAAAGAACAGAAATACATACATAAATGATATTAATTATAAATGTACTGATGTATACATCCAGAGTTGTCTCAAATTGATGGATTAAGAAGTTCTCCTTAGGGATCATCAAGAAATAAGGTTATGTGTTTTGGATACAAAATTCCTCCTGGTGGTGGGGGGAGGAGGAGGAGGAGGAGGAGGAGGAGGAGATGATTATTGTTGCTGCCACTGCTGTTGCTGCTGAAAAAAAAGAGGAGGTGCAAAACAATTGAGAAGAATCACATTTTTCAATCATCCTGCTTGAAGGTGTCTTGAGCAAGGTACATACCATATTTTTTGGACTATAAGACACACCGGAAAATAAATAAATAAATAAATAAATAAATAAATAAATAAATAAATAAATAAATAAATAAATAAATAAATAAATAAGAAAGATGCACCTTAGTTTTTGGGGAGGAAAATAAGAAAAATGCTGATTTGCAGATGGATCGGCCTCCCGGAATACCCCTAATCAGCTGTTCCCAGAGGTCCGTTGATTGTGAGCTCTGCGCCTTGCTTTTTCAGCCTCTGAAGGCTCTGTTTCAGAGGCTTTTTTTTCAGCCTCTGAAGACTGTTTCAGAGGCTTTTTATCAGCTTCTGAAACCTCCATTTCAAAGGCTGGGCGGGGCTACATTCGGTGTATAAGACGTACCCAAATTTTCACTCTCTTTTAGGGGGGAAAAAGGTGCATCTTATACTCCAAAAAATATGGTAGCTGCTTTTGTAAGAACCAATGCTATGGTGTTGGCAGTTGTGATCAGATGCATTCCATACTGAGTTGAGCTGGATGCACATATGCATGCATGCTAGTCCACTGCTCACACTGCCCATTTCCCTTCTCCCTCTTTGCCGGGATGCCAAGCCACAAAGGTTGGGAACCACTAACTTACATAACTTTCAGATCCCAGATGTCTATATTAAGATAGAACTAAATAGCATTAAATCAATTAAATGAGTGAGAATCTTTCATTTGTGGCTAAACTCATTTTACTCAGAAGTTTTAGCGCCTTGGTTTTGGGGAAAAAAATAGTTTTTTGTTTGAGAAGTACACATTGGAAAAGAAAGATGGCTTCCCTTGAGATGATATAACAGCTATGGTTAATGATTATTCCAAGCTGAAATTTAGACCAAGAACCCTTGATGAAGATTGTCAATTTGATCAGAGCAGAATAACAAGCTCAGACTCTTTAGGGGCACAGATTTACAGCAAAGGTGAGTCACATATTTAAATCATCTCGCTCTGCCAAAAATAACACAGGACGATGTTATTAGCATATTTCAATGTAATCTCTTTGGCAGTACTCCAAAGAAGATACACACAAATACCATATTCAGATAAGATTATTATTATTTTTTTATGTGGCTCTGGGATAATTACACACCAATCTATATTCTACTCCAGCGCAGTTATAATAAAAATGTTCATTTAGAGTAGATATTCCTTTTTCTAATCAAATATCCAGGTCAGCTTGATACTTGTTGCTACTCATCATTTTACCCAACAACAGGATGAAAGTGGCTTGAAGATAATAATAATAATAATAATAATAATAATAATAATAATAATAATAATAATAATATTGTTGATAATGAATTTGATGATGTATTTATTATGCACCTTTAACATCTAGTTAAGTTTCTTTGAGGGCAAGTATTTAAAAGGTATTGGTCATAATAGTCCCTAATAAGACATTTTGCAGTTAGCTCATGCTATATTATTATCAATGTTTTTAGCACATATATTTTATTTTTGTTTTATTTCAGCGATTGAAATATAATATGACTCAGGCTTTTACCTTTAGAAAAAGAAAGAAAAGAAGAAAGAATAGTAGACTACTTCAAAGCAGAAGAAAATCTTCAAGAGAATAACATTCAGTGTTACTCAGTATTATTTGTAGTTACATATGAGAAAAGCCTGCTAAATAACATTGTATGTCATATGAAAATTGTCTTTAGTTATGAACTAAGGGGACAGTAGTACATACAGAGGTGGTATTCAGCCGGTTCAGACCAGTTTGGGAGAACCGGTAGCGGAAATCACAGGTGGGCCCGCCTCCTGCCCTCCCGCCCTGGCTCTATGCCATCCTATTTAAGAACATTTTTGAGTCCAGGCACATGCATGGAAGGCCAGATGTATACATGGAAAGGCACGCGTGCACGGGGCGAACCAGTGATAACCAGGGGAGGGTTCTACTTATCTTTACTACTGGTTTGCAATGGGGCCACACACTCACTCTTCTGCACATCCGCAGAAGGATTTGATGACATCAGGATCGGTGGGTGGAGCTTCCCTCCAGTTTTACTATTGGTTCTATAGAACCGGTGTGAACCGGGGGCAACCCACCACTGGTGGTAACAAAACGCTAAGTACATACATTTGGCCTGCTCTGCTAGATCTGCTATTAATAATTCTACAAACTTTATTTTTTTTGCTTAGCACTCAATGTCAAATCTCCATGGAATAATATATGGGTATATCTAACAGGAACAGCTAATACTAGAGCAACAATATATAAAATATAAGTGTTAAAAATCTAGCATTAAACTACTACAAACAACACATCAAAGAACTGTTTCAGAAGCGGAAAAGACTTTCATTTGTGATTAATTATTTTTGGTTTGGTCTGTCCAGCGTGAATAAAGACTGTTCCTGCCCTGCTTTAAAAAGGGGTTTGTTTTACTCATGAGTAAGTGGATTCTCATTGCTTGCAAAGGCTGGGTCAGAACAATGCCTAAAATGGGATTAGAACTCCTGTACTCCCAGTTTCTAGCCTGGTGCTTTAACCTTTACATTATGGACTCTATTTGTATTACTATATAAATATTATTTATGGACTCAATTCATATTTCTTGTCTGAACAAAGCTAATTTTTAGGCTTCCAAACCAAATTTCCTGATTTGGTCTGGTCTGGTGAAACTGACAATTTTGCTCTTCTAGCAGGTTGCACATTTTCTGTATTTCAATGGGAAATACCAAAGTTTTAAGCATTGCAACACAGGCTGTTCCTGCATTCCGTTCAACATTTAATCCTGAAAGCAAGTGGCATGCAAAACCGCTGGAACAAGAGAGTAATAAAACAGAAAAATGAAATCAGCTGAACCATCAGGAACACAATGGAAAAAATAATAATAATACGGGCGCTCAAAGATGAAATGGGGAAAGCAAAAGAATAATAATAATAAAAAAGAGCTGACATCTCATGCTCTTCAAGATGCATGGCAAAGAACTCACATTAATTAATGCTGCAACTATGTCCATAAAAATCAAGCACCAATGTTTACTTCTCCTCCTTGGATTCCAGGATTTCTGCCAGCAGTACATTGCAACTAATGTAGTACAAGGGATTTTTTGAGGAACAGTGTTAATAGCAGCCCAGTTTTCTGTTGTAAAGTTAAAGTTCCCGAGTTGCTCGTACTCTGCCCTTTTCCCAAAAATGATGGGACAGAGTAGATCTATTAAAAAAATATATATGCAGTGTTGTAAGACCAACATTTCAATTCTGATAAGAGCAAATAAAATGTATTATATACTGCCAGATGTAATAGGGATATATTTCTTACTTACAGGATTTGGGACAAGGGAAATTGCATCCCAAGTTTATAATAATTTCAACTAACTGACTCAGTAAATATTTATTCATATATGCATACTAGAAACAAGCTCAAGGGAGATTTTTGAATCTTGGCTATTAAATATATGTGCTGTTTAACCTCTGAACATGAGTATATTTTTTAAGTGTATGGGATCTTGCTCCCACACATGAAAAATAATATTTTTATAATAGTGGTGATACAGTTATCAATATTTCTGGGACGCATATTTTTTTGAACAGTTGTTGTTTCTTTACATTGACATTATTATGTCAATGTAAAGAAACCCTCAAGTTGAACACAAATCTTTGTAACAGTTATCACAAGATAGTTGCACAATTTCAGTTGTTGAATAAATCAAATTATTCCAAATATCAAATTTTGGGGACAAGCAAAATTAAGTCAGAGTGTGCCACAAAAACGTCCAACAAACCATATCAAAGTCTTTCTCAGAACCCAAATCAGATATAGCTGAAGGATTATATCTACTTTGAGTGAGAACATTAAGCATCATTCAATATATAGATGTTGAAAAATGTGATATTGCCTTTTTTAACCATAACATATGCCAAGTATGATCAATCAACAGAACATCAACAAAGTTCTAAATATAGATTTGAATAGTCCCGACCTGGAATGACATGAGGAGAATCTTGTTCATCCATCTGAAAATTGGATGAACAATCTGAATCTGTGACAATAATATTTTGCTATGAATAGAAATTGGATTTAATAATTAAATAGAACCCTAGCATTGGAATAGTAGTAGTAGTAAGCTTTATTGCGGTCAGAGACCAAATTAAAATAGACGAAGAAAGGGAGCATATTTTACAAATATGGATAGATCGTGGGACAGTACACCATCTACTGCCTCAAATACAATCTGTACTGTCAATGCTGGTGATCCTCTGCCGTCAGGGTTACCCATCTCTTTTCCTGTTTTTTTCCAGCCATGACTGTAGCAAATTTTTTTGCCACCTTTAGAGTTATATTGGGGTCTGCATCCTGGAGTAGGAAATAAAGGCTGAACATATCAGGTGAACCAGGGAATCTCTGGGAAATAGGAGAAATGAGTCTTGATCTTATATCCCGGTAGTGGGGACATACGAATATAATATGGAACAGGGATTCCGGGGATCGGCCGTCACATGTACAATGGATGGATTTTACCCCCCTCGAAAGCCTACTGTCGAGGACATTCGAGGAGATCACATTAAATCGTGCCTTCATAAATGCGAGCCTGTGTTTGATAGAGTGTAATGTGGAAAGGTAAGGCGGAGGGTGAGACGAGGGAACAATACCAAGGGAAAACGATGAACATGTTCCCGATCCGTGTGCCAGATTTAGCATTGGAATGGATCATCTTAGATATAAAATCCAGCCTCTCATTAGTGAAGAAATCTAAATTAAAGCACTCAAGAAAGTTGACTGTTCACCTTCCATTTGAATAGATGCAATGAAGAGATGGTTACTATCACCAATCTGGGTAATGGTTTCTACCATCTAATTCTAACATGCAGTGAGAATCTGCCTTCCTGTACTTTCATGACATTGTTATGTATTGGGAACATTGGGAAGACAGGTGATTTGATTTTCCTAATTCCAAATAACTTTCATTTATCTGAAGAGCGTTACTATATCCCATCTCAGTCACATTTTCTCAAAATCCTTCAGTCTTTCTTTAAGGCCTTAGTTTATAGTTCTTTGATCATTCTAGTTCAGTGATGGCTAACCTTTTTTGCCATTGTGTGCCAGGAGAGGGGGGGCGGGGGAGGGTCACGCATGCACGTAACCCCACCCACCCCCGCTCCTGGCACATGATGGCCTGGTAGGCCCATTTTTCTTTCTTACCTGATTCCAGATCCTTTCTATGGATCTGGGAAGGTCGAAAACAGCCTTTCCCACTCCCTTGGAGGCCCTATGGAGGCTGAAAGGGCCCATTTCCCAACTCTCGGTGGGACAGGAAGTGATTTTTTTGCTGTCCCCAGCCTCCAGAACATCTCTAGGAGTCTCTAGGAGCCTCTCTAGGAGTCTCTGGAGGCTAGGGACAGAAAAAAATGTCACTTCCTGTCCCACCGGGAGTTGGGAAATGGGCCCTTTCAGCCTCCGTAGGGCCTCCGAGGGAGTGGGAAAGGCTGTTTTCGCCCTTCCCAGATCCATAGAAAGGATCTGGAGCCAGGTAAGAAAGAAAAATAGGTCTTCCCCACCCCCCCAGGCCCTCCAGAGGCAGGAAACAGCCTGTTTCCCTACTTCTGGTGGGCCCAGAAGGCCCGAAAATCAGCTGTCCGGCGCGCGCATGCACCCCAGAGCTGAGCTGACGTGCCCACTAATATGGCTCCGCGTGCCACCTGTGGCACGCGTGCCATAGGTTTGCCATCACGGTTCTAGTTGCTTTTCTGTGAAACGGTTCCATTTCTCTTCTTCTTAGGGTGATAATGAGAATTAGCACAATCCAGACAAACCAAAATAAAATAGAATATATATATATATATTGTGATCTATAAATTAGACTTCTGCTAATGCAGCCTAAACTTAATTTATCTTTTCTGCAACGATCTCACGCTGCTGGCTCATATTCAAGTGGTGAATTGACTATTTTATTTTCCAATATTTTTTTTTTCAAATAGTTTATTACCAAATACCTGTATCTCATCCTTCTCCTGTACAGTTGCAGTTTGTTTCTTATTTTATATCTTCAAGTCAGTTTTAAATCCTGGTGACTGCCTGGATTAGTCCTTGGACTTTTCTTGGCAATATTTCATATTTGATTTACCATTGCCTTCTTCCTTGAGATGAGAGTGTGGAATTGGCCCCAAAGACATGAAGCTGGTTTTGTGCCTAAGGTGAGAATAAAACTTAGCTTCCTGATTTCTAGCTTAAGGCTTTAATTACTACATGAAATTAGATTTGTTTGTTTCCTAAGTGAAGGATTTAAAAAGTTTTTAATTTTATTTCTGTCTTCTGGGCTATTTCCTAGACCATTAACTTTGTGCCACTTGAAAATCTGGTACTTATTCCATCAATAAAAAAGATTGAACGGTAAAAGATCCAAGATTTATCCTTGTATGGCACACTGCTCATTACTCTCTCTTATTTGAAGAAAAATATTTGATCAGCACAGAGGTCTTCAAACTTGGCAGCTGTAAGACTTGTAGACTTTAACTCCCAGAATTCTCCAGCCAGCTTTGCTGGCTGGAGAATTCTGGGAGTTGAAGTCTACAAGTCTTAAAGCTGCCAAGTTTGAAGACCTCTGGCACATAAAGTATCATTTTTAAGCCAGTTATGTAGCCATGCCATCCAGCCTAGAATTAACTAGCTGTACATGTGATTCCATGTCACATGATTGCTGTAGTCACCAAATACTGTATCCATAGCATTACCATGATCTACTAACCCTATCTGATCAAAATTCAGGCTGCAAAAAAATGTTCTTGATAAGTCTATCCTGATTTCAGGTACCTATGACTAATCTTACTAATGAATTACTATTAGAATTGTCCTCAACATTGTAATAAGCTGAAAACTGATGAGTTGCCATTTTTTTAAATGTCCTAAGGTGTCAGTCCTAGTTACTTAAATATTCTGCTATGAACATTGCTATCTGATTTCATACTGAACAATGAATTCATGACAAAGGAAGAGTCAATATTATCATATTACATGTAACATTTGGGTTCCTGTCTCTCAGACAGTCCTAAGTATCCTTAAAGAATTTCATTTTGTGAATTCCTATATAAATAAAGTTGATCTTCCTCTCAAACACAACCATACAAATACAGGTAATGCCTGGGTTAAGAACATTCTTTTAGCGAATGTTCGAAGTTATGCAATCAGCACCCCCTAGTGTTTACAAACAAGTCCCAAAAGTATGAATCTTGTAGCAGCATGGCAGTTGTTCACCCTTACTAACAACTGCAGAGGCTCTGTAACATTCATCCTGCACTTTGCCCGCCAAAATGGAGGTTCGGAGGGGCGGGGACAGGGGTGGGCCCATACCACCACTCTTGATGCTCCATTTAGGCCTGCGCAGGCCTCACCTGACACATTGCAGATCAAAATGGAGGTTTGGAGGGGTGGGCACAGGGGTGGGGACAGGGGTGGGGACAGAGGCGGGCCCACCCACCCCTCCTTGCCCCTCTCCAGGTGGGCCAACCCACCCACCTCCCTGCCCCTCCCATGCTCTGTTTAGGTCTGTGCAGGCCTTGCCCGGCACTTTTTTATAGAAGATTTGGAGCAGAATCCATGCAAAACCAAACCAACAAATAAATAAGTCTCCATGACATTAATCTACTGTTAATTAAAATAAAACTCAGAGATAAAGCTTAAATATTTCTGTATGAGCTTCCCAAAGCAGCTTAAAAATGTAACGTGCAAACTGTTTACTGTGCCATTATATTCCCGAGGACACAGAATCTGTTTCTTGCAAATCTAATTTCCTAAATCACACCCAAAAGCAATTCACAGTAAATGTAGTTGGGAAAGTTTAGCAGCAGGTGCATATTTCGGTATTCCTTAGAGACTTTTAGGTGATATAGAGAAATTCATACTGTCTTTATGTGGCTATTTAATAAACAAAGTCTTGTAAAAACAGAACTGCATTCCTCTCTGCCTAAAGACTAATAATAAAAAGGAAATGTAGCCTCACTTTCAATATGGGTGTGCAGAAAAGAAGTCAAAATCCAATCCAAAGTTCAAAGAGTTAGGTCAGGTTTGTCAGTCCATACAAAGATCAGGATTTCACAAGCAGGGTTCATAAGAATCACATACCAGATCAAGAGATCAGAGAGTTGTTTACACTGGAAGGGAAACTTAGTAGGGCTGCCTCTTAAATCAGATTGCAGCCAGCTATCTTCAGTTAAGGTATCTATCTCCATTGCTTGGCAAGAAGCCTCACTGACCATCTTTGTTCTGCTCTCTGCTCACCAAGTCCAATGCTTGGAGGCTATGCCTTATCACAATGATGGTGAACCTTTTTGTTAGTTCCAGTGCGCTGTCGGCATGGAGCTGCCATTCTTGGGGGGAGGAACGCACAAACCTCATTTCAGCCCAGCATCTGCTTCATCGAGCCTCCCAGGATCTGATATGATTGACGGGAGGGAATAGCTGGGGGATGACATCATCATGGCCAGCCGGAAATAACAAGTGGATTAACTGTTTAGATGCTGGTTGTAAATACTCAAGTGGAACCTGACACTTTTAGGCAGAGTGCCAAAACTGGAAGGCATGTGCGTGCCAGAGTGCCAAAAACCCAATGACCAGCTGGGGTGACGGTGCACGTACCTACAGAAAGGGCTCTGCATGCCACCTCTGGCACATGTGGGACATATCATTTTACCGCTCCAATTGATCTGATCATGCCTGCACTTGATCAGCCTCAGGTGATTCTTGGCTTGGTGTCTCCTGAGGCTGATATACCACTGATTCAGTTGGAGCAGTTTCATGAGAGTCAAGGTCCGAGTTCTGGGATGTGATGTTCCGTGAACATCACTGCTCTATTTTGCTTTTGTTTCGTTTCAATTCAGTTTGCTTTATGAGAAAGGGAACTGTAGGAGAAAGAACCTGGAAGTAATGGATTAAATCGTACAACTACATCTGCCTCTTTTCTGCTGCAGTGCAATCACCAGTAGACGTTTTCCTCTAAGGCGCCGACATGAAAAATGAAGACAGCCAGCGGAATCAACCAATCACTTTGTGCTCAACTACTGAGGGGGACAGACAGGTGTAATCAAGGTAGCCAATTTCATTTCAGGATGACTTTCTACCAGTTGAAGGATAGCACTTGAACTTTATAGCAAAGAAAAGCCTGCTACTACTAAAAACAATAGAGGTTTCTACATATTTAACAAAAGATTCCCCATATTTTTCAACTTTCAAATGAATCGACATGGCTAGAAGCACAATTCAACTCAATAGTCTTTGTGGCAGGAAATGATGGCTTGTATTACATTGGGGTTTTTTTTATAAGCCAAATAGACGACTCGGCATGATTCTTCTTTTTTTCTTAAGGTCCATTTTTTTCTTCAGGCATTCGTGCCAATGGCTGGATCTAAATATACTGCATGGGAGAAAAAGCTTCCCTGCCTAGATAGATCATGAACGTGGGTCAATTCTCAGCTCAATTTCATTTATTTGTTTTCCTGTGCTAGTTTTCTCATTGCTGCTATTGTCACCCAATATAGTTACCATAATCCTAAAACAAATGTATCCCAGGCATAAAACGAAACTTTTTTAAAAAAAGAAGAAGAAGAAGAAGAAGAAGAGCCTTGGTGGCTCAGCAGTCTAAAGTGCTGTTAAATAGCACCAGCTGCCTGCAATTACTGCAAATTCAAATCTCACCAGGCTCAAAGTTGACTCAGCCTTCCATCCTTTTGAGGTAGGTAAAATGAGGACCCAGTTTGTGGGGGCAATAAGCTGACTTTGTATAAAAAAGAACACCGCTTTTGGGGGGGGCGAAAGCCCTACTAAGCAGGTATATACAAAAGTATGAAGGCTATTGCTTAACGCATTGTAAGCCGCCCTGAGTCTCCGGAGAAGGACGGCATATAAATCGAACCAATAAAAAATAAATAAACAATAAGAAGCTATACGGTGAGCGCGAAGATTGGTTCTCTGAGCTTGTGGGTTGGTTTCTGAACATTTTATTACCAGGCTAGGTAACATTTTCAGCAGAGTTTAGGAGATGTCACTGTTCTTCTGTTTATGAGGGCCTCAGGCGTGGGTGTGTCAAGTGAAGGTCTTGTGGTGGGTCAGGTGTGAGTCATCACTGAGACTTTTGTGATAGGGTCTTGTGATAGGGAGGTTACAACAGGTCAAGGTCATTGGGTGGTGAACTACTGGTGGGGGCGAGTTGTATGGGTTGATTGAGGGTTGATGCTGCCTCTGTTTGGCTCTGTGGTTGATTTGGATTCTGAGGGATTTGTGGCAGTGGTGAAATCCAATTTTTTTTATTACCGGTTCTGTGGGTGTGGTGTGGTTTGGTGGGCGTGGCTTGGTGAGCGTGGCAGGGGAAGGATACTGCAAAATCTCCATTCCCACCCCACTCCAGGGGAAGGATGCTGCAAAATCTCCATTCCCATCACACTCCAGGGGAAGGATGCTGCAAAATCTCCATTCCCTCCCCACTCCAGGGGAAGGATACTGCAAAATCTCCATTCCCACCCCACTGCAGGGGAAGGATACTGCAAAATCCCCATTTCCTCCCCACTCTGGGGCCAGCCAGAAGTGGTATTTGCCAGTTCTCTGAACTACTCAAAATTTCCGCTACTGGTTCTCTGGAACCTGTCAGAACCTGCTAGATTTCACCCCTGATTCATGGGTTGGCTGTAGATCAATATGTCTGTTGATGGAATTTATTTATTATTTATTTATTATTTGAATTTCTATACCGCCCTTCTCCTTTCAGACTCAGGGCGGTGAACAGCCAAAATAAAAACATTTATACATAAATACGATTAAAAATAGATTTAAAATAATTAAATTTGGCCCATAGTTTAAAATTTATCAATTTAAAATCCATATCAAAATTTAAAACCAACCATAAAATCATAAAATCAAGAGAGACCGGCTAACTGAAAGAGATGAGTTTTTAGGGCCCGACGAAAGGTCCGGAGGTCGGAGATCACTCGTATCTCTGGGGGTAGATTGTTCCAAAGGGTAGGTCCCACCACAGAGAAGGCTCTCCTCCTGGGGGTCGCCAGCCGGCATTGTCTAGCCAACGGCACCCTGAGGAGGCCCTCTCTGTGGGAGCGAACTGGCCGGTGGGAGGCAATTGGTGGCAGAAGGCGGTCCCGTAAGTACCCCGGCCCTAAGCCATGGAGCGCTTTAAAGGTGATCACCAACACCTTGAAGCGCACCCGGAAGTCCACCGGAAGCCAATGCAGCTCGCGCAGGAGAGGAGTCACATGGGAGTGCCCAGTCGCTCCCATAATCCCCCGCGCGGCCGCATTCTGCACCAGTTGGAGCCTCCGGGTGTACCCCAAGGGGAGCCCCATGTAGAGAGCGTTACAATAGTCCAGACGAGAAGTGACGAGTGCTTGAGTGACTGTGCGTAGGGAGTCCTGATCCAGAAAGGGGCGCAACTGGCGTATCAGGCGAACCTGATAAAAAGCCCCCCTGGCCACGGCCGTCATATGCCCTTCTAAGGACAGCCGTGCGTCCAGGAGGACGCCCAAGTTGCGGGCCCTTTCCGTGGGGGCCAATGATTCACCCCCAATAACCAGCGATGGCGTCAGCTGGCTATACCGGGACGCCGGCAGCCACAGCCACTCGGTCTTGGAAGGGTTGAGTCGAAGCCTGTTTCGAGGAATTGCTTATGGAGTGCCAGGCTTCAATGAACTTCCGAGTGTGGTGGGTGGTAGCATGGCCAATGATTTTTGTATTGCTCCAATCAAACTGGTGCTGTTTGGTGTCAGTGTGGGAAGAGATTATGGTTTTGGGATTGTGACATTTGACTGCCAGCTGGTGTTCGTGGATCCTGGTTTTTAATTGACGTGATGTTTGTCCCACATAGAATTGGTTGCAATGATTACAGTTGAGTTTGTAGATTACATTGTTTCTTTCATCTTTCTGTATTTTGTCTTTGGTTCTGGATAATTCCTGGCAAAGTGTGGCTATGGGTTTGTGGGCTATTGTTATTTCTAGAGGGTGGAGGATTCTGGCTGTCATTTCTGACACCCCTTTTGTGTACGGTAGGGTTAGTTTTTGTGTGGTGGTTGGCTATGTGGTGTGTTGTGGTTTGGGTGCTGTGTGCCGGAATAGGAAGCTTTTTGGATAGCCATTATGGAGGAAGATGTCAAGCATTTCTCTTTCTCCCTCTTCTTCTTTTTTATTTGATTTATATGCCGCCCTTCTCTGAAGACTCAGGGCGGTTTACAATGCGTTAAACAATAGCCTTCATACTTTTGTATATTTATACAAAGTCAGCTTATTGCCCCCACAATCTGGGTCCTCATTTTACCTACCTTAGAAAGGATGGAAGGCTGAGTCAACCGTGAGCCTGGTGAGATTTGAACTTGCAGTAATTGCAGGCAGCTGGATGTTAATAACAGTGCTTTAGTCTGCTGCGCTACCAGGGCCCCTCCACTCTTCTTAGCGTTGTGGTGCTGCAGTGTGTCCTGGCCCTTCCGAAGAGGTTATGGTTTTATTCTCCGTACCATCAAGGAGAAAACAAGCCCTAATGGGTGGAAACTTTACAAAGAACAAAGTCGAGGAAAAGGAGGAATATTCAGATTATGAGAACTATTAAGTAGCAGAACAGCCTGCTTCTTAGTGCTGGTCACTGGAGATTTTTGGACAAAAGTTGGAGAACCATTTACCTTGGATAGTATCAGCTGGCAGTTCGATTAAAAGACCTCCAAGGTCTGTTATCACCCAATGAATCTATGATTTCCCAATTAGCTTTTTATACCAAGGTAATACATTTGAGTAATATGTATGCATGCATATTTGTGCATGGTGCATGCATTTCAGAAATGATTGACAGGAGTCACAGGCTACAAGATGGCAAGCTTGCATCATGACAACTTCATCTATTATCAATGTGCATGCAATGTACAAAAACGTACCAGGTACAAAAATGGCAGAGGTTGTAACCTAGGCCTTATAGTTTTTGACCTCTTAATAGACTCCACTGAGTAGGAGCAAGTTATAAAACAAATTTGATTTAATTTTTTTTTAAAAAATTAAATTTTTAAAAATTTAAAAATTAAAAATTAAAATTAATTTTTTTTTAAAAAAATAAAAACGTTTTACACTGACATGACTCCTCATGATTAATATAATGACTCTTTTTTTACCACCTAAGAAAAATGTAGAATTCAGTAAGTTTTGGAAAGGATTTGGGAAAACACTGTTCCAGGTTCTCCAGTTATGCTCTTATCTCATTGAAAAGGCATTTGATCCATTTTATAGCTATGGAGGAATACTGAAACACAACGAAGAGTTAAAGAATAAAGATTTAAAATTGGAAGAAGAAATAGCAAGCAAAGAATAGTGATTTAGTCCTTTAGAACCAGATACCATAATATATTGATATCTCGTTTTTCTGATTCCCTGTGATAAGTTGCTTTAAATATTATGCTAATCACTATATGTGGGACATCTTTAACCTCAGCCCAAGAGTATTTGACACAATTAGAGTACCTGGGTAAAAGCTGAGTAATCTTTCTTTTATGACTGTTAAATTTGTAAATAATTATTTTATTTTATTTTATTTTATTTTTATATGCCGCCCTTCTCCGGAGACTCAGGGTGGCTTACAATGCATTAAGCAATAGCCTTCATACTTTCATATATTTTATACAAAGTCAGCTTATTGCCCCCACAAACCGGGTCCTCATTTTACCCACCTTAGAAAGGATGGAAGGCTGAGTCAACCTTGAGCCTGGTGAGAATTGAACTCGCAGTAATTGCAGGCAGCTGGATGTTAAATGCTGCCTTAGTAGGAGGCATTAGCCTCCTACGCCACTCAGGCTCCTGAGAGAACAACTTATCTAAGTAGTTTTTCAGCAAACTTATTTTACCAGCTCAAAACCAATGTGAAGAAAGTGTCTTATTTTAATGTAAATTAAGCAATGGGCTATCAGATTTTTTTTTAAAAAAATAAATAATAAAAGAGATTGTGCTTTGCATTTTTATCTTTGCTCTGCAACACCTGTTGTTTCCACCGAATGTGAAAATAAATGAATTAAAGGATCACACCAACAGACACATAATATGAAAAGACCTTTTGTGCTTTGAATAAATATTTCATGAAAAAAAATTTAAACAATGCCACCTCTCTTCTTGCCAAATACATTCAAGTGAGATACGAGGGCAGGCAAAAGGTTAAGGATTCAATGTCAATCAGAAAGGGATTTATTTGGACATTGAAAGAGATTCAGGTTGGTACCACCTCTACTCAGTTTGAAAGTAATGGAAAGAGCACTCTAAAGCAATTTATTTGGGGAAAACATCTGAGCTCAACTGATGCGCACTGGAGTACATAAATTTCTCATTTCAAGGGACTTGGGAAATCTGAAGCACAAGGGTGATCAGTTTAAGGAAAACAGGAACGCATTTCCTTCCTCTTCTCTGAAGGCTGTTTGAAAGGCAACCCAGATTTGCAAAAGCAAAACTGAGAGATACCAGGAGAAAGTAAAACTTTCCAACTTATGGGAGAAATGATGACATGTGTTCTAAAAGTACAGAAATGTTTCTCAGACTTCATCCTTTGATCTATTGTTTAAGTTGGCAAGGGATGTAAGAAGATCCATCTTTTTTAAATTTTATTTTATTTTATTTTATTTTATTTTATTTTATTTTGTTAGTTTGTCAAATATGTACAAGATAACAGGTATAAGTATAAACATGGACATGAAAATAGAAATGAGTACAAATAAATGGGGACAGTAGGACAGGGATGGTAGGCACAATGGTGCGCTTATGCACGCCCCCTTTACGGACTTCTTAGAATGGGGTGAGGTCCACGGTAGACTGTTAAAGGTTCAAGCTGTAGAGGATGTAACAATGGAGTCAAGTAGAGCATTCCAGGCATTGACCACTCTGTTGCTGAAGTCATATTTTCTGCAATCGAGTTTGGAGCGGTTTACCTAGAGTTTGTATTTATTGTTTGCCCAAGTATTATTGAGGTTGAAGCTGAAGTAGTCATTGATAGGTAGGACGTTGTAGCAGATTTTGTGTACTATGCTTAGGCCAGACCGTATCTTATCAAAATGCAACTTCCAAAATGTAAAAAATGGAGTGTGAAAGATGATTATTCGACATTCCCCAATTTTAGTTTTATATATTTTGTCTCCCTTCTTCAACTGGGCCTTTATCAATGCTTCATTGGGAGGTAATCTGGGGGTTAGTCAGAAGTTAGGAGCAGTTGATGTCGAGGAAGGAGTTTCTAGTGTAAAGGAATAATTGTTCCCAGTTCAGCTATTTGGCAGCTAGCAGTGCAGCTAGCTATGGAGTTGGGAATGTCTGTGAGGTTGGACAGTCTCAACAGTCTTTAGGAGGTAGGGGCAGCAGGAGGGGCTGCAAAGCTTAAGCCAACAGGAATCCATCCTGATGGCAGTGATGTTAGATAGCAGTGGATTGGTTATCTCTCAAAAACACTGATAGGTCACACAAGATTCCCAGGCAGGCCACATGTAGCCCTCAGGCCACCTGTTGTATGCATACCTGCTTTAGAGCTTTGCATTCACCTTATGTGGTGGTAATGATGACGATTCAACGGACAGTCAACTGGATATCCAGACTGGATTTGGCATTTTTGTCTACCTATCAATTTCTTTCGAAGGACCTGTGATAGACAGATGTGGATATTGTTACATATATCATTGCAGGATGTAAGCTGTTCCAAGTAAAGCCACCTTTTTCAATTGCAATTTTACAATTGACTGATGGAGAATTTGTCAATGCCGATGGTGAATTTAAGTGGTGCTCCAATTGTTTTGGGATTATTACTTTGTCATGTCATTGCTTGTAGTCAATCTATGCGATCTTCTCAGAGCAGATAACTCTTCTTTTAACTGCTATATATGATTTCTTATTGAGTCAACCTCAAGGTTTTTTCTTCTGGCTGTAGTCAGCTTTTGCTGCCAGTATGCTGGATTCCTTCCTCTGGATGATGACAATATTGATATACTCAAACTGTGGATTTCCAAGAGATTCTTATCTTCAACTGTTTCTGATGAGCCCGTAGGTTTCAGTAGAGTGGGCTAGCTAACCAGGTGGCCCACTGTTTCTTCCATTTCTTTGAATAGATGACACTTGATGTCTGTTGCTGTCTTCTCAATTCTGGCTTTGTAGGTATTTGTTCTAAAAGTTGGTCTTGTCCTGCAATAATTAGCTCCTTGATCTTTGGCTTTGGCTTCCCATGTCTCCATTCTGTTCTTCATTTGATCTTTCTTGTTGGCCAGTTTGGTCTCTCTGGTAGTCAGTCAGCTTTCCTTGTATTCTAGCTTCAGCACATCTTCTCCATTGTCCTTCAGATGTTCTTCCAATGCCCTTTTCTCTTTTTCAACTGTCTGATGTACTTGCAACATTCCAAGCCCACCTATTTTCCTTGGTAGGTAAAGTCTGTCAATGTCACTGCAAGGATAAGGAGCATTATTCATTTTTATTATTTTTCTGGTCTTCTTTTCCAGGGCTTTTAGTTCAGCTTGAATCAAATCCATTATTCCACCTATGTATCTAATGACTGGAATTGCCCAGGAGTTTATTGCCTTGATGGTATTTCCTCCACTGAGTTTGGACTTTTAAGATTCTCTTCACTCACTTGATGTATTCAGTTGTACCGTTTTGTTCTTCACTTTCTTGATTTTCTCAGTAGTAACCTTTTCCTTGACTTCTATGTGCTTGATGTTAGTAGCTAATTTAGTCATACTTCCTGTCTGGTTTACATGGGAGACCTGACACAGTGTTTGGAGGCTGTAGGGACCTGGATGGGGGAATAACATCTCCATTCTAGAACATTCCACCCTCCTAAGATAAGGGTGGCCTCAATTCTGTTGGCCTTTCAGAAGACCTTGAAAACTGGGTTATGTGCCTGGGCCTGGAGTTCTGAGTGTGTGGGAAGGGTACGTTAACATCTAAAGATTGTAATATCTCTCAGCTGATACACACACACACACACACTTTTTTGTATTCTCTCTTTAATTGTTTACTTGATTTTATGATTGTTTGCCACCCAGTGTTACTTGTTTAGGATGGGCCCCAGTACAAGTTGAATAAATAAATAAACTCTGGAAATTATTCCTTCACTTGTTTTCCTAAAGGACCTGTGCCAGTGGTGAAATGTAAAATTTGTTAGTACCGGTTCTGTGGGCGTGGCTTGGTGGTGGTGGGGTAATATGACTGAGTGGGCGTGGCCAACTTTTTTTTTTACTTTTAAAAACATTTTTTCTACAACCTCTTCAGCTGAAGAGATTGTAAAAAAAATGCTTTTAAAGCCTCTGACGATCCCAGCTGACTTGCCTGATCAGCAGAGGCTTTCTTTTTTTCAGGTTGTAGAAATCCGGCCAAAGAGGTTGTAGAAAAAATGCTTTTAAAAATAAAAAAAAAGCCTCTGATGATTGCGCGGCTCAGCTGGGTAATGTGGGGTGGGGGGGGCAGGGATTTTTGCTACTGGTTCTCTGAACCACCCGCCTCCGTCGCTACCGGATCGGGTGATCTGGTCCGAACCGGGAGCATTTCACCCCTGACCTGTGCTCTTTTCTCTATTTCTTTTTTTTTTTTCTTTTGAATCCGGTCATGTGGTGATTTGATTTAAAACTGCAATGACTTCCCACCAAAATGTTGAATTCAGTTGCTGTCATAAATTGAGGACAACTACCATAGGTGGAAACCATGTATAAATTTTCCACCTATGTACCAAACAGATTAAATTTTAATATCTCTGTGATTTTCAAATTTCTCCCTTTGTTTGGGGGCATAGAGTCCCCTGCTATTTACCGACTTCCCTCCTTGGTTTTTCTCACCGTTTATTTCCATGCAGGTGATCTAGAAGTAGAGGAGCTATGACCTCCCCTTCCCTCCCCCCCTACGCCTTTGATACAGCTATAGAGTTACTGAAAGATGGATGAAAAGAATTTCCACTATGTTCTCAGGGAATGGCTCTTTGTTTCTTTCATTTACAAATTACAGCAATTATATATACAGGTAATAGTTGAATTTGCTCTGTTGTACCTTCTGACTTTATAACAAATCCTGGTATTTGTGCTTCTAGATCATTGGAAGAGTAGACCTCTCTACTACTGAAGTTCCTCTTGGAGTTTTGAAAATGGCGCTGAGGCTGTGTGTGTTGTGGAGCTGATGCAAACCATAATTGGTTTTAATATGCTGGTGGTATGGAGGGTTGGACTAAGAGTTGGATGAATTTCTGCAAATATGGGTTTTTCTTCTATCAAGCATATGTTTGATGCTGCTTTTTGCCATGTGATTTTTTTCCCCTTCTTGTTACCCTTGTAGCAACTTAGGACAGAATTCCACATGGCACCTCAATCTCACCTGCTTGCTTGGACTGTCACCGGCTGGACTGTCATCTTGGGGAACTAGAGGAAGAGATGTTGCCTAGGAAATGATCAGACAAGAAAGGCAGGAGCCTCCAGCCATTTAATGGTCAGAATAAGAAACTTTGGAAGCAACTTGATTGATTAAGTGTTTAAAAGTGATGTTGGGAAATTTGTACCTTCAGACATGCCATATTCTGTAATGTAGAGTTATAATAAGGTAGAATAAGCACATTTAGTCATTTTCCTGTCTGATTTACCTGGGAAGCTTGACACAGTGTCAGGATTATGTTCACATTTATATGATTGTAATATCTCTTGTCAACAATAGAGACCTTCAAATTTCTAGGTTCTATTGTATCTCAAGACCTAAAATGGACACCTAACATCAAAAACGTCATAAAAAAAGCACAACAAAGTACGTTCTTTCTGCGCCAACTCAGGAAGCTCAAACTGCCCAAGGAGCTGCTGATACAGTTCTACAGAGGAAGTATTGAGTCTGTCATCTGCACCTCTATAACTGTTGGTTTATTTCTGCAACCCAACAAGACAGACACAGATTTCAGAGGATAATTAGAATTGCAGAAAAAACAATTACTACCAACCTGCCTTCCATTGAGGACCTGTATACTGCACGAGTCAAAAAGAGGGCTGTGAAAATATTTACAGACCCCTCACATCCTGAACATAAATTGTTTCAACTTCTACCCTCAAAAAGATCCTATAGGGTACTGCACACCAGAACAAATAGACACAAGAACAGTTTTTTCCTGAATGCCATCACTCTGCTAAACAAATAATTCCCTCAACATTGTCAAACTATTCACTAAGGCTGCATTACTATTACTATTAATTTTCTCATCATTCCTATCACCCATCTCCTTCCACTTATGACTGTATGACTGTAACTTGTTGCTGTATCCTTACGATTCATATTGATTGTTTCCTACTATGATTTGATTGCTTATTTTACCCTATGACTATCATTAAGTGTTATACCTTATGATTCTTGACGAATGTATCTTTTCTTTTTATGTACACTGAGAGCATATGCACCAAAGACAAATTCCTTGTGTGTCCAATCACACTTGGCCAAAAAAGAATTGTATTGTATTATGTTGCTATATATTTGTTTTTCTATTTGTATTCTTTTTTCAATTTGTTCAATTAATGTTATGATTGTCTGTCCACTCCGTTTCACTTGTTTGACAAGGACAGCTGTACAAACGAAATAAATAAGTATACTTGGGACTTATTTTAGAATTAGAATTAGAATTTTTTATTGGCCAAGTGTGATTGGACACACAAGGAATTTGACTTGGTGCATATGCTCTCAGTATACATAAAAGAAAAGATATGTTCATCAAGAATTATAAGGTACAACACTTAATGATAGTCAGAGGGTAAATAATAAGCAATCCGGAAACAATATCAATATAAATCGTAAGGATACAAGCAGCAAAATTACAGTCATACAGTCATAAGTGGAAGGAGATGGGTGGTGGGAACGATGAGAAGATTAATAGTAGTGCAGACTTAGTAAATAGTTCGACAGTGTTGAGGGAATTCGTTGTTTAGCAGAGTGATGGCATTCGGGAAAAAACTGTTCTTGTGTCTAGTTGTTCTGGGGTGCAGTGCTCTATAGCGTTGTTTTGAGGGTAGGAGTTGGGTAGGGTAGGACATAAACTGAAATAGTTTATGTCCAGGATGCGAGGGATCTGTAAATATTTTCACAGCCCTCTTTTTGACTCATGCAGTATACAGGTCCTCAATGGAAGGCAGGTTGGTAGTAATTGTTTTTTTTCTGCAGTTCTAATTATCCTCTGTGTCTGTCTTGTTGGGTATATAGGCCCCTCTTTCTATTTTTTATACTTGTCCTTTTTATCACTCATTTTGTCAGAGTTCTTTATGAAACCATGCTGCTTGATCAATAGGAGCTGCATGCTATCAATTATCTATTTTAATTCATTGTATTAGTTATATGATAGGTAGGACGTTGTAGCAGATTTTGTGTATTATGCTTAGGCCAGACTGTATCTTATCAAAATGCAACTTCCAAAATGTAAAAAATGGGGTGTGAAAGATGATTATTCGACATTCCCCAATTTTAGTTTTATATATTTTGTCTCCCTTCTTCAACTGGGCCTTTATCAATGCTTCATTGGGAGGTAATCTGGGGGTTAGTCAGAAGTTAGGAGCAGTTGATGTCGAGGAAGGAGTTTCTAGTGTAAAGGAATAATTGTTCCCAGTTCAGCTATTTGGCAGCTAGCAGTGCAGCTAGCTATGGAGTTGGGAATGTCTGTGAGGTTGGACAGTCTCAACAGTCTTTAGGAGGTAGGGGCAGCAGGAGGGGCTGCAAAGCTTAAGCCAACAGGAATCCATCCTGATGGCAGTGATGTTAGATAGCAGTGGATTGGTTATCTCTCAAAAACACTGATAGGTCACACAAGATTCCCAGGCAGGCCACATGTAACCCTCAGGCCACCTGTTGTATGCATACCTGCTTTAGAGCTTTGCATTCACCTTATATGGTGATGATGCGGTCTTGTTGGGTTGTAGAGCCAAATCAGACAGTCATAGAGGTGCAGATGACAGACTCAATAATTCCTCTGTAGAACTGAATCAGCAGCTCCTTGGGCAGTTTGAGCTTTCTGAGTTGGCGCAGAAAGAACATTCTTTGTTGTGCTTTTTTGATGACGTTTTTGATGTTAGCTGTCCATTTTAGATCTTGTGATATGGTAGAACCTAAAGGATCCTCTTCCTAAAGGATCTGTGATCTCTTCTGAATTTTGTTCTTTTTTTGGGGGGGACTCTGTATTTGTTTTTCTTATCTCAAGTTCTAAATAAAGTTATAATATAAGAATTTGTTTTGTAGATCCTGTATTGGATCTGTCCAGGATATCATGATGGCAACATAACAGTTTTGTACAAGCTCTTTTAAGGTTTTAGCACTTCTGCAGGGTTTTAGAAATTTTAGAAACTCTTTTTTGGTGATGGAAACATGTGGCAGGCATGAGATTGTCAGCACCTCTGCATTGCTTTTTACCTCATAGAAACATAAGTTTTCATGTCTTCACATTCCATTCGTTCTAGCAACAAAGCATAGTAGTCCAATTCGTGATCCATAATACCTTCTGAGGCAGTACATTTCAAAGCAGTGCAAGAACAATGGGAGGGAATGTGATCCGGCTACTTTTGAAGAGGTGTGACTCCAAAACAAACAAACAAAAAACCCTATTGAAATGATGACTCAGAAGTCAGAGAATGAACACATCTGTTTGGTGCTTCCCTTCCATCCTTATCAGCTCATCACTCATCCAAATGGATCACAGTACTCCTCTGACTCTCTCTTTTTTTTTTCTTCAAATACTTTCGTAAAGTAGAAATTCAGCTACTTTTCCACTTTCCCTACCATTTTGTAGGAATGACAGGAGCTCCACCCACTTCAGTAGCAGCTGCATTTACTAATGTAAGTTTTTGATATGCCATTAAAAACCTCATTTAGTAAGAACAGATTTAAACAGCCTCTGCTTCACTCGTTCCTGCCCTTTGTTCTTTTAATCCTACAGGCTGTAATTGCTATAGTTCAGAGGCTGATCTAAACAAAATAATCAAGCATTTAAGACTGAAGTGCTTTGCACTTTCCTAGGGAATAGCTTCACACTATCTTTAAAAGTAGAGAGCATTGTTTGATATTATATGGGTCTGATTTATACAATTTATATAATATGATAATTTATATCATATAGTATCTTATAGTGTTTTAGTAAGATTGAATTTTCATTCAAGGGTTTGGACTAATAAGATAATGAAGGTTACAAGACCAGTTCCTGTTCCAAGAGTATACATACTGTACAGTGTGACAGACTAGCAAATTTGAAAAAAGAAAGAAAGTAGACAGCTTTATTACATATATACATTTCAATTATTATTATGGTTTGTTGTACAGTCATCCAGATGTTAAGACTGGAGTCAGCCAGATGTTAAGACTGGGTTTGGCATTCTAGTTACCTATCAAGTCCTTCCCAAGTACAATTATTATTTTGCAATTATTATTATTATTATTTAAAGGAATGTAGAGGTTTTCCATTAAGTTTGTTAAACATTATACTCAGCTGGCCTAATTTTCTGTGTTCATATGATATAAACTATAGAGGTTGGGTTTGTACTACACATTGGGTTATGAGCAGTGGTGAGTTTCAAAATTTGTTATTACCGGTTCTGTGGGTGTGGCTTGGTGGGCGTGGCATTGTTGGTGGGCGTGGCAGGGGAAGGATACTGTGAAATCTCCATTCCCACCCCACTCCAGGGGAAGGTTACTGCAAAATCCCCATTTCCCCCTGATCAGCTGGGACTCAGGAGGCAGAGACTAGATGGGGGCGGGGCCAGTCAGAATTTTTACTATAGGTTCTCTGAACTACTCAAAATTTCTGCTACTAGTTCTCCAGAACTGATCAGAACCTGCTGAAGCCCACCTCTGGTTATGAGCAGTGGTGGGTTTCAAAAAATTTTATTACCGGTTCTGTGGGAACTGGGAATTGTGAGGCAGAGAATAGATGGGGGCATGGCCAGTCAGAATTTTTACTACTGGTTCTCCGAACTACAGAACTGGTCAGAACCTGCTGGAACCCACCTCTGGTTATGAGACATATATATTTGGCTTCCTTTAACATTATTGGCAAAGTTCGCACAAAAGGCATACATTATGATTCACAATTTCAGTGTCTGACTTTACACATCGTATCTGATGAACCATACATCACAGACAAATTGTAGTTAAGGTTACCTAATTGCATCTGAACAAGCAGAATGAATCTGGTGACTTAAATAGCTCAAGAGGTATAAAGGAAAGTGAAGGGCTTGCAGTAATGACTTTAAGCCCTCTCCTCATATACTAGGTCCACCATATCTGGGCTGAAAAAAATCCAGACGACCATTATGTGCCAGTAAGGAAAGTTTTCCTATCTTTACTATCCAGTCAGAAGAAGCTTAGGGGCCGACCGTTTTCAGACAAAGTGGAAGAAGGCCTTCATACTTGTAGGTTCTTTCCCCAACTTTATTTTTTAAGAAAGAACAAAACAGTGGCTGACTTTTCTACCCCATGTTTGCTTTTAATGGGCTTCTCCAGATTCAGTCAGGATTTGGGCACTTTATAATAATTAAAATAGACCCTGAGTGAATCTCTGTCTGTCTGTCATCTAGCAATGGATTCGGAAAACAACCTGGTATAGTTTTGTCACTCGAGAGGTGAACATTTTGTGGGCTTAAACCAAATAGCCTTTAAGGCACCTTGGCCAGTTTGCTGAGCACATTGCTCTCCTCCAAGCCAAGTTTTTGGACTGAGGTTTGCCATTTAACTTTGCCTAATATGCAACTAACTTGCAGGACTAACAATAAACATGATATCTAAAAAAGAGTAATCTTTGAAATGGCAGAGGAATTAAGGCCAAGAGTAGACCTAATTTACAAATAAGTTTAGGAATAGAATAGGATAGGATAGGATAGGATAGGATAGGATAGGATAGGATAGGATAGGATAGGATAGAATAGAATAGAATAGAATAGAATAGAATTTTTTAAGTGTGATTGGACACACAAGGAATTTGTCTTGGTGCGTATGCTCTCAGTGTACAAAAATAATGACACATTATCAATGCAGTTAACTGTTTATTGGCAGGCACAATATACATACATACCAGAGGTGGATTTCAGCAGGTTCTGACCAGTTCTGGAGAACCGGTAGTGGAAACTTTGAGAAGTTTGGAGAACCGGTAGTAAAAATTCTGACTGGCCCTGCCCCCATCTATTCTCTGCCTCCGGAGTCCCAACTGATCAGGAGGAAATGGGGATTTTGCAGTAACCTTCCCCTGGATTGGGGAGGGAATGGAGATTTTGCAGTATCCTTCCCCTGCCATGCCCACCAAGCCATGCCATGCCACACCAACCAAACCACACCCACAGAACCGGTAGTAAAAAAATTTGAAATCCACCACTGATACATACACAAATACACACACACACACACATCATGAAGACATCAGTGGTGATAACGTAGTGGTGCCAACAACAAGATCAGGAAGAAGGAGTATGAGAAGCTGGAGAAGTACCAGGGCCTGAATTTTATTATTTATACTGTATGTATTTTTGTAAATTTTATGGTTTTATTGATATAAAGTACTTGCTACCAGGTGAATCGCTATATAAAGTCTTGTAATAATAAACAGATAAATCAATAAAGGAGAATATTTTTAGCTCAGGGTTGAAATGAGGGGTCTTTGGTGCTCTCTGAGCTTGCTTGTTTTCTTGAAGATGTTTCATTAACATCACGAATGCTAGTGCTAGGACCAGCACTGATGATGTTACCTAGTTAGGGTAATGAAATGTCTGCAAGAAAACAAGCAAGCTCAGAGAGCACCAAGGAACCCTCAAACAGATAAATCAACAAACGAAATATGATGTTCATTGCAGTCTCATTTAGATACTTTCTGATCAGTTTGCTTATAAATGGGCAGTCTAATGCAATCTATAATGTAGTAAAATTTTGCATGCATACAGGAAGAGTACAAAACAAGATGCTGGCTAAATTGGTAATCTATTTGTCTCTTGTTTATTACATCCTTGTTTATATGTTATCTGTATTCACAGTATTCATTGTAATATGTTCTGTTTATTTGGGAATACTATGCTGCTAACTTTGACACCTCCCCCCACCCCGACACACAAAGACAAATCCATTCATTCAACCAATTTTAAGATATTGAATAAAACAAGCCAGAGTTCTCAATGAATAAACACATGATCAGGCTCAAATTATCCTACTTTGGATACTTTATGCAAAACCCAGCTCTCTGATAAAAGGCTCTGATACTAGGAGAAGTAGAAAGAAAGAGAAGATAGCCAGAAGCAAGGTGGATGGATTCAATTACAGTGGCAATGATTGCCCTCCTGAGAGATTTTAAAGAACAGATTAAGGATAGATCATCATGGGTAATATTTATGTGGTCCCTCGGAGTCAAAAATGACTTGATGGCACATAACCAACCAATCAAAATATCCATAGCCCAAATATGTGTAATTTTTGTTATCCTTTAGCCAAGGATGCATAGGTAAACCCACAAAGTTTGAATATAACTCCTAAACCCTTTCCAAGAATCACTGAAGATGGTAATATTTAACACAGTAGAAAGGTAAAGATTCTAATTATATAAGAATTAATCATCAGGCCTGTATGAAGCACATCTGCTCTACATGAATACTCTTCCTGCAATCTGGATTATTGCAGCAGTCTAATGCTACTGGGATCTCTTGATTTGGAAAATAAGGTTGCTCCATATTGATACCATGAAACAGTGGATTGATTTGAATCAGTTGTCCAGTTCAATCTAGTGGAAAGCAGACAGTTACAACAATTCTGTATTTGAAAGGGGAGGACCATTTCTTTTCAAAGGAATGCTTCAACTGCTACGTCAGCATTAATCAAATTGTAGAGCTTCACCTCTTCCTGGTAACAGCATAAGCTCTACAGGATGCAGAGGAAATGGGAGACACTCCATTGATGATTGCAGCGCTTCAGCAGATGTACACGTAGAAAGTATTTTCTTTACATGATACAAAGAATTTTGAAGACTAATATTGAGATGAAACCAGAACTTTTTTTATTGGGACTTATGGAAAATAATTAGAAAACACTTCATCATTATCATGTCCTGTGTGCTAAGCACATTGGGCTACAAGTGTACTCCACAAGTTTTGGTCTGCAGCCACACTCTCTGCATCCTTCCATTAAAGACTGATGTTTCTAAGGTCTTCCTGAAATGTTTGGCACCAAGTTTTCTTTAGCCTTCCTCTTTTTCTCCGGCCATCGGTGGTATCCAATTGATTGCAGTTTTTGCTGGATGTTGCTCACTCATGCAGAGCACATGCCCAGCAATGTGCGTTCTTCATTCTGTCACTATCTCAGAGAGTCTTCGGAAATTACTTCTTTGTAGAATTCCCCATTTATGGTCCCAATACGAGATATGAATAATCCTTCTTAGACAATGTTATTGGAAGACATTGATCTTATGAATGCTTCTTGTTGTAGATTTCCAGATCTCACTGGCACAGATTTCAGTCACTATGACAATGACATTAAATAATCTAATATTGATTATTTATAATAGATGTGGTCTACATTGAGCAAATTTGCTGGAAGACAGAAGTTGCTTTACCTATTCAGCATTTTGCATCTGCTTCTGTTCCTCCATCTCTATCCATGATGCTACCAAGGTATTTAAATTGTTCCATGGCTTAGGACCTGGTTACTTACGGGACCGCCTACTACCATCAACAGCCTCCCACCGACCAGTACGCTCCCACAGAGAGGGGCTCCTCCAGGTGCCGTCGGCCAAACAATGTCGGCTGTCGGCCCCCAGGGGGAGAGCCTTCTCTGTGGGGGCCCCGACGATCTGGAATGAGCTCCCCCCAGAGATACGGAGGATTCCGGATCTGCGCACCTTCCGCCGCGAGTTGAAGACGCTTTTATTTCATCAAGCCGGCCTCGCCTAATTCTTCTCCCTTTAAACTGTAAATTTTAAATTTTTAAATGTATTTTAAAATTATGGGTTTTTAATCAGTATTAATTTCAGCCAGATTTATTTAATTCATTTTACTTGATCTTAAATTTTGTATATTTATGTGTTTTATCTCATGGCTGTGCACCGCCCTGAGTCCTTCGGGAGTAGGGCGGTATAGAAATTCAATAAAATAAATAAACTTTAAGGCCTATCTTCCTAATGTTTTCGGAGTGTTGTCTTCAATATTGCCAACTTGCATCAGTTCGGTCTTGTCTTCACTAACTTTTAAGCCCACTTTACTTGCCTCTGCTTCAAGTGCCAATGTCATATCTTTCAGCTGTGTTTTAGTGTTTGCAAGCAAAGCAGTTCTGTTCCAGTAGGACACCTACATTCTTCTCACAGTTGCTACTATTGAGCCAAGTACCACCTATTCTATGACATTCGTTTTTTCTTGCCTAAGTGTAGGACTTACCATAATTTTTAGACGCTCTGGAGTATAAGATGCACCTTAGTTTTTGGGGAGGAAAATAAGAAAAAAAAAATCTACCTCTGCCTACCAGCATCCATTGGTATTCATCTGGCTAGCATCCTGTCAGTATGAGAGAGTTGAAGGCTATTTGGAAACTGAAACAGTATTTACTGTGTGAGCAACAAGACAGGAGACAGCAAGGAGCCTAGGTGTGGCTTATGTCAACTGTTCTAAAGCTGCATGCTGTGCTGATCTCTGAAACTAAAACTGAAACAGAAACTCCTCTCCTCTGCTTGTGTTTTGCTTGTGTTGGAAAACCTGCTTTTGGTATTGTATATTTACTTTATATTATATATAAAGAGAAGTTATTGAATCCTATTGAATCAGTTACTTGTGTGTGCTTTCTGGATGTGATTGCTGCTGCAAATTCTGACAGTCCTTGCAGCAAATAGCGGACAGCCAGGTCAGCTTCAGCAAATTATTGCAGTCTGATTCAGCATGAGCAGCTGATTGGCAGGTGGATTGGCCTCCTGGAATACTCCCAATCAGCTGTTCCAGGCTGCAGGGATTGCCACAGACCATCACCTCCTCCGTGCCTTGCATTTTTGGCTACATTTGGAGTATAAGACATCCAAATTTTCACCCTCTTTTAGGGGGAAAAAAAGTCTTGTACTCTGAAAAATACGGTATCACACCACTGAGTTACATTTTGTTGGATAGGTCCCTGTGAGATATTTTCTTTGGTGTCCTCCCATTAAGGGTTTAAGATTAGTGGGACTATTAACAAATTGGTGGCCAGGAAATATAGTATTTTAAGCAATTATGTTTCAGTTAGCTTTGCTTTTTAAGGTTACTCAGAAGAGGATTTTATAGTAATGATCACTCTCATTAGGAGAGGGGAAGAAGAATTCAAGCTGTCCTGTATCAGGAAAGCTAAATGATTGTATATTAGAGCCAATTTAGTTTAATATATAATAATTCTTTTCACTCTGTTCCAAGCAGCTTCTACATTAACTTTCTTTCTGTTGGAAGATTAATCATTTTTCCCCATGTAGAACTTCTTATACTCATTCTACTTTTTTTTCTCCTGTTCAAGATGCAGTCTTAATACCACTAAACATTTATCTGTTCCACATTCAGAATTTCTCATCATTCTTGTATCGTTCACTAATTCCTTCATTCTCTTATAATGAGAAAACAAATCAATCTTGCCTTTGGATGTATTACTTTTCTATGTGCATGTATGATAGGATAGGCTTAAATCATGTATTTGGAACAAGTACAACTATACAAAAATAATTGCTGTGGCCCTGTCATTTTTTTCTATACTTTCTTACCTTGTTCCCACCCACCCACCCATTCATCCATTGATGATTGAGAATAGAATATTTTTCTTCTGGATTGCATTCTTTCAAAACATTGCACATTTTTTTTTTCCAAATGTATATTTGGTACTTCAGTGAATACTATTTACCACAGTATAACATACGGTATCAGCAACATATAGATTTCTATTTTCACATGCTATCTAGGTAATTTTGGATTTTGGATTTACGGATTTCCTCTCTGGCTACTCTCAGAGGGTCAGATTAGGTAATCATATCTCTTCAACGCTTATTCTTAACACTGGTACACCACAGGGTTGTGTATTGAGTCCCTTATTCTATACTCTTTATGTGCATGACTGCATTCCACTCATCCCAGTAATACTATTATTAAATCTGCAGATAATACAACAGTGGTGGGACTCGTCTCTGGGGTGGGGGGTGGGGAATAAGTCTGCCTATCAATATGAGGTGGACCAGTTGCTTTCATGGTATGGAGACAAAACTTGGTCCTTAACACCAATAAGACCAAGGAGTTTATAGTGAACTACAGAAGGAATAGATCAGACATCCAGCCCTTGCTTATCAATGGAGACCAAGTGGAGCAAGTGGCCAGTTTTAAGTTTCTGGGTCTTATCATAAAAGAGGACCTGATTTGGGGCGCTCACATGGCAGCACTGGTCAAAAGGACCCAGCAGAGATTATACTACCTGAGACTTCTCAAGAAACAACAACTGAATGAAAAACTGCTGGTGACCTTCTACCGCTGCACCATAGAGAGTATTTTAACTTACTGCACCTGTGTATGGTTTGCCAATGGCAGATAGGACAACACTCCAGAGAGTTAACATCATTGCCCAGAGGATCACTGGTTGCCCTCTCCCCTCTTTGGAAGAGCTTTATAGCTCCCACTGCCTTAAGAAAGTTCAAAACATTCTTAAAGATCCATCTCATCCTGGGCTTCCTTTTTTTTGAACTATTACCATCTGTCAGACGGTACAGGATAATAAAAACAAGGACAAATAGGCTGAAAAACAACTTCTATCCCAGAGCAGTAACTATATTGAATTCTACTGTATAGTGCAATATTTATGTAATATCAGGGGTTTTCAATTCAGTTGTATAGAATGTAAAGAATGTGTGTTTGTGTTTTATTTTTATAGTTATAATGTACACTGAAGATGGCATTTAATTTTGTTGTACGAAGTGCAATAACAATAAAGTAAACTAAACTAAACCAATTTTGGAGTTGAAGTCTACACATCTTAAAGTTGCCAAATTTGAAAAAAAAACACTGATGTAAAACTTTACAAGTTCCCACTGCATTATCATCTTGCTTAGATCATACTCATCTACACCTACTTAGATGTCTTCAAAGATTTGGGAATAAAGGAAGAGAAAATCTTCTTGGGATTTCAACATTTTTATCAGTGGTGGTTTTCAAATTTTTTTACTACCGATTCTGTGGGTGTGGTTTGGTGGGCGTTGCATGACATGGCATGGCATGGCATGGCTTGGTGGGCATGGCAGGGGAAGGATACTGCAAAATCTCCATTTCCTCCCCACTCCAGAGGAAGGATACTGCAAAATCCCCATTTCCTCCTGATCAGATGGGACTCGGGAGGCAGAGAATAGATGGGGGCAGGGCCAGTTAGAGGTTGTACAGTATTTACCAGTTCTCTGAACTACTCAAAATTTCCGCTACCGGTTCTCCAGAACTGGTCAGAACGTGCTGAAACACACCTCTGATTTTAATGATGTATGTTCAAGGGTTAGCCAATCATGTGTTAGCATGTAAAGGTTTTGCAGACGCATTGCAAAAATATCTCATTGATTAGAGAAAGGAAAAGCAAAATAAGGAGAATCACAGGTACTGACAGAACTTTACCAAATGGAACAGATCTGAAAAGAAAACTTCAGAAATAAGATAATGGAGGACAAGGAAGAAAGTAAGTCCAGGAGTCAATGAGCAAACAGGTATATCAATAACCTAATAGATACAAGTGATGGAATATAACGTTGTTTAGAACTGAAGGCTTTTTGCGGAAAGTAATAGAAAATTAAATGATAGGATCTCACCCTTTCCCCAATTCCTGCTTGCTGAACTACTTGGGATCAATGAAGCAGAAATTATTTTTTCCAATGTATTTAAGAACACAAGAAATATCCAGAGGCAAAGAAAACCAGGCTGTTCACAGGCAATAGACTGTGTGTTTCAAAACTCTATTTTGCCTTAATTCTCACCCTTTAAATTCAGCCCAGACAAGGTAAAACTTTTTGGAAAAAGAATTCAGCAGAGGACCCAGAGCGATGATGGCGTTCTTATTATAAAGAATGACATGCCAACAAAACTATTCTCACAATGGTGCGGGGTGGGGTGGGGGGAGATTGTTATCTTAATTGAACAATATGGATCTATTTTTATCAAATCAATCAAGAGTAAGTAGAACAGCAGTTTGCTGAGTGGTGGACAATAAGCTTCCCAGGATCAAATGCTTCGTTTCTGTGCTGAATTTCTTTCAAGGGTAAAGGCTTTGTCACTAATTTCTTTTTTTTCTTTTTTTCTTTTTTTTTTAAAGCACACACCAAGCAAATGAAGAAACCTTTTGAAGTTGATTAATGATGGAAAGCAACCTGTGAAGTTGCAATATAAGAACAAGTCATTGCTTAATTTGCAGGTTGCAACTTCCATGTTTAGGGAGTATTGTGAGATTGAAAACATCTCCTTTGTCGAAGAGGACTTGGTCTCAGTTCTTCCCATTATTTTTTTTTCCTGAGATCTCTTTAATAATTGTCCTAAATCTTTGAAATAATAGCTGAGCGAAGATTCACTTTGGCAAATGCTTTCACATGCATTCTTATCTAAGTTTCAATAGTTGTATTGAATACCCATAGATAATGATCTATTGCATCACTTCTGGTCCCTAGGTGGCCCATTTTTGGAATTCGTATTTTAGTCCTGTTGTCTTGCATTTAAACAAACATGCATTTCAGTGGATTTGGGGTTATAATTATTAATTCTACCATTTTAAATTAATATTTTAATTTTGGGGATTGTTTCTAAAAAAACAATTGTTAACTTTCTGCCTCTTTGAATCAATTAATTAAATGAATGTATATATAAACAAACAAACAAACAAATCCAATGCAGAGCAAAAAGTAAAACAAGTTGATTCTCCCAATTGCAACTTGGAAGAGTTGGATATTCCAATCTTAAATGGAATTTGAGTACAAAAAATTAATTTACAGTAAGTAGCAAAATACATATAGCTCCTTAAATAAAAAATAATTTTATTGATAGTTGTAGATATAGATGCAGCTGTAGTTGTGGATAGATATAAATACAGATTATATGGAGAGAGAAGGAGAAAGGGGAAGGGAGAGAGAGGGAGGGGGAGAGAGAGAGGGAGAGAGATGTCGTTATAGATATATAGAGAAATATATGGATAGAGACAGAGCAGACATATTCAGGGCTTCCATTAGGCAAGGAATATAAAGAAATAAATCGTTTGCCTTTCTACTCAGACTCATTGTGTATAGTAAGATTTCATCCCAGCTAAGTATTATTAAGATGTCTTCCATTATTTTAAACTGAATCCAATTCCCCTTTGCAGTGGGAACAAGCATTAATGAACCCAGCAGTACTTATTTCTATGTAGACATGCTAAGATTCAGCTGTTAACATCATTAAGTCCTCTTGAAATTGACTGTTCTTTACCCACTCCTATGGTCTGCTGATTTTGACTAGTGCTATGGGCATAGTGTGCATAAATCTCTTATTTAACTTCCCATGTAAAACAAACAATATGCTATATAATATCATGGTTCATGTAAGCATTAAAAGAAGATTATTTGTATTACTTAGGGTAGATCTACAGCAGTGGTGAAATCCATTTTTTTTTACTACTGGTTCTGTGGGTGTGGCTTGGTGGGTATGGCTTGGGCGTGGCAGGGGAAGGATACTGCAAAATCTCCATTCCCACTTCACTCCAGGGGAAGGATACTGCAAAATCCCCATTCCCTCCCCACTCCTGGGGGAAGGATATTGCAAAATCTCCATTCCCACCCCACTCTGGGACCAGCCAGAGGTGGTATTTGCTGGTTCTCCGAACTGCTCAAAATCTCTGCTATCGGTTCTCCAGAACCTGTCAGAACCTGCTGGATTTCACCCCTGATCTATAGATCCATTTCCATAAACTCAAGATATTATTTAGTGGTGCATTTATTTATTTATTTATTATTGATATAACATATTTTATCCTGGATCTCAAGGTGGCTATTGCTTTTATCCCCACAAGTTTATGACTTAAGTTAGACTGAGTGAGACAAAGTGAGACTTGCTGAAAATTACCCTGTGAATTTTCATGGCTTTTTCTAATCGGAGTATGGCAGTGCACAATGTGCATTGTGGATAAAAAAAATGAGTTAAATATTTTGTTTGTGACAGTGATATATTGTGTGATATATCATAGATATATATGATAGATATATCATAGACAGTGACAATGAATGTTAACATGCTTGCGAAGAAGGCAAAGAAGAGGCTGTACTTCCTGAGAATGCTCAGGAAGATAAATCTATCTCAGCATCTACTTTTGTCCTACTATTGCAGCACCATTGAGTGTCCTGACATATGGCATTCTTGCATGGTATGGGAGCAGCTCTGCAGCGGACAAAAAAAGCTCTACAGAGAATCATTAAAACTTCCCAGAATATCCTCGGACTCCAGCTACCAGCCCTGGATGACATCTTCGCATCTCACTATTTGAGGAAGTTGCATAACATTCTCAGAGACTCTTCCCATCCTGCTTACAATCTTTTTGGACTGTTGCCTTCTGGCAGAAGATACAGAACAATTAAAACTCGGACCACACATCTTCTGAATAGTTTTTATCCCAGAGCTATAATTGCACTCAACAATGAACTAAAGGGCCACCATCAGTGAGCTGTTAGACAGCATTACTTAATCTGTTGTGTGGATGTTTGGGTGGTTCAGGGGTGGGGAATTTGTGGTGGGTGGGTGGGGGGTGTTTGGGGATTGTTATGTGTGTTGGACCTGGTCTTTGGGTGTTAAGTGAATTTCGTTGTATGGGTATACTGTATATATATATGTTCCATGACAATAAAGTAATAAATTAAATATTTACAGATGAGATGTAATAGGAAGCTAGATATTTGACTTTGTGGTTCATATATGACACTACTTAAACGTAGTGATGTTTGGTACACAAAGATCCTTGGATGAAGCTAGCAAGAACCATTTCATCTATAGGCCTTTGAGAGTTGGTTACACCTATCCCATATCAATGGCACAAAAACAAAACAAAAAAACACCTTTTCATCATATTTTATGGATCATATTTTATCTGCCAAAACTTGAATGCAGCTATAATGGTACCTGGGAATGATTTTGGGAGATGGGGAAAGGAAATGCTGCCCTGGAAAATGATCAGATAAAAGAGGCCATAGCCTGCAGCTACATAATGGGCAGAGGAAGAGACTCAGAAAGGAACCTCTCTAACTTCTCAGGCTGTAAAAGAGGCAGCAGGAAAATCGTACTGTCAGACTTGCAAAATACTGTTAATGTACAATAAAGAATTAGCTCATCTTTTTGTGTTTCCTGTCCGGTCTACCTAGGAATGTGGGCCTAGTTTTGTCTATTACATACTTTTTCAGGAAAATAATATTATTTTGAACAATACTCTGCACAAACTTTTTAAGTAGCACCCATTGTCAATTTTTCCCAAATAATCCAGGAGAACATAAGTAAAATGGCATCCAAATAAAGATGAACTGCTGAGAGAATGCCTAAGGCACAATAGGCAGAGAGGAAGATCAAACAGAGGAAGTGCCATGGCAACAGTGGTGGGTCGCCCCCGGTTCAGACTGGTTCGCATGAACCGATAGTAAAACTGGCGGGGAGGCTCTGCCCACTGACCCGGATGTCATCATAGGTGATCTGCTCATGCGCGTGGGCGCGATGCGAACCAGTAGTAAAGTAGTAAATAGAACCCACCTCTGCATGGCAACCCAAAACCCTGCATTGTCAGATAACTGAAGTGGCAGACTGTCATGGAGGAAATAAATCAATGTACCGTAAACCTTTATCTCTATTAAGATCTACTTTAACAAATGAGCCTCTGAAGCAGTTAACAATAAATATTTTTATTTACATAAAAATAAATATCCTGTCAGCTATGTGTAATTGCACTAAGCGATGTTAGTTCTGACTATTCTTCCTCAGAAGAAAGATTCTTGTAAACCATCAGAACTGCATTAGAACTGCCCTTCTAACTGACTTCCAAACTGCCCACAGTTTTCTAACAGAAGAGCTGAACAGAACTCTCCAAACTTCCAATTGCCTTCTGAACTGCTTTCTGGACTGCCTTCTGGAATGCCAACGGTTTTCTGTCAAGAATCTCCTTTTATACTGTCAACTGTGACAGTTAGGGGAGGGAACATAAAAGCCCTGGAGATTCAAACCCATAGGCTGCCTTCTGATTGGCTCACCCACTTGTCCATTCCAAAATCCATTAATAGGCACAGCAATTGAGAAATAACTTTTCTCTCACACAGACAATGGGAAATCCTATCAGTGGCTGGAAAGGGCTGGGCTAAAAGACAACACCGGAGCACTGATCATAGCAGCACATGCACTAAGCATTGCATCCATAAAATCCCTAGAAGCAGAGGTGTTCTGTCCCCAGAGCATTTCATGCTCTGGCTGGACAGGGTTATTTTTTTTCTGTTTACCTAGCATATAGGTAAGTTTAGTAACCCGACTTTACTGGCCAAAGTAGGTGCAGCATGTTCCCTTCATAAAGAAATGTTTAGGGATTGTTCTTTAATTCCCCTTTCTTGTCTTGACACTTCCCGTTTCAAACATTGATGGATGTCCATTTCAGCCTCCATCTTCCATCCAGAGAGGCCATTTACAGTTTTTCAGCTGCGATCTCAACCCCATCTGGGGATATTGCAGATGAGCAGCATATTCCTACACACTTTTAGATAATTTAGGTGCTGGGGTGGGGGCTGATATTTAGTACAAAATGGGATTTGTAATATATCTACAGTATTTCCTAGGGCAAAATTTCTTGACCATTAGTTTGTCTATAATCTGGATATTTCTACTCAAGACTTTGACTTCCATGCAAAACTGAATTGGAGTTATCATTTTTCCCCCTTCTGTAATCAGCTTTTCACCTTTAAGAGCCACTTACCAACAAGGTACAATATGATTTTTCTGTCAATAAATACTTGCAAATGAGAATTTTGCTCACTTCAATTGAATTTCCCCCCCAAAAGATTACAAAAGAGACATAAAAATTGAACATGTGAACTTGATGAATTCATCCATTCTTAATGGCACCTTTTTCTTGGGAAGAAAGTGATTGAAATGACTGAATGATTGGGCACTATGAACTTACCAAACAAATTTGGCATTGAAAACCACAATCTGAATATTAATATCTAGGAGTATTTAAAGTCCTTAATAGTTAATACTGCCAATGCATTTGATGACATTCGGAATAATCTAGACATCAAGATTATTATTCATGCCATTTATCCTTTTAAATGTGTAGTTAGTCTGAGAAAAAAATAAATTACCATTTTTAACATCTAGGAAATTTCAAAGAACTTGATCTGTGGCACTTAACATGACTTCATTTTCAGCACTCTTTTATATGCACATTAAATTCTTTCTTTATTCAGTTCACTGAATGGACACTATATAGAGTTCAAGGTTTATAAGCTTATCAAGGAGGTTCACATGAAAATGAAGGGAAAATATGATTAGTACCTCCATGTGTATAATAGCAGTACCAGAGGTGCGTTTCAGCAGGTTCTGACCAGTTCTGGAGAACTGGTATCAGAAATTTTGAGTAGTTCGGAGAACCGGTAGTAAAAATTCTGACTGGCCCTGCCCCCATCTATTCTCTGCCTCCCAAGTCCCAGCTGATCGGGAGGAAGTGGGAATTTTTCAGTAATCTTCCCCTGGAGTGGGGAGGGAATGAAGATTTTACAGTATCTTTCCCCTGCCACACCCACCAAGCCACACCCACCAAGCCATGCCACGCCCACCAAGCCATGCCCACAGAACCGGTAGTAAAAATTTTTGAAACCCACCACTGTATACACATTATTAAAGAAGAAAAGTTACCTGTGAAAACTGATGTGCTCAATTCAGGTGGGAAAAAAACCCTGGATTTTTAACTCAGTAGTTTATTATATTTTCCTAGGCTCTTAGCTGGATTGTGGACAGTGGTGGAATTCTACTGGTTCAGACTGGTTCGGGCGAACTGTTAGCTCCGACTATCTCTCCGATTTTGAAGTGGGTCCATCCACTCCTGTGTTATACTCACTTACATTTCCATTTCCGAAGCCCAGCTGATCGGCACGGAAGAATGGATTGCCATGCCTCAGCTGCTTTCCTTGCTGGCAGCAATGTGGAAGGTGAGTTTTCTCCAAACTGCGCACGTGCATGCAGTGCATGTCTGGAGCGCATGTGAGAGCAGCAAGAGAGAGCACCTTCTTAGTTGTTAAACCAGTAGGATCCCACCCCTGATTGTGGGCATTCCTTCCCCAAGTTTTAGCCAGCCATTTCTCACTTCTACTGGGTGCAGTCAAACAGGCTTGAAAGTGCAAGAAGTTAAAGTCCAATAAATTTAGGATGCTAATATAAATATTTACTTATTTGCTGAATGCATAATATAATAACTAATTTATTTATATAATAATTTATGTCAATCTCAGCCCAGGATTCCTAGGCTGAGTCTATCAAGGAGGACTGATCTTGATTAATCCTTCAAAGTGAAATTAGGTTAGATTGATCAGCATTTAGATGAGGGATCACCAGGAAATTCCAGGCTGTGGACAAAATTGGGGAAGTTGGGGGAAAAAAAGACAATAGCTTTCATATTATTGTCAAGAAAGTACATAGTCATGTCCATTGTATGTGAAATGATCAGGAATTAGATTTGATTCAAAACTGTTGTCAAGGCTCCGACTAATGAACCCAAGCAAATCAGAACTCTGACACTGGAATCCTCCTCAAAGATCTTCTTTATTGAGTACATCATATCGGCACAGTTCTCTAGGAAAACCAATTCTAAATCTTTCCCGTGGTTTCAATATAATTAAAACTAGGAAATATCCCCACCCCCAAATGTCACAAGTCACGTTGGCCAATTGGGTTAATTGGCGGGCTCTTCAGGCACTCCTTCCCCAACTTTATCCATTGTCAGTAGAGATGACCTTGGTTCTCACGAGAAAGCTCTCTGTTGCGTCTAGTAAGGCATTCCAACCTCCTTCCCCCCCTTCCCCCTCTGTGTGGCAAATGAGGAACAGGAAAATGGCTGCTGCCAGGTTCGGTTCAAAGTTGACAACTGTCTTTATTTTTCATATCATTTCACCTATAGCCATGGCCATGGCTTCTCTGCATTGATATTAGAAGCATCTTTCCCACAATGCTTTCTTTTAAGTAGGACGGGGAGGAGAGATTTATATCACTGACATTTATTTTTGCCCTAATACAGGAATTTGTGTAGCTTATAGTCAAGTCGAAGTTGCTGTAAGTTTTTTTCGTGACGCATCTCAACGAGTCCTTTAAATGCTGTTTTAGTGAAAAAAACAACAACCTCATTTTGAGAGGAAAAAAAATAATAGTAGGGAAATGTAGCATAAAACTTGACAATAGTACTAAGGAATATGCACTTGATTAGGCAATTAGGCAAGAGCAAAATAGGTGGGTGTTTTATGCTAGTTATTTTTATGCATCGTTGGAGTTGTGTCTTGGAAGGTTGCTAATACATATTGAATTGCAAATTAAGATGACAGCAGTGGCAACACTGGTGACTTCTAGCAAGCACCTGAAGTTTATTTAAGAACAAAACTACTAATTAAAAGTATTTTCTCAGAATTTCAGCTTTAATTATGGACGAAATCTATTTAGCATGCCAGCGTGTGTTGGAGGCACCCAGAAAAATGCCATCAAAATAATCTATTCTTGTTGTTGGAGTTTGTAATGGCAAGCTAGCAGAAATGGTATTTCTGACAGTTCCTTACAGTAGAAATTAGTGTTATTTTAATTGCCCTCCAAATGTCAGGAGGGCAGATTAGTTAGACTGAAAGACACATAGCTACTTCCAACCACCTAACCAGCTGTCAACCAATCTCTCCTTAAAACTGACATTAGAAAACATGCTTGCATAAATCTTTGCTGCTATGCTAAAAGAGACATTATTATGTTAATTGAAGAGTCTAAGATTTAATTTGCTTGGTGATGGTGGTTTGCAAATGTATTCTTCATAGTGACTGCACAAGATTAGTAATGATCTACTTTAGATCTTAAACTTTTCTTTTAAATTGAACTCTACTTCAGGGCTGGAGCCAAACCTTAGTGTGGTGTTGAACTCCTCCCACTTATGACTGTATGACTGTAACCTTGTTGCTTGTATCCTTACGATTTATATTGACTGTTTCCTAATATGATTTTATTGCTTATTTGTACCCTATGACTATCATTAAGTGTTGTACCTTATGATTCTTGACAATGTATCTTTTCTTTTTATGTACACTGAGAGCATATGCACCAGGGGTGAAATCCAGCAGGTTCTGACATGTTCTGGAGAACCGGTAGTGGAAATTTTGAGTAGTTCGGAGAACCGGCAAATACCGCCTCTGACTGTCCCAGAGTGGGGTGGGAATGGAGATTTTGCAATATCCTTCCCCTAGAGTGGGATGGAAATGGAGATTTTGCAGTATCCTTCCCCTGCCATGCCCACCAAGCCATACCACGCCCACCAAGCCACGCCCACATAACTGGTAGTAAAAAAAAATGAATTTCATCACTGATATGCACCAAAAACAAATTCCTGGTGTGCCCAATCACACTTGGCCAATAAAGAATTCTATTCTATTCTATTCTATTCTGTTCTGTTCTGTTCTGTTCTGTTCTGTTCTGTTCTGTTCTGTTCTATATGATTCAAAGGTTTTCTTTTTTTTTCTCCCACCCTGTTTACCAGCCATATTATTCTGTTCCTTACATTGATGTTCTTGCACTTTTCCTGATCACAAGTACACTAAAATAGTCCACTAGAAGAGCACAGTGGGACTGAACTATTGCTTCACTTCATACTCTCCCTCCTCTTGGATTACTCACAATTTTGCCCACCATTGAAAAACAATGTTGTGTTAGTAGAGTGAGGTGACACGGTTAATCAGTTATGTGAGCCAAGGGCCCGTTTCATTATTACACAAGTTGATTACTAAGAAATTCTGTCTGCTGTAGGACTAATTGCTTCAAACTGTGAACTCTTCACTTATTAAGATTTTAGTTGAGCACAATCAGGGATTTCTAAGAAGAAAATGAACATTTTTATATGTATCAACCTAGTCTTTTGTACTATCATATGTAGGCTGCAAAGGTTTAGATAACTCCATGTAGGAGCAAAGAATTCAGGTTTTTTTGTGTCTTTGCAGGACCAATATTGTCTTGACAGATATAATCATAGCTCTACTAGGGTAAATAAAATGTGTACGCCAAAGTTAATGAAGTGTGGAGTCCTTGGTGCTCTCTGAGATTGGTTGTTTGCAAATCATCATCATCATCATCATCATCATCATAAAAATAAAAATCACAAAGTACCGATACTTACAAATTGAAATTGAGCGACTGTGGAAAAAGAAATTGTGTGTTGTCCCGATTGTATTTGGAGCCCTTGGAGCAATACCCAAAGGGCTACCTCACTATTTAGAAATTCTAAATTTACTGGACTTGAACATTTTGACTCTATAAAAAACCACCCTACTCGGAACAGCTTACATCCTCCGACGATACCTTAACAGTTCCTAGGTCCTTGGTTAGGATTCAAGCTGCTGAGCTATTAACCAGCCTCAAAGGCTATGAATCTCACCAAAGATTAACAACAACAACAACAACAACAACAACAATAATAATTTGAAAAACAACTTGAAAAGGGCCTGGTGGCTCAGCAGACTGATAGCATTGTGATTAACACCAGCTGTCTGCAATTACTGTAAGTTTAAATTGATTTTAAATTGGGTTATTTTAATTTACGGCCAATAATATTTAATTATTTTAAATTGCTTTTAAATTTTGTATGTATTGTTTTTTTACTCTGGCTGTTCACCGCCCTGAGTTCTATTCTGGAGAAGGGTGGTATAGAAATTTAAATAATAAATAAATAAAATAAATAAGTTCGAATCTCACCAGGCTCAAGGTTGACTCAGCCTTCCATCCTTTCTAAGGTAGGTAAATTGAGGACCCAGTTTGTGGGGGCAATAAGCTGACTTTGTATAAATATACAAAAGAATGAAGACTATTGCTTAGCGCATTGTAAGCCGCCCTGAGTCTCCGGAGAAGGGCGGCATATAAATCAAATTAAAAAAATAAATAAATAAAAGTCACCAGATATCAGGACTTGAGAATCGAACTGCAGAGACTCTGGCATAAACCAGTGCAGGTGGTTCCAGTGGTACTCTGGGTGCTGTGCCTAAAGACCTAGGCAAGCACTTAAAAACAATTGGCACTGAAAAGATCACCATTGATCAGCTGCAGAAGGCCACCTTACTGGGATTTGCTCGCATAATCCGCCGATACATCATACAGCCCTAAACACTTGGGAAGTGTTCAACTAGTGATTTGGGATACGAAATGCAGCATGGTCATCTCGTTTGCTGTGTATACTGTCATCATCATCATCATCATCATCATCATCATCATCATCCAAGTAGATAGATTATCAGTGATAGAAAGGAGTGGACTTAGATGTTACTTAGTTGGGAAATGAAACATCAATATGAAAACAACCAAGGTCAGAGAGCACCAGAGACTCCCACAGTTCAACCCAAGCTACAAATATTGTCTTCCACAATGAACTTTATTTTGGTGTTTATGCAAAGGTGTCCATGGTGATGGGAGGCAGTTTCTGAGCATAATGGCAAACCAGAGTACACACCTGATGGAAGCCTTGGCCAACTTAGGCCATGCTGCTGTATTGAAACTAAAATCCCAGAATTCTAAGAAATACGTACAGGAAATAAAATGTTGGCTTGTGGTAGTGTCTAGAGTAAAGGTCCTAATTTGCATAGTATGGCAAGAGCATGTTTGGTGTAACATTGGGCTCTGTTTGCATTTGTGGCTTACTAAACAAAGTGTGCTCAAACTGACCAATATTGTCTTGACAGATATAATCATATAGCTAGTTTACATTGTCTCTTTTATTAGAAACATTATGTGAAAGCTTTAAGGCTAGCAAATTCAGTAAACAAGAACATTTGAAAAACCTTTATTGCTACTAAGCAGAATCTTGAAACTCTATGATAGTTACTCTCTATATCAATTTAATCCAGTGGTGGGTTGCTACCAGTTTTACTACCGGTTCATTGATCGTGTGCTTTGTGCGCATGAATGCCAAACGTGTGCTGTACGCGTGTGCACAGTTTGCAAAAACTTTCCACTTCCGCGTTTCTACTGGGGAGAGCACAGCCGATTAGTGCGGCAATTCACTCTGCCACGCTAATCAGATGAGAAGATAAAGATAAAAAAGGAGCCCGGGCAGGCAGGTGGGCCAATTTGAACGTCCGGAGGTTCGCTACCAGGTGAGCGTTGGTGCTACCGGTTCGCCCAAACTGCTGGGTACCCGTAGCAACCCACCACTGATTTAATCATATCAGAGATAGAATTTCTGAGTTTCATTCTTATACTTCTTTCCTTCCCTGGACTAGGGATTGTTTTCTACCACAAATTTTATTTCTCCTCTGTGTTCCCAGAGTTTGCTACACATTCCATCACATGTATGGAAGACTGTGACTTGAAATGTAAGAAAGCTAAATGATAGAAACAGGCATTAAAGAAAGAAAAATGGTTAAATGTGAAACAAAGAGGAAAAATGTAATAAATCTCAGTGCTGGTGGTCTAATTTTTATAGAGTGGAGTTGATGAATGTACAAAGAAAAGTGAATGTCTGAATTTAATTATGAATGAAATAGCTACGATGTAAGGCAGAAAATATAAAGATCAGAAATTGTTTTGGAAACAAATATGGAACTTTCTGAATTAATGAGATCCATGGGAAAGATTATTTGGTTAGGTGATAAAAATGAATGGTTGAGAACAATATGAGAGAATACAGAAAGTGGAATTGGACTATTTGGAGACGAATAAATGATGATGATCATTCTTTGGTGAGTATTTTCCTAGAACAAGTAAAGTTCATTGAGGATGTTTGGAGCAGAGTTGGTCAGATTCTCAAAAAGAAAGCTGGAGAGAAATTAAAGGAACAAAAGTGACATACAAATCAATAGCTATAGATGTGGTAGAAATGAGGATAGTTTATCAAGACAAACAAATATGGATAAAGAAAGTAATTGGTGTTGGCACTGTATATATTAGATTTGACCATCTTGCCTTTTCTTATCTCATGCCTTCATTTTTGTTTTCAATTTTTTTTAACTCTTGGTGATTTGCATAATATGGGATGAAATAAAATTGTGTTTTAGTTATATAGTACAGTATACAGTATGTATAGTTGGGACAGTGGGCCTTAGCCACTGAGCTTGTCGATTGAAAGGTCGGCAGTTCAGCAGTTCGAATCCTTAGTACCGCGTAACGGGGTGAGCTCCCATTACTTGTCTCAGCTTCTGCCAACCTAGCAGTTCAAAAGCATATAAAAAAATGCAAGTAGAAAAATAGAGAAGGTAACAGTGTTCTGTGCGCCTTTGGCATTTAGTCATGCCAGCCACATGACCATGGAGACGTCTTTGGACAGCGCTGGCTCTTCAGCTTTGAAACGGAGATGAGCACTGCCCTCTAGAGTCGGGAATGACTAGCAAATGTGTGTGAGCGGAACTTTTACCTTTACCTTTATACAGTATGTATACATGCATACATGCATCAGACGATTAAACCTGAATAGCACCCTCCCATTTATCCTTCCTTCCTTCCTTCCTGCCTGCCTGCCTGTCTGCCTGCCTGCCTGTCTTCTTTCTCAAAATAATTTGCATTTGTTAAACATCCAATTCTCTTTCATCAGAAGAAAAAAAGACACCCTGAATATTAGAGTTTCTAGTTTTTCACAATGACTATTTGATTTTTCATCTCATTAGATTGTGTGATGTTTTTTTTCACACTAGTCTTGTCGTACTTTTCTAACATAAATGATTCCTGCCTTCCTTTTGAATTTTGTAATCAAATTCCAAGTGATACTTTTAAAAAAGAGAAAAAAATATCCAGCAATTTCTCTAACACAAAAACTTTAAAAGTTTCAAAATATCTCCCTATTTCTAATTAACACCAAACAATAACGATTTGCAAACTGTCATGATAGAATTTGAATCTGGATACAGACCTGATTCTCCAAAACTAGTTTTTGTTATTGAAAGGTTTAGCCCTCTGACTTTTTATAAAGTCTTCAAATAAAAATGCCTGTTTTAGTTACCACCATCCACTTGGAAAAAAGGATTCACTAAAGGAAGCATCACAAGTTTCTATTTACAAAAACTCACTCAACTACTTCATTAAAGGGTTAGTATATAGTGAGAACAAACAAAAAGGGGTCACTTGACCCAATAAACAATCTTTATCCTCAGGGAGTTAGCTTCAGTTCCAAACAGACTCACCCTTATAAAGAGTTAAATGAACTATTGTTCAGGGCACACACACCCAAAGAAGTCAAATGTTTTGTCTATTTATTTCTCCAAGAAAAAGAAATAGAAAGAATCATTCGCTGAAAAAGTAAGCTGCCCAGACAAGGAGATACAGAATGTACTTGCTAAATACCAACTGTTGTAACCAATCCGTGCCTACTGTTACTTTCCTAACTAATAAAGAAGAGGTTAATGAAGTCATCAGCATACTAAAAAGCAGAGACAACAAAAAGTGTGTAGAGTCAAGGCTATGGTTTTCCCAGTTGCAATGTATGGCTGTGAAAGTTGGACCATAAGAAAGGATGAGCGCCAAAGAATCGAGGCCTTTGAACTATGGTGCTGGAGAAGACTCCTGTGAATCTCTTGGACTGCAAGGCAATCAAACCTGTCAGTCCTAGAGGAGATCAACCCTGACTGCTCTTTAGAATGCCAGGTCCTGAAGATGAAACTCAAATACTTTGGCCACCTAATGAGAAGGAAGGACTCACTGGGGAACAGCCTAATGCTGGGAAAGATTGAGGGCAAAAGAAGAAGGGGACGGCAGAGAATGAGGTGGCTGGATGGAGTCACTGAAGCACTAGGTGTGAGCTTAAATAGACTCCAGAGGATGGTAGAGGACAGGAAGGTCTGGAGGAACATTGTCCATGGGGTTGTGATGGGTCGGACATGACTTCGCAACTAACAACAACAATGAAGACATAAACTCTTGCCACTTCTGTCTTTGTGCAGAGGCTCATGGGATATCAGACACATCTGTATAGAAAATCTGGAGGACTGTGGATTCACCTTTCGACCCAGCCCATATGACTTTGTGCTGTCACACCTTAACAAGTTTGAATGCAGCTGCTAGATGATTTGGCTGGCTTAGTGGGTGGATAGATTAAGAGTATTATTGAGGGCTTTTGTGTGTGAATAGGGTATATGAGTCACTGAAAGAACCATCTTTTTTAAAAAAACACAAAACCAAATCTTTGCTTATCTCCTCTCATATGTCAATAAGGAAGATAGGGAAAAAGAATGGAGGGTTTCTGTAAGAACAGAAAGGAAAATGTCAGTGAAAAATTATGAGATCAATACTGAAACACGGAGAAGCAATATTTACACTATTAGTCTGCAGTCGATTTTGGCCTGAGTTTGTGAAGAATAATTTCTTTTGTCCTATCAGTACTTGGAAACAGATTTTCTATAGTTTCTTGACAAAGGTTGCCACAGAAGATTCATCCATTAGACCAAAGACTACTCAGGATAATTGACACATATGGACTGAACTTTTATTGCCTCCTTTGTTGAAGAGATAATGAAGTCCATCCTTCCTCATTCTTCATAAGTTGTGATCAGCTCTGTTACAGGATGTTAAAACAACCAACCTTTATAAATCTAAATTTGTTTCCTTTTTCACAGCAAGGTCCACTAGCACCTGGAAGGCCCAGTGATGATTCTAGAAGCAGATACTGATGGAAAAGATCCTGACACTACTTATCCTCATTTAAGATATCTTAGGTAGAAGGATGAGGGACGTGGTGGCCCAGTGGCTAAGACGCTGAGCTTGTCGATGGAAAAGTCGGCAGTTCAGCAGTTTGAATCCCTAGTGCCACGTAACGGAGTGAGCTCCCATTATTTGTCCCAGCTTCTGCCAACCTAACAGTTCAAAAGCACGTAAAAAATGCAAGTAGAAAAATAGGAATCACCTTTGGTGGGAAGGTAACAGCGTTCCGTGTGCCTTTGGCATTTAGTCATGCTGGCCACATGACCACAGAGATGTCTTCAGACAGCGCGGGCTCTTCAGCTTTGAAATGGAGATGAGCACCGCCCCCTAGAGTCGGGAACGACTAGCATATATGTGCGAGGGGAACCTTTACCTTTACCTAGGTAGAAGGACTTCTCCGGAACTGGCAAGCAAGGGATAAACCATGCACACAAAAGACATTATTTTTCATTATGCACTTTTAGAATAGTTTTCATCTGAAAATTATGTTTACATTTTAATCAGAATCAATGCTTAATCAGGAACAGCAAAACTGAGGCTATAACTTGTGAGAACCTTGAGTAAATCAGCTCCAAATATATCAAAGTCTCTCTCTCTCTCTCTCTCTCTCTCTCTCTCTCTCTCTCCCCTCCCTCCCTCCTTCTCTCCCTCTCTCTCTCTTTGAAATTTTGGAGCAAATTAGAAACAAATAAAATTTATAGGTACACCTAGACAGCTTAGACATCTCCATTTTCATATTGATGCCTCTTGGACCTTAAATCTGAAATGTCACTATGAATTAGTTACTATCTCCAAAGAAAATAGAAGATTCTACCTTCAGGTGAACCATTAAATATGTATCTTCTGACTTTAAAGGAGGCATTTCAAAATGAAAAATTGTTGGCTCCAACTTTTTCCATTTCTATATTGTACGAGATGCCAGAAATGACTTTGAAAATGATTGCCTATGGGTATGAAAGAGTGTATACAAACTGCTTCATTTTACATCTCAATAGGCTAAGTTGCTTACATTAATCAACTTCAGGAAGACTTAGACAATAGAAACCTTCTGGTTGACCTTTTTGACTTTGTTTAGAAAATGTGGATGGTGATATTGTTTCTGGAAATACAGACCCTAATCCATGAAAAATGGAGTGATAAAGTGCAATCCCAGAGCAGAACACAAGAAAGGAAATCCCTCACAATGAAGTGTTGGTAGCATTTCTGAGAGACAAAATGACCTGACAATACTTGTCCCATCGTGCTGCAGTTCCATCATACTTTCTCCATCTAAGGAATAACAGCCCCATGGCAAAAAAAAAAAAAAAAAAAGAGAGAGAGAGAGAGAGAGAGAGAGAGAGAAAGAAATATATAAAGGGCAACTTTTTCTCCTGTCAGAGTAGATGAATGGCATGATATTGACATTTTGTGTGGGTTGTTTGGCAGTTTATTTCACATTTGCACTCTTGTCGCTTGCTGCTACCAAAGATGATGAATAACCTTAAAGTTTTGTGGGGGTTTTTTTGGTCTCTTCTCCCATTTCGTACCTTTAATATGCAGGTACTGTTCAGAGCCAGTCCTCACAGTCCTTGCTCATTTGCTTTTATTCTGTTTCCCTAGTTATATTTTTTAGGTCTCCTTTTAGATATGTATCTATATTACAGCAGATTAAAAACTCTATAAAATTCATTTGTACTGCAGTGGAATATTACTTTTTATATCAAATGTCATGCTCCTGATTCCTTAGTTCTGTTTATTTGCTTGCTTTTGACTTTGTTCATTATCCATATGCATCTGTGCCCCTGTATATGTGATTGTGTATTCACATACAGCAATATATAAATATATATTTTGAAATTGCAACACAGACGCAAACAAATACATACATACATACATACATACATACATACATACATACATACCAGGGGTGGGTTCTACTTACCTTTACTAACAGTTTGCAACGGGACTGCACATGCTCTTCTGCGCATGCGCAGAAGAGTTTTCATTACATCAGGATCAGTGGGCGGGGCTTCCCGTTAATTTTACTACTGGTTCTATAGAACTGATGCGAATCAGGGGCAACCCACCACTGATACAAAGGGTAAAGAGCCTTGATAGTACAGTGGTCTATGCACCCTGTTATTAACACAGCTGCCTGCAATTTACTGCTGGTTCGAATCTCTCCAAGGCTCAAGGTTGACTCAGCCTTCCATCCTTTCTAAGGTAGGTGAAATGAGGACCCAGTTTGTGGGGGCAATAAGCTGACTTTGTATAAATATACAAAAGTATGAAGGCTATTGCTTAACGCATTGTAAGCTGCCCTGAGTCTCCGGAGAAGGGCAGCATATAAATCAAATTTAAAAAAAAAAAAAGTAGTGACTCCAGTGTTATACCTCATCAACTGATGGCAGTACTGACATGCCAGAAGTTCTGATGTGTTCTTGCTATTTATTGTTTCATTTCAGTTGGCAGGAAGTTGCTGTGAGAAAAGGTTGTGTGGCTACTGTTTGCAAAATGGAAGCCTGTATTGAGTAGTTGCCAATGTACTTTTAAGCAATGTGCTGTGATTGGACTTTTGGCTGCCAAAACAGTCCCTCCAACTGAAATTGATCTCATTCCTTTCAGAAAGGAATCCCTATACCAGGGGTCAGAAACCCGCAGCCCTGGAGCCGCATGTGGCTCTTTCATCCCTCTGCTGCAGCTCCCTGTTGCTGGTCGGCTCCACAATTGATAGGGCTTTTGGTTAGGACAGGTAGAGGAAAAAGAATGCCATGCTAGGAGGAGACTCTATTGTGGGGGAACCGGACTTCCGATCGGCTCCAAAATTGAATAGGGGGCTTTCAGTTAGGACTTTTGTGGCTCTTTGAGCGTTTAAGTTTGCCGACCGCTGCCCTATACCACTACCCATACAATTATTTCCCATATAATTTGAGAATATATAAATTATTTTACTGCTTAATTGGAAGACAATCATTGGATTGTGAGGCAGACTTATTGGCAACTCAAGAGCAGGCCAGGGATGTTTATGCAATTTTATCTAAGAGATTAGATATTTGTCAGTTGTGTGTTTTATAATCCATTCTGAGGAGTCTGCAACTTTCTCGGTATCCTGAGATTCAGATCTCAAGCCAAACAGCATAAGGAATAATGTAAATAAGTAAATAGATAAGTAAAGGAAGTCAAAATCCAACTCAAGGAAATTTTAAACTTTTTGAGAAAGAAGCAAGGAAAAAAATAAACTTATTCCCCATAGGAAAGTAAAACTTTCAAAGCAAATGGAACATGGAATTGTTGGTTTTAGCTTGTAGAAGCTGCATATCATGACCTAAATTGTATAGCTAACCTTGAGAAACTCAATTTTAATGTCATTAGAAAAATGAAGGTAATTTCCATTTAAATTATTATCAAATCATAGTTCCTGCGCTTAATTATTCTCTCATTTTAATTCTAAAAAACATCCACTCAAAATTAAGCAATTGAATTGGCCAATAATACTTTTCATTTATCAATCAAATGTTTTAGGTCCCCAAGGAAAAAGCAAGCCACCTCTTCTTTGATAGCTGCTTTGTTATGGAAAACAGAAATTATGTGGTATTAATTGTATTCTTCATTTGAATCCCAGCTCAAGTCATGAACATGTAGCTAATTTTAAGATATGCATCCCTGAATAATTTATACCTGGTGCTGTAAGTAGCAATAGCTGTGGTAAGATGCTATTATATGTTTTTCTTTCCAAAGGGAAGAACCACCCTAAAACCACCCTGCTTCTATTAGATGAATCAAAGGCCTTCCCAGTAACACCAGTGTGGTTGAAACATCAATTAACTGTGACTAGTAGAGATGATTGTAGAGCTGAGCAACACTCTAGCACCACAATGGCGAACCTATGGCACGTGTGCTGGAAATGGCACAGAGAGCCATCTATCCAGGCACGCCAGCCATCACCCATTGTTCTTCTGGGCTCAGGCACTCATTGGAAATTGGAAGAGCAGCTCCCTTGCGTGCATGTTCATGCTGAGAAGCTTAGCTTCCGGTTTCTGGCACATGCATATGCACCAGCCAGCTGGTCTTCATGCGCACATGTGGCCAGAAATCAGAAGACCAGGTGATGACCGGTGCACATGTGCACTCTGGAAACTGGAAGCTCAACTTCCCAGCACACACATGTGCACTGGGTAACTGCTTTCTCATGCTCCTGCGCATGCGCGCCAGAGAGCTGCTCTTCCAGTTTCCGGGACTCCCGCATGTGCATGCGCGCTCCCGTTTCAGCACTCAGTGCCGAAAAGGTTCACCAACACTGCTCTAGCAGGCATATGTGAGATGGGTGGTAAATGAATGAGTGACAGAAGGAAGTATATACACCTATAGTTTCCTTTCCTATAGATTTCAAGAGGAACTTCCTTCCTCTTGAAATCACACATCCAACAGTGCTTGGAATTTAAATAGAAACAGGGATATATCTGGACAGCCTTGCTGAGCATGTTTCTGCTCATGTACTATGAACATCAAGAGAAGTTCTACCAAGAATTTAGCCTCTTTCAGATGTTAGAGTAGTCTGGAATGGAAGTCAGGCTTTTTTGGTATAACTGTCTGTTAACATAGAGCCTCTGGAAGTATACCCATCCCTAACCCACTTTGCATTTCAGAATACCCCTGACATTATTTAATTTTAACAAGTCTTTATATGAAGTACAATAGTAGATGGTCACCTTGTAAGAATTTAAGGTTATTTCACACAAGGCATTTTGTGGTTTTACCTTAAGACCTGGGTCTTATGATGATCCAGCTATCTTTCAAATTAAAAATTAATTTAAATGTGGGAAATGTGCACTGTTTTGGAGAGAAGTTTGTAGGACCAATGTTACCCATTTTGAATGTCTGCAACACATAAGCATACATATACAATTGAGGCATCATATCTGTCAGTATTATAAGAGTTATTAGAAAATTAGCAAGGAACTAGCAATATTATTTCTTTCTGTCAGTTTTTTTTTTATTTAAGAGCTATGAAAAAATGACTTTCAATGAATTCAGTGGAAGTTTGTTGCACCTGACAGAATAAGAGCTGATGTAAGTGTTCTGAATATAAATGTGTTTTTAAACATTGGGGGAGTACATTGGCAATAAAATGAGAAACAGTGGATGGTTCTCCAGCAGAGAGTTTAAGGAATACAAAGAGAATCGGAGCCATTATTTTCTTAGTTTTATTTAAAAATCCTTCAAGGTAAACTCCTGTTCAAGAAGTTAGAAAAAAGTTAGTTTCTGATGAATGCTTTTATCGCAGGAATATATCTGGAAATGCTACATCATCTGAAGCCAAGTTTTCATGGCAGGCTAAATTGAAAAAAAAAACAAAACCCAGATTTAAAAAAATCCACAATATAATGCAAGTGAACATTAAAATGCAAAGATTAAAATAAATGCCAAGGAGAAAATTATAATGCCTAGGATTGATTAGTTGGTTGAATGATTTTGGTACAAAAAAAAAGAGAATTATAGGGAAAAGATAAATTTTCCTCAGTAAGGTAATCCAGGACTAGGCAGTCATCATCAAGAATGTTCTTTCAAAATACTCAATTGGGTCCTGAGTCAGGAGAAGAGATGCTAAAAAGTACCTCAGAAGAATGTCTATGGAGTTTCTCAGTCATTCAGGTCATAGTTGTCTCAAAGTTTTGAAAAAGTCATAAAAGAGTTCATCTACATTAGAATTGAAAAGCCCTCCCTCAACACAGGGGGGGGGGAGGAATATGACACCACTTATCTCCAGGGGTGATATTCACTTATCTTTGCTACCGGTTCACAAAAGTGAATGCACATTCACAGAGTGTAAAAAACAGGATGTGATGTCATCCAGGCAGGAGGGTGGAGCCTCCCACAGCCGCCACTACTGGTTTGCCCAAACCGGATAAAACCACCTGAATACCACCACTGCTTATCTCCTGTCTATAGCAAGTCCTTTCAGCAGTTCCAAGAAGATTCCACAATCATTTGCACTCTGATTCAGGCGTGACCCTTAAATTCACAGATAAACCTCCTGTTCTGTCCCCATCTCACAAACGCACACAAACAGACAGCCGGGGGTTAAATAAACTGGCAGACAACCAATTCTTCCGATAAGAGGCTTGGCAGCAACCCAGTAGCTGCTTGCCAAGAACTTTACTCATAAACAAAATACACACAGTTCAAAAATTGTCCAGTTCGTAAAATAAATCCAAGGCAGATGATGTTATTTCCAAAGATGCAGTGTGACTCGATAGTAGTTAGTTTTGTCCATCACAGAGTCTGAATGGCCACCTCACCCCCTTTTATAACCTGTGGGGTGTGGTCCAGTGACTCAGCTTAATCTCTGGCACGCCTTTTCTTCTGTTGCGCGCATTTATCTCTGCGACGCTGCCGAGGATCCAGCCAAGACTCATTTCCCTCATCACTGTCCACCTGTGGCTGCATAGACGTGCTTGGCCCCGGCCCTATCTCTTGACCTTCGGCGGACACCAAAGGCATTGCCAGAGAGGAGGGTCATGGAGAGGGAGGTCTTGCCAACTCCTCTCCTTCACTTTCGGAGTCCTTTCCTGCCAATGACACAGGCTCAGGTAACAGAGCCACAACACCCCCTAGTGGCCTCAACAGGTCTCAGAGAGAGTGCTAATGACCAGATGACTGTAAAGAAATACAATGCTTCCATTCCCTTCCCCCACAGCTTGACAGCTATCCTTCTATCCTCCCATCATCCAGTCACAACTGATGAAGCTTCTTGGATGAGAAGTTAAATAACCCTCCTCAAAACCAACCAAACAGTCTAGTTGCCTTTAAAAAAAAGCACCTTTGAGACAACCTCAGAAAAACTTAAGGGGTATGAGCACGGTATAGCGGATAAGATATAGTGGATAGGTTAAGTCTAAGAGAACCAAGTTCAAGTTTATTCTCAACCATTGAAGCTCACTGTCATATCTCTGTCCAACCTACCTCACATGGATATTGTTATGAGTAAAAGGTATGATATAAATCTAACCAGGCAAATACAAATAAGTCCCCCAGTTTCAAACTGAAAATGTTTTTAAAAAACAAAAACAACAACAATATATCAATGAAATTTTCTTTATTTATATTTTATTTATATCCCACCTTTATTATTTTTTTTAATAAACAACTCCAGGTGACAAACATATCTAATATTCTTCCTTCCTCCTATTTTTATCACAAGAGAGTGACTGGATACACTGAGACATGCATACATGCATTGGAAGATTATGAAGATTTTTGTACATGTGAGGCTGAGAGTAATCATGTGACTAGTCCTCTGGTTTTCAAGCAGGACCAAAGTATCATCTCTAAGTTCTAGAAAAAAAATTACGTTCACCCTGAAAGAAAATATATTATAATTATTCCTAGTATGAAATTGCTAATATAGTGGTCAGGATGTTATACTAGAAGCAGAAGACACAGGTTCGGATCCATGCTGATCTGGAACAAGCCCTGATTTTTCACTAAGGCTATTATCAGTGATGGTGGCCTCTTGGCCTAGTAGATAAGATGCTGGGTTTGTTGACTGGAAATTTGGCAGTTCGAAACCCAAGCTTGACAGGGTGAGCTCCCATTTCTGTCCCAGCTCCTGCTCACCTAGCAATTCGAAAGCAGGTAAATGCAAGTAGATAAATAGGTACAACTTAGGTGGGAAGGTAACAGCATTCTGTATGCCTTGGCTGGCATGACCACAGAAGGTTTTTCAGACAACACTGGTTCCTTTGGCAAGGAAACAGAGATGAGTGCTGCCAGGGATGGGCTTCAAAAATTTTAGCAAGGGGTTCTCTGCCCAGTTGCTGGGTTGGCGTGGCCTAATCGGCCTCCTGCACCATGGGGGGAGGAGCTTTTCTTGAGCCTCCGGGCGGGCAAAAATGGCCTCCCCAAGCTCCAGAGGCCTTCCCAAACTTCTGTTAGGCCCGTTTTTTGCCCTTCCTGAGCCTCCGTGTGCGCCCTGCCCTTACCTGTATCCAAAACAGGCTGCATGGGGACTCCTGGGCGGGGCGGGGTGGGTGGGGCCAGCCAGGAGTGGGATTTGGGGGATTCTCCGAACTGCACAGAATCTTAGCTAAAGGTTCTCCCAAACCCCTGCAAACTCCCAGCAGCTCACCCCTGAGTACCGCCCCCTTAGAGTCAGACAAGGGAAAGCTTTACTTTTCTTTATTCTCAGTAAAACTGAATTTCTTTCTGTGCCCTCTTGATCTCCCCCAAAAATGCAAGATGCCAATCTCATAAATCTAACAAAGTTAGGCTTATTTTTTTTCCCCCTAGCCTAGCTGATTGAGAAAGAATGATTGCTTCTGATTTCAAGTCTCAGTCTGACCCATTCAATTTTCATGACATTCTGCCAGTGTGATTTTTAGGATCAATGAGAAGTACCAATACAAGCCACCCATCCACCCTCCCCCAAGACTGCTATTGCAGCTTCATCTTCTCACATTTTTGAGTTAAGAGCCCTTGTTGTTAATCGATTCTGAAGATTATTACAGTACAGTTGTTAATTTTGATAATGCTTTTTAAAAAACAACAATGAAACTGCTGGTTTAAATTCAATTCTCATGGGCAGCAAAAATACATTAATTAAGTGATTCGTTTTGTAGCTACTATGTCAGAGCATATGCCAATGATTTAACAGTTACTGCAGAAATAACGGTAGAGATCAAGTAGGCAATTCTGGCATTAGTGGAACTCATGGAGCATGATGCACGTCAAAGTTACATTAAAAAAATCTCCCATTTTTTTTACACAAGGAAAGATGATTCTGAAATGTTAATACAAGCACTGATGTGAAAAACCAATGCAACCCACTAATGAAAGGTTGATTTCTATCAGTATTAGTGTGCTTTGTTTGATTTAACTTAGTATGTTTTATGAATCCAGACATTGCAGCCTTTAAACTATGGGGGATGTTTTAGAGTGAGGTATGAACCCTGGGGCTTAAAAAGAATGATTCACTAAAAAGTTAACAAAAATGCTGCTTAGGTCAATCTGTGAATTGACTGATTTTAGGATGAAGTAAAACTTTCAGGTTACGATTTTTCCACACTGTAGGCCCAATTCTTAGCAATTATATCTCATGGAGAAATCCTGTGGAATATTTTTACTGTATCTGAGCTACATTAATTCAGATAGCAAATAGATGATAGCAAATAGACTCTCTCTCTCTCTCTCTCTCTCTCTCTCTCTCTCTCTCTCTCTCTCTCTCTCGTTTGTCATTTTGTCTCTCTGTCTTAGATACTACTTAATAATCAGTTTGATGTTTGCAGCCAAAATATATATTTTTATATATTGTTGCAACGTTTTTGAAAACTAGTTATTTTGAAGACTTGTGTAGATGGGTCTGTGTCTTATACATTTATAATGCATATCACTCACATATATATTTCTATATAAATGCTAATGTTTTAAAAGCCAGGCCTTTGAATTGCACGATCACTTGCATATTCACCAATGAAAATTGTACCAAACTAGGAGACAAAGAGAGTTCAGAGTTCTGCAATATAAGCTCTAATAACATTAGAATGAAATGATAACTCAAAGCAATTATTTCTTCCCCACATACTTGATGCCAGATCTCAGAAGCATGTCTCCATCCTCATTCTTCCCAAATATCCCCAAAATAATCTGATTCTAGATCACAGAAAATGAGAGTTAAGAAAAGCTATTGAAAGAGAAATCTTTCCTGCAGCTGAGTTCTCACAAAATAAATAGCGCAGCCAACCGTAGGTTTAGAAAATGCTACTCATTACTAGCAAATAAGATGTTGAAAACCAGCTGAATAGAAATATTGATTTCAGTATAAAGGACATCTAAAGGAGACTGGAATCCCCTTCTGACTGTCACTGATTTACTTCATTGCCCCTGAAATGAAATATATATGAAATGGCAGCCTATAGTCTATAAGCTAACATAGAAGAGTTGGAGTCCTTTCTTAGTAAAATAGGAATTGGTTCATGCAGAAAATAATAATGATGATGATAATGATGAAGCTGAAAGTTATTCATTAATATATCTACTTGTTTGTTAATTAGGGAACAATCAATGCAGGTAGTCTTTGATATACAACCATTTGTTAAAAGACCATTCAAAGTTACGATGGTACTGGCTTGTAGCCATGATGGTGCAGTAGTTAGAATGCCGTATTGCAGGCTAACTCTACCCACTGCCGGCTCAACATTGAATCCTTGAATCCTTCCAAAGTCAATAAAATGAGGGTCCAAATTGTTTGAGACAATATGCTAATTCTGTAAACCACTTAGAGAGGGCAATAAAAAGCACTATGAAGCTATATATAAGTTTAATATACAGCTGTATATCAGCAGCTATTTCTGCTGATCACCAGCTGCCAGCAGTTTGGCAGATGAAATCTCACCAGACTCAAGGTTGACTCAGCCTTCCATCCAGTGGTGAAATCTAAAATTTGTTACTACCGGTTCTGTGGGCGTGGCTTGGTGGGGGGAGGGTAATGTGACTGGGTGGGCATGGCCAATTTTTTTTTTTTTTTACTTTTAAAACCATTTTTTCTACAACCACTTCGGCGAAGAGATTGTAAAAAAATACTTTCAAAAGGCTCTGACGATTGCCTGATCGTCAGAGGGTTTTTAAAAATCCCTCTGCCGATCAGGCCACTCAGCTTGGATCGGCAGAGTTTGGATCGGCAGAGGCATTTAAAAGAAAAAAATGTTTTTTCTTTTAAATGGCTCTGACGATCCAAGCTGAGTTGCCTTGATTGGCAGAGGGTTAAAAACCCTCTGCTTCCATCCTTCTGAGGTCGGTAAAATGAGGATTCAGATTGTTGGGGGCAATATGCTGACTCTGCAAACTGCTTACAGATGGCTGTAAAGCACTATGAAGCAGTGTATAAGTCTAAGTGCTATTGCTTTTGCTATTATAATCATCATTGCATTCTTGCCAACATGTGATCAGAATTGATGTTTACGACAGCTGCAATGTCCCAGGGTTATATGATCACCATTTATGATCTTCCCAGGGGGCTTCTATCAAGCAAAGTCAATGACAGCTATGTGGTTCATTTAATGACTGTGGTATTTCACTTAACGACTTAACCACTGCAGCAAAACAAATTGTGATATAGGGCATGACTCGCTTAAGGACTTAATTTTCAATAATAATTGTGATTGTAAGACAAGAACTACTTGTAAGGGCAATAGTGGGTAGCAAATTAAACACTGGTTAGGATTAGAATATGGGCTGGCAGCACACCTTATTTTAAGTAAGTTTAAAATGATATTCCAAATCAAGGAAGAGAGTTTACTGCTATGATAAAGGAAGAAGCAGAAGAAAGTTCATTTTTAAATAATTAATTGTTAGAACAAACCTGAATGCTTCTTCCCATTTTTCCTTCCTTCCTTCCTTCCTTCCTTCCTTCCTTCCTTCCTTCCTTCCTTCCTTCCTTCCTTCATCCCTCCCTTCCTTCCTTCCATAATAGTGACTGAAGAAAAGGGAAATCTTTCCTAGCAATCTAATGCACATATAGAAAAATAGAACCTGTACACACATGAAAAGGAGCGGATGCAGAGCTCCTTGGCATTTATTAATGCTAAATCCTGGTTCTATATCTATAGTCAAGTTTGAGAGGTGAAAATAAAAGAACTCACCAAGCTGTCTTTTATATTTCACTTTGGTTTTAGAAAGTACTATTACGGACATAATCTGAGAAAAAAAATAAAGGAACTTATGATATTGAGTAGGAGACCACTCAAGTATTAGAGCAAAAAACAGAATTGCACATAAATGGATTTTACACCAGAAGAACATTAGCGCAGCCTTTATTTTAATCTAGGCCGGGGGTCAGCAACCTTAAACACTCAAAGAGCCACAAAGGTCCTAACCGGAAGCCCGCTTCCCCCATCATAGTCTCCTCCTAGGGCGGTGTCCTTTTTCCTCTGCTGACTGGAAGTCCGGTTCCCCCCACCATAGAGTTTTCTTCTAGTGTGGCATCCTTTTTCCTCTACCTGTCCTAACCGAAAGCCCTATCAATTGTGGAGCCAACCAGCAACCAGAAGCTGCAACAGAGGGATGAAAGAACCACATACAGCTCCAGAGCTGCAGGTCGCTGATCCCTGATCTATGCTTGGGAGGTTTTAACCAAGAACTTGGTGTAGCATCATTTCTCACAAATGCCCTGAGATGACTAAAACTCTTCCGTGAAAACATCTGCAGCAAGGAGGCCTCTACTAGTGCTCTCCAAACATGGAAACACCTGATTCCTAAAACGAAATGAGTGAACATTCCAAATTTTCCTGCATTTAACTGCCCCATTGATTGATTATCAATAATTAACTAGGATTAATAATTAATTAGGATTAATGATGCATATGGTTTAATTAAATGTTAATATTAATGATTGATTGATTGATGAATGGCTCTATGACAGAGCTAATTGAAATGCACTTTTGTTTTAGGTGTTACACCATTCTGGTTTTTTAATTTTGTTTTTATGCTTTTAATTTAAATTGGTTGGTTACATGGTTTTATTTCCTGTTTTCTGACTGCTTTATTGCATACATCATCCAGAGTCACTAGATAAGATGGGTGGTTGTATAAACAAACAAACAAACAAAGCATATAATGTCATGTGGATGTGATCATGGCTTGTAGCAGATACCTGGGTTAATCATATAATTTCAAAATAACCTAAAATCTTAAGCAGCCCTTGGTCAGAGTTTTTCAGACTCTGAAATGAAGCATTGTTGCTGTGCAGTTAATATCTATGACTTTTATCAGCACTAACATATGCATTCAATCAAATAATGAATAGGTTACTATAACTTCACTTTGGTCTGAATACATATTTGGGGAATAAAAAAGCAATATCCATTAGAACAGGGGTCTTCAACCTTGGCAACTTTAAGACTTGTGGACTTCAACTCCCAGAATTCCTCAGCCAGCAAAGCTTGTGGACTTCAACTCCCAGAATTCCTCAGCCAGCAAAGCTTGTGGACTTCAACTCCCAGAATTCCTCAGCCAGCAAAACTTGTGGACTTCAACTCCCAGAATTCCTCAGCCAGCAAAGCTTGTGGACTTCAACTCCCAGAATTCCTCAGCCAGCAAAGCTGGCTGAAGAATTCTGAGAGTTGAAGTCCACAAGTCTTAAAGTTGACCCCTGCATTAGAACACAATTCTTTCTCCTGTATTTTTGCCATTCATTTATCCAGTGGTAGGATTCAACTGGTATAACAACCAGTTTGCTTCGCACGTGCCCAAATGGACGATCCAAACAGGCGATCTGTACGTGTGCAGTACATTTGAAAACAGTACCTTCTACTGCAGTTCCAATGAATCAAACAGCTGAGGAATGGCAATCTGCACTGCCGCGCCTCTCAACTGGTCTTCAAACAAAGGAAATAAAGGTCAGTATAGTGAAGGAGAGGGTGGGCAGGCCCAGCTGATCATTGGAACAAACCGGTTCACTCTCAGCTGATCATCGGAGCTACCGGTATTCCCGAACTGATCTGAACCGGCAGAATCCCACCCCTGCATTTATTCAGATTGAAAAGGTAAGAGTGTCTCCAATGAAGAAACATGACTAATAGATAATGAAATCTGACATTTCTTAGGGAACCAGAGGCAGAAATCAATGGGTCAATAATTCTTAAGAAATTATAGATAGGATGCCAAAAAGCTATAAGGAGTATTAGTATTGTTTGGTGTGTGATATAAAAATGTCAGTGGTGCAAAGAACAGGGTAGTATGCAAGTACGATGGGGGGAAAGTGCTTTAAAATATATATTTTTAAAAAGTTGGATTTTTGTATGGTTCCTTTTCTGCATAATAATCCTGTTTGACAACTGGGTTACATACACAAAAGGTTTTATTTTGAAATACTAAACATTAATTATAAGAGAGCAAAAGTCAAATAGCTGGATTTCCTTTAGTTCTTTCCAACAAAACTATGAAAAGAAATAATGTTTGATGGCAGAGCAGTCCTACTTCTCAAGCTCAGTGCTAAGAGGTTTATTAGAAAAATCTTTTTATGCCATTAAAATGTTTTTCCACTTTGTAATCCAAGAAATGATTTAATCTCTAAACCACTGAGCTTTGCTGGATCCTTTGATAATTCATTAGAAAATACTCTACTACTGTCAGTGAAAATGTCTTCGTTATTATATTAAGAAAAGGGAATATCATAATGTGAATGGAGGGGAAAGGGAATGCAGTTCATATTACAAGAAAAAGAATAGTTTTCTGTGCCTTAAGGCTATATTTATATTCTTGATTATTACAGAGCAGTTGGCTTAGTTTTTAAGTGGTCATGCTGTATGCCTATGGAGATTCTCAATCATTCAGACTATGGTTGTCCTAGGGGTGAAATCCAGCAGGTTATTACAGGTTCTGGAGAACCGGTATTGGAAATTTTGAGTAGTTTGGAGAACCAGCAAATACCACCTCTGGCTGTCCCCAGAGTGGGGAGGGAATGGAGATTTTGCAATATCCTTCCCCCTGGAGTCGGGAGGGAATGGGGATTTCGCAATATCCTTCCCCTGCCACTCCCACCAAGCCACACTATGCCCACCAAGCCATGCCCACAGAAACGGTAGTAAAAAAATTTGGATTTCACCACTGGTTAGCATCAAGGCAACCTGAGTGCTCCGAGAGGAAAGAGACAATGGAGCTGGCATAGAGAAAGAGACAGAGGCGGAGCCTGGGCCATCCATCAGCCCTCTGATGGAGAGACAACAGCCCCCAGGTTTGGAGGTGGCTGATGAGGAATAGGAGGAACAGCTGCATCCAGTGCCTGACACGCGGATGCGTAGAAGGCAGAGGAGAGGACAGCAGTGGAAATCCATGGGCCGATCCTTGGGAAGGAAAAGCCACCGCTGCTAGCAAAGTCCCACCCTAGCTCTGGGGATAAAAGGCAGGGGGCGGAGATGAAGAGATTTGGCAGACAACTATTCATTTCCCAGCCGGCCGCACTGCGTTGTGAGAGAAACTTTTTGTTGGGGCTGCTGGTGCTTCAAATAAAGGAATCTTTGAGTTAACTTCAGAGGGTTTGTCATGTTTGGGGACCCGGTTCAGAACAAGTGGTTTGTATTCCTGACTGACTTTTTTTTTAACTTCTCAGTCAAGCCTTCAGATTCCATCTATTGGCTGATGGTAGCCCATCTAAAATACTAATCAAATTTGACCTTGCTTAGTTCTATGAGATCTGTCAACAATGTTTATTACATTGTTGTCAGGGACTAGTGCCATAAACAAAAACATTAAAAACTGTTAAGGATATTGTTGTGTTACCAACCAGCAGAGTAAGTGCACAGAGAAACAGTACTGAGAGCAATGAATACAATACATACAAACTGGTTTAACAAAGCTTTTACTTTGTAGTGAAAAACAATTGCATAGTCTTTTAGTCAATCCAAGTCTTTAGCCATTCAAATCAGTCCGAAGTTACAGATATCTTCTTACCAGACAAACAGCAGTAATTCACGCTGGTAACAAATCACGATGATAGCAGATCCATCCACTTCTTCACACATGACAGTAACAGTTTCAACCAGCAAGTCAAGCAGCAAGTCAAGCAATGATGAGAGCAGGTCCAACAATGTCTATAGTTCGGCTTCCTCCTTATATACAGTTTACACTAGTAATTATCCACTTAAGATAAGTGAAGTCAGCAATGCAATGACTCAACAGTACAATTATGATAATTGCAGTCAGCAGTTAGTCAGCAATCAGTTACAATGACTTATCAGTACAATTACTCAGCATTACATCTGTTACAGTATTACATAAAGTTACAGAATATATTTAAAGTTATAGAACACATATATTGCCTGGACAACTTGTTAGACTTACACCATATCCTAACCTAATTCTGGTAATAATAGTAAATAAAATAAAATAAAAGGCAGACAGAATAATACATTGTGGTTGGTGGTGGATTATCAGTGGGCAGTTAAAGTTTGCCTAATTGTACATACAATTGTATGTACAAATTCAAAGAAACATCTTTGTACTAATTCGATAGCAGTAGTTGCACATAAAAAAGATCAGCATTTCCCAGATATTTTATTAGGTAAGGTGTTATAAATTGAGTCTGTGAGATCTGTCAAGATTGGTTGGATACTGCCAACTACTTGGGTTAATATGAGTACTGTTTATGTTTTTAATAATTGTTCCTTCTCAGTATTGTTTATAGAGATTCGGTGTTTTTAATTCAGGAAGTATAATACCTTCCTTTCTGTTATTTCTAGTGTATCTCTTTTGTTTCTTGTAATATACTGTCAAGCTTTTTAGATTAGCTTGATAATGGTACTTTATTTATATATCTCTGTTGCATTTCTCTGACATGTCAAGATAGCATCCATATGAAAACCCTGTAAGATACTTGGGAAAGAAGATAGGTAAAGGTAAAGGTTCCCCTTGCACATATGTGCTAGTCATTCCCAACTCTAGGGGGTGGTGCTCATTTCTGTTTCAAAGCTGAAGAGCCAGCACTGTCCAAAGACGTCTCCATGGTCATGTGACTAGCATGACTAAACGCCAAAAGTGCACAGTACACTATTACCTTCCCACCAAAAGTGGGTCCTATTTTTCTACTTGCATTTTTTATGTGCTTTTTGAACTGCTAGGTTGGCAGAAGCTGGGGCAAGTAATGGGAGCTCACCCCGTAATGCGACGCTAGGGATTCAAACCACTGAACTGCCAACCTTTCAATCGACAAGCTCAGCATCTTAGCCACTAAGCCACCATGTCCTTTATGAGAAAGATGATAACTGACCCTAAATCCTTTCTGATCTCTGAGTTTAAACAAGGTTTGGAACCTTGTTCTCCCTGATCTAAGTTCAATACCATGACCAATTTACCATACTTCAAGTCTACTCTTCACTCAGGGTGGGTTCTACTTGCCTTTACTACTGATTCACATCGCGCCCGCGTGTGCTCTTCTGAACATGCACAGATCAATTTTGATGACGTCTGGGTCAGTGGGCAGAGCCTCCTGCCGGTTTTACTACCGGTTCTTGCGAACCGGTCCGTACCAGGGGCAACCCACCACTGTCTTCACTATGCTCTAAAAAATCTCCATGAAAAGTTCTACAGTGTAGTTCAATAGTTGCTATAGTTTTCCTCTCCCTTGAAAACCTGTAGCAGCAACTTCTAACCTGAATATTTTGTGCAGTGTCAATTTCATTACTAGAGTCTTGTTAGTTCACCAAAGCAGGCCATGTCTCTGGGTTCAGCTTAATTCTCATTATTGTGGAACATGATTACACAAGTTCAGACTGCATGCTCCCCTACAGAGATCACTGTATCAACTTTGATTCTCACTACGCTAACCAATCTAGGTCTTGCTTACAAAGAACAAATATATTGCTTTCTATCTACAACTTCTAAAGAATAATTCGATTTCTATCTTGTTATGCTTCTAAAATTAAAGGGTTAAAATAACCTGCATGAACATTTCCTGCATTTAATACATTTCTTTTAACATAGATGTAACTAATTGCAAGTATTTTTCCATATGTAATGCAATCAACGTATATTATATGTGCAACAATTTGTCCTACACTACACATTTGTATACACTAATGTAATCTAATATCCATTTTCCTATTACATATATCCATTTTATATCAAATTTAATTTCATGTACACATGAAGCAATGACAACTCAAAATTTATAGAGTTACAAAAATGGGATGACATTCCATTTGCATATTAGTTCGAAAATATGAATTGGATTGGTGATCACTAAAATATAACCAGATTAATCTGTTGTCCTTCTTACAATGCTTATGATTTTTAAGTTAGTATTTGATTATCTTTTTTAGGTTATTAAGGTAGAGTCAAACCCAGTTTCTATTAGTAAATCATACAGTGCTGAATAATAATATACAGTAAAAATGAGAAAAAGAAAAAGATGGGTTAAGTTCACACAATAGTACATATGGGGAAGAAAAGAAAAAAATATAAAAAGAAGCAGCTTTTGATCTTATTTACACCAGTTACGAATCTATTATTTCTTCCCCTCTTTAAAATTAAAACACTCTTCCATAATTCCTATATTCAACCATTTTTAATCAGCAAATCCATAAATCACCAATTCATTTTTTTCTGTTTTTAGCAAAAAGTTCATAGGAAGATTATAGTTTTTAACAAAACTTTGTTTTATCCCAGATTAATTTTGCTGTTTCTGCAAATCCTTTCATCTTCACAACCCATTCCTTTTATTGCAGATATTCGGTATTTCTCCACCTTTGTGCATATAATAGGCTCACTAGAAACCACTTAATCCTGAAATAGATAAGAATGTGTGTAACAATGACAGTTTCACCAAATATCAAGTTAACGAATGTATCAAAAGATTGCAAAATTTGGATGAACCATATCAGAACAAGTAAGGAATTTTATAATTGCATTCCCTATATCAAAATTTTTCACTTGGGTAGTTGCCTAGTGAACTTCTGGTGGACAAAGAACCCTCAAGAAAGTCCTTCATAGATTCCTATTTCCAAAATCACCTGGGTTACAGATCAAGCCATTATAAATGATTTTTTTCAGAATAAGTAATACACAATATAAGGCGACTAAGCTCTCAAATAGCTTCTAGAAAAGGTTACAGTTACAAAAGTCAAGAAATTAAAATATTGCTTAAATAGTGATCATAAGTAAAGGGTCATTGATAAAATACAATAGTTTTGCCCAGGGGTGAAATGCTACCGGTTTGAACCGGTTTGGCTGAATCGGTAGCAATGGTGGCGGGTGGTTCGGAGAACTGGTAGCGACAGCAGCGCGAGGCTCCGCCCACCCATCCAGTTGTTGTTACTTCCTGGTTTTAACCAGGAAGTATCCTGTTTTTTACTCTCTGTGTATGCGCAGAAGGGTTTGTGCATGTTCCAAGGGTCCGTGTGCGCATGTAACTTCCGAACCAGTAGGGAAGGTAAGTAGATTTCACCCCTGGTCTCGCCCAACTAGATGGCACAAAAGGTTGACTTAAGCTGGGTTCTGAGAACTGTGAGTTGCTGGTTCTGTTACCATTAGCCAAGAAAAGATTGCATGCAGATATTCTGTGGTGGGGTTGTGATGCTAATGGCTACTTCCATCAAAAAGGATGAGTTCAGGACTTTAGTTGATTGTTTTATTTATTTATTTTATTTATTTGTCGAGTATGTATTAGATAATATATATAAATATAAGCATGAATTGAATACATAAAATGAATACAATTAAAGGGAACATTAGGACAGGGACAATAGGCACGCTGGTGCTCTTATGCACGTTCCTTACAGACCTCTTAAGAATGGGTTGAGGTCAACAGAAGACAGTCTTAGATTAAAATTTTGGGGGTTTGGGGATGAAACCACAGAGTCAGGTAGCGAATTCCAGGCATTGACCACTCTGTTGCTGAAGTCATATTTTCTGCTTGTTTTACTTCAACTGGATGTGATTACTCCCTCTGCATTTTTTTTTCCTTTTAGTCATATTGATGGTAACTAGGGAAAGGTACCCCTTCAAAAATTTTGGAGCTCAGATAAGAGCTGGTATTTTTTTAAAATAATAATTTTTTAAAACACATATTTAACATGTTTTTGAGTGTTGAATTAGTGTTTTAAAAATGAGTCTAACACTCTTTGAAAAAACTACTACACCTGTGTTTGGTGTGAGCCCTCATAAAATGTGAATAATGCTCTGGAAATCATTGGTCAGGTATTATATAGGTAATGTTCTTTGTATAATCCAGGTGTTCAGTCTCCCTTACACTTTATGCCAAAACAGCCATGGAAGATAATTCCCAGTGATCAAAGGCAAAGATGCATACTTGCAGCAGCCTAAGGTAGCTAGCAGGAGTTACGCTGATCCTATTTTTGACTACATCAGCAACCATATTACCCATTAAAGCACAAATTCAAAAACTTGTGTTGGAGGAGACCACTAACTAGGCTCCTAGAATGAACTAGAACAGCTAAAGTTGCCTCACATATGGTCTGAGAATGAGCCCAAGTCAAGAATATGGGGACATACCACTAAAAAACTATATTTATGGTTTACCCACCATATTTGTGCCCCATAAACTGACGATGTGCTGCTATTGAGGATTGAATATAATAAAAAAGTGCATTTTGCCCAGAAACCAGGTGCCAAAATGAAAGTTTTACTTTAAAATCATCAAAAGAACACATTTATGATAAACAGCAGAAAAAAATAATAATTTATCACTAATGATAAAGATAATGAAAATGAAAACCTAATGATAATGAAAAGATAATGATCATGCCTACAGCAGCCTCTGGTCATTTGCAGCAGAAGAAAGAAAATGCTTAAATGACAGGCTTTGTGGAGAACTGCAGATTGAATAGTCAACGTGCAGGTTCCTCATTTTTATCATGCTCCAAAATAATTCCTGTGGAAATCTGCAGACTCAAGCAGGCTGCGAAGCGCGCCAAATTCTTAAAAGCATGGATTGTGTTTCTGAAAGTTGACGTTGGAATTTCCAGCGACTTTGGCACCCCTACAATTCTGACATGTAGTAAAACAAGGGCAAAAGCTGTATGTGAGAACTTTTTAGCACCATATTCAATCCAAATACATTTGGGTTACTACCTCCCCGCCTCCACCTGCCTTTGGCAACTGATGCTTCTAATTAAAATGCAGCATAGGGTTGTTGCTATTCTTTGGAGATCTTTTTCTGTTAAGAAGGCAATTTAGCATACGTTTTTTGGATTTTCGTATTGGCAAATAGGGGATCTCTGATGCGATTGCAAAGCAGTTATGCCTGAAACTTCCAGTCTGGAACTGGATAATTTTCCAGCAAATACAGGGCCAATGCAAGTTTCGATTATATATACAGTATATTAAAAAACATAAGTGCCCAACAAAAAAGTTAAAATGTCTCCTTCTGGTTTTATTGCTAGTAATAATTCATGTTTGCCCAATTCTACAAGATACGTTGCAAAACAAAACAAAACACTTAATTTTTGATGTAGAAAATACTGTTCGTAACATGTATGCCCATTTCAGCATTTTTGCTAGTAGAACAGAACAGATGAAGGGCTTCCAAGTTTTTATTGAAATAGAAACACTACAAACTACAGATACTGTATATATGGTTTATTTTATTTTTTATTACATTTTATAAGTAACTTTACTTTATAAGTAACTTAAGGCAGCAAACATACATAATACTTCTTTCTCCACTTATTTTCATCCCAATAGTTATGTGAGGTAGCTTCAGGGGTGAGCTTCAGATCTTTAGCAATGGGTTCACTGCCCTGTTGCTGGGTGGGCGTGGCCATGGTGGGCGTGGCCATGTCAGCTGCCTGCACCATGACAGGGGGGCGGCGTTTTTGCCCTTTCCAGGCTCCGGAGGCTTTCCTTGAGCGTCCAGGAGGGTGAAAACAGCTTCTCCCAGGCTCCGGAGGCTGGAAACAGGCCTGTTTCCAGACTTCCGGAACCTCCTGTAGGCCTTTTTTTGGCCCTCCCAGACCCTCCGTGCGGCCCCTGCACTTACCTGGAATGAAGAACAGGCCGCACGGAGACTCCTGGGAGGGGCACAGTGGGGCAAGGCATGGTGGGCGTGGCCAGCCAGGGGTGGTATTTTGGGGTTCGCCAAACTCTGGTGATCCTTGGCTAGAGGATCGCCCGAACCCTGCCAAATCCCCAGGAGCCCACCCCTGGGTAGGTTGGGCTGAAAGAGAGTGATTGGCTTAAAATCACCCACCTAGGGTGGAACTAGAACCCATGGTCTCCTGGTTTCTTTACTAAAGTGGCTTTTATAACAGGATAGGGTTGCCAGGTCTGCTTCCAAAAAATAGCGGACAAGCCTGGGTGGGGGGTGGGGGGTTAAGTAGTAAAAAAAATTTTAAAAAAATACAATTAAATTATATATTTTCTTACAAACATTTTAACATGTATTAAAATAATCACTTCAAAACTTTACTTAAAATTCAAAACATCAAATATATTATAATAATATGTAAAATATTAAATTACATTTTACTTTGCTGTCGTGTGTGTTTTTTATTTGACTGCGCAGCTTTGATCAATTCTTTGTGTTTAAGGAATAATTCTTTAATTTCAGTACAACGTTGAGAAATATTAAAAAATATACAAAGTTCACTTCGAACTGATACAAGCAGTCGGTTACGTTCGGCAGTCCACAAATTTCCCATGACATTGAAAATTCGTTCAACATTTGCATTTGATACCGGAATTGATGCACAATACTGGAACAGTTTCAGTAAACTCGGAGCTGGCTCTTTCTTGAAAAAGTACGTCCACTTATCAAGGGATGAATCGCCCTGCAGATGAACATAAACTTCTTCTAAGGCAGAAATTTCATCAAAGAGAGTGTTGGGTGGAAGTTCTTCTCGCCATGGTGATAATAACCAGATGTTCGTCATTTCTTCTAAAGTTGGAGGATTATTGCGATCAATTAGATCGAAACAATTTAGCGTCTCATATACTGAATCGGTGAAATTATACCACTTTTCTAGGTACGCAACGGCTCTTTGATACACGTTGATGGCTTCTTTCTTGAACTTTTGCACGGCATTCTCAGGCAAATGTTTTTTACGTAAAGCAAATAAAACTTTCATTCCAAAAAACTGCTCATCGTATTTTTTTTGCAAAGAATCACACAGCTTACACATGATAATGTGAAGATCACATGCAAGAATTTTCTTGCTTTCCAGCTTCAATAGGGTGTCTTGCATTATTGACATGAAGAAGTGTGTGAAATATAAATACAATTCTGAAATTGTTGGTTCATCGTCCTTTGCGAGTTCATTTTCCTGATCCGAAATAAGGTTCCAGATTACCTTATGGCACTCATCAGATCCAAGAGAAATAAAATACGATTTTAGAGGTATCCAGTTTAAAAGAAGTCTTTCGACCGCTTTAAACAAACTTAATCAACGTGTTGGAACATGGCGCAAAACTTCATGGAATTCTGACTCGCAAACTCAAAAAATGATTTCAACTCTTCTCGTTTCTTCGCAGAATTCGAAAATTTGGCAAAAATCTTCAGCACTACATTTTCGATATCAAAAGATAACTGCTTTAATACATTTTTTGCGCTGTTGTGTAAAATGTAATTATTGCAATGAGCATTCGATCTTTGTCTCATTCTAACTTATGAAAAAAAAGACAAAATGCGATTCTTCTATCCTTATTCTCTTAGACTGTACAGCTTTAGATTACGTACCATTTCATCATAAAGCTTTTGAATAAAAAAAATGTCCACTATTTTGTGAAAAAAAATAGTGAACATAATTGAAAAAAGTGGACTGTCCGCTCAAATAGTGGACACCTGGCAACCCTATGAACAAGATATTATTGGCCAATTTTTAAATGTGGTACTTAACAAATCATTTGCTAAGTCATAATAAAGATAAATGCCCCAGATAAATGCCACAGAAATGTTTTCAGCAATAAGAGGAATCCAAACTATTTATATATTTTTTTACTGAGTTTCTAATGTTTTCATCCAAATGACAGTAAAAGTTTTAAATCTTGGCTTTACTTTTTAATGGAACTTAGTATCTATCATTGGCTAAACTGTTCCCCTAGTCAGGTACTTACTTTTAAAAATCATTTTTCTCCTCCACAGGTGATTCTCACATTATTCTTTTCAGTATAAATGGATAAAGGGGGGAAAAAACCATTTACTTGTTTTTAAACATCTTCATCTTTCTATTTTCTATTCAGCATCCACAGCCATTTCTCCTGTCAAAATGGTAATCAATCACATCATAAGTTAATCAATGAATAAATCAATGAATAAATTTGCTTTGCATGAGCACCCTTAATCTTATTTTATATAAACTTTTATTAGTAAACTCCTGGGGCCATTTCCTAGACTATAGCAGTCATTTATTGTAGTGAATGGAATAGATTCACAATCCATATTTAAAGATTGGGGTGCTCTTTCTATTTCTGTGAGTTAAATTCTTTTGAATTCAAAAGAAGCAGGCATCACAGCTTTGTGTATCATGATAATTTAATTCAGAGGTCTACCTTCACCCTTTATGTGGAAAAAAATAGCACAACAATATCCACATCCATAACAAACTGTTACCAATGTAAAATAGAAAAAGAAAAACCTACAAAATGTCCTCAGATTAAATTAATTTGAAGCAGGCCTATCAAACAAATTGCTTTAACTCAATTAATATGTCCTAACTTTGAGTTCTGTCAATGTTTTCCGGGTGAGCATGTTCTCAGATAACAGGATGGCTAGTTTCATTTAGGGCATTTGTAGCACTAAAACTCAAGTAGGAACTTCAGTCTCTTCTGGCATCTAAACCAGTGGTGAAATTCAATTTTTTTTACTACCAGTTCTATGGGCGTGGCTTGGTGGCCATGGTGTTGCTTGGTGGCCATGGCTTGGTGGCTGTGGCAGGGGAAGGATACTGCAAAATCCCCATTTCCTCCCCACTCCTGGGGGAAGGATATTGCAAAATCTCCATTCCCACCCCACTCTGGGGCCAGCCAGAGGTGGCATTTGCCGGTTCTCCGAACTACTCAAAATTTCTGCTACCGGTTCTCCGAACTACTCAAAATTTCTGCTACCGGTTCTCCAGAACCTGTCAGAACCTGCTGGATTTCACCCCTGGTCTAAATTCTCATTAGTTCAACAGTTATGGCCAATGCAAAGGGGTTATTTAAATTGTAATGGAAAATAGCTAAGTGGTACTGAAGGGCATTGTGATGAGTGTATAAACAGGCCTTCTTTTGAGTCAGACCAGTGATCTATCTAGGTTAATACTGTTAACATTGGATAGCTCAAAGTCTTCAGATTTTCAGGAACACATTTTTTCAGCCACATCTGAAGGTGCTAGGGATTGATGGTGAAACTGTAGAGACATCTTAGATAGAGATTCTTAGGCTATATCCCTTGAGCTACATCTGACTGTTTTTCTAATGGAAACCATTAATTATACTGATTTTTTTTTCAAAGAGAAGGAGCTGTTCCATTTATCAGAGGCAAGTTAGATTCAAACCCTGGTCTCAAAATAAATTATGACTCAAAAATAAATCTTTAATTCCCCCACTACCTTTTGTTTTGGTAATACAAAGATAATAAGCAACATCAGGTACCAGTACTAATTTAAATCCCTTTTTTTATTTTTTTTAAAAATAATATCTTCTATTTCCTGAACTCTTCCTTTTGAGATTGTGGTAAAAATTCATTTTGTATCTTGTCAAATTCTAATTATATTAGTGACTTAACAACAGCTTAAAAATAGTTGAGGAAATTTACAAGCAAATTTTGCTATGAAGGGGGGAAAGAGCCCACTTTAATCACAAATATTGATGCCTGGGACTATAAAGAAGGTGCTCAGGAAACATCTGTGCTTAACCTTTGTCCTAATGCAGAGGTCTTCAAACTTGGCAGCTTTAAGACATTTGTGGACTTCAAGTCCCAGAATTCTCCAGCTGTACCTAATGCATTGAAGAAGGCAAGAGAGTTGAAGCTTTCTTAGGATGGTAGGGTGGACTTAATCTATTAAATTATAAAGTCTTCCTTAGCCAGTTTCCTTTTACATTATTAGCTGGCATCTCAAAGCACATTTCGCTTTTCAACTGCATTGCTGAATCAGTGTATGCAGCTGAACCCAAAATCTTCCAGCTCTTTTGCACATCCACAAGCAGGACAAAATTGACCCTTCTTGTTGTTCACATTTCTAACAGAGATTCAAAGTTGCTCAAAATCATCTAGTAGGGGAGATAGTAAGTAAGTAAGTCAGTCAGTGGTGGGTTTCAAAATTTTGTACTAGCGGTTCTGTGGGTGTGGCTTGGTGGGAGTAGCATGGCTTGGTGGGAGTGGCTTAGTGGACATGGCAGGGGAAGGTTACTGCAAAATCCCCATTTCCTCCCAATCAGCTGGGACTCGGGAGGCAGAGAATAGATGGGGGAGGGGCCAGTTAGAGATGGTATTTACCGGTTCTCTGAACTACTCAAAATTTCCCCTATCGGTTCTCCAGAACTGTTCAGAACCTGCTGAATACCACCTCTGAAGTAAGTAAGTAAGTAAGTAAATTTATCTTTATACATTCTAGATAAATCTTCTTGTGTCATATACCAAATGGCACATCATTTTATAACAGTTGACTTTAAAATTTTACTGTAAATTTCAGTCCTTTCAACCATATACTTTCCCAACCACATCTCTACATTACAACTTAAAATTTTAGCCTATTTTATCATACATCCCTTCACTTTTTCTGTTTCAAATTTCAATAAAAGTTTATACATTTTAGCAATGTTCATGTTCATCATTAGTCCACAATTCTGTTTCAAAGTTAGTCTTAGAACATTCGATACTATAAATTATTGTGTGTACTTTGAACCTTTTTAATAACTGTAAATAGGAAAACCATGGACAACTATGTTCCTCTGTGATCAGTTGTTCTTTTGATTTGATTTTATATTCTCCTTGACAGAATTCTAGTATCTTACAGTATGTTAATTATTTGAATTTGCCTATTATTTGTTGTCTATGAAAATGCTTCTTGTGCTGAATCACAAATTGTTTTCAGGCAATGGGTTTGTATCTATTTCATATTCTCAATATGGCAAGTCTAACATAGTGATTTTTAAAATCTGTATTAACCTTGACTTTATTGTACCACAAATATTCATGCCACCCAAATCTCAGGTCATGCCCTTCTAACTATAGAAGTCTTCTATTACCAATATCTACTCTTTCATCCAAACCAAACAGCAACCTGCAACATAACAATTTCAAATCAGCTAAATCCTCTTTCCTTTGTATACCATAAAACCTTTTATTTAACTTGTCGTTTTTTACCTTGCCATCCAAATTTAGTTACATTCTTTTAACATTCTTTAAATGGTACATCAGTGGTCAAAACCAGCATTATCTGAAACAAAAACAGTATTCTAGGAAAAACATTTTTATCATATTCTCTCCAGCAATAACAGTTGTAATTTTTCCCATCTGAATATATTTTTCATTCTGTGTCTTAGCATAATCATTTTGAAATAATGAAATTCATATTGTATTTACTTATTTGTTTTTATCCTGCCTTCATTATTTTTATAAATATCTTAAGGCAGCAAATTTAAACAATGCTCCTTCCACCTCCTATTTCCCCCATGACAGCAACCCTTTGAAGTGGAGGGCCTGGTCCAAGAGAGAGTGAAATGCCCTATGTCAGCCAGCTGTCTTTCATACCTAAGGAGAGATTAGAACTCAAAATCTCCTGGTTTCTAGCCTGATGCCATTAATGCTAGACCAAACTGGTTCTTTTTGTTGTATGTTGTAATGTTATATGATATCCAGATATTTTACTTTTTTCTGAATCTTAAAACCTATTTCCTTTATCATTTCTGTTTGATCCTGTTTCCATGTTAGCATCTTCATCTTCTGATTACTAATATTAAAACCTGCTGATGTACCAAATTCAGTAGTGGGATTCAATCGGTTCGGGCTGGTTCGGGTGAACTGGTAGTTAAATTGCTGGCTAGCCCGGCCCAAACCTGCCCCACTCCTTCCAGGAGATCCCACACACCCCATTTTGGCTCCTAGGTAAGTGTAGGGATGTCTACTAAGTCAAATATGGGGTGTGGGGATATGAGTGCCCCCACGACCCATTTTTGCTCCCAGATGGCTGCAGGGAGGCCTCCTACGCCGAAAACAGGGTGCAGGGGGTGCGGCGCATCATACCCCGCAACCTGTTTTTGCTCCCAGCAAGGTGCAGGAGGCCGAGTGCTGCTTGTCACACCCCCTAGCCCACCCACCATGTCCATACCCATCCAGCCAGTCATTAGGGCACAGAACCGGTTGTTAAATTATTTGAATCCCACCACTGATCCATCCTCTGTGAATGTGGTTCACAAATGGTCTAAACAGGGTGAGAGAGTAAGTGGCAAGGGTATGGGAAAGAGAGCAAAGAAATTATTGGGAATAAGAGCAAAAAAAGAATACACACAATAACACAGAAAACACAGAATAAGATAGTTGGTGTTTCCATGTTGGGAACTTGATTTTGTAGGAAAGGTAAAAACAAAAGTTTTAAGATGGCTAACTTCTTTTTCAATGTGGTAGATGTAATAATATTACCAAATGCCTAGATTAGAATTAGCAACTATGATTCTGTGTGATTCCCAGTAAGGAAAAAAATAATTTTAAAAAGTGGGATAAAAATATTTAAATATTCTGAGTTGAATTGTGGCAGTTAAAATGATGGCTCTTTCAAGATTTAAATGTTTTATTTTCAGCTCTTCCAGTAGAAGTTCTTTGAAATTCTTTGGTGATTTCAATACATTGATCCTGAAATTTATTTGGCAAGGGAAAAAAGCTAGAATTAAATTGAAAACGTTACAAGAATCTAAAGAAAATGGAAGATTTGGACTACCAGATTGGCTTTTATATTACCAAGCATGTGTTATAACATGGCTAAAAGAATGGATAATCCCCAGACACAAGAGACCGTTATATTTAGAAGGACATGATCTACAACTGGGATGGCATGCTATCTTATGGCATGAGAAGAATAAAATTCACAGATACTTTCAAAATTATTACATAAGATACTCACTATTATCTGTATGGGAAAAAATAAAAGCTAAGATCTATTTGAGAATCCCAGAATGGCTCTCAACGATGGAAGCATTTACATATTCAAATCTGGTGAAGTTTGAAAAAGTTGTGACATATAAAGACATTTTTGACACTGAAGGGAAATTAAAATCTAAGCAAGAACTTGAAGTAAATTATCATGGTGGCCTCAATTGCAAATACAATCTAGATATGATAAAGACATGAAAATGTACGGCTTTTATAAAGGACAGACAGCCTTCAATCAGATATTGTTGAATTCTGATAAAAAACTAATTAAGAAAATATCTAATTTTTTTCACTAAATCAGAAAATGGAGGATGAACAAGGAAAAGACACAATGATACAGTTGGCAAAAAACATTAGATATAATATAGAATTAGAGAAATGGCAAAACTTATCAGAAAGAAACAATCAATTAATAATGGCAACTTCTTCTAAGGAAAACTTATAGAAAATGTTTTATAGATGGTACCTACCACCTGCTAAATTAGTTAAAATGTTTTAAAATATGTCTAGCAAATATTGGAAATGTAACCAAAAAACAGGTACATATATTATATGAGGTGGACCTGTGTTAAAGCAAAAAGAAAAAAAAAGGGGGGGAGAGAATATATAAGTGGCTAGAAAAGATGATAGGAAAACATGTAGATTTTAAACCTGAACTTTTTCTATTAGGTATAACACCAAAAACATTTCATAAGTAAAATATATATTTAATATTGCATATATTAACAGCAGTGAGGATTATATTTGCACAATATTGGAAAAATGAAGAAATACCACGGGACAAAGAGATAATTAGGAAGATACAGGATTGTGCAGAAATCCTGCCAGCGGTCACGTGAAGCAGGCATGCAGCTGATTGGTCCGCCCGCTGGCATTACGCAGGCGGGAGAATGGGAGCCCCTCAATTGGTTGAGCCACTGACAGCTTGTGCAGAAAAGAGCTGTCAGATCGGCAAGGTCATTATACTGTTAGTGAGTGATAGTTAATGGTTGTGTTAAATAAAGAGAGTTACTAGTTAACCTGCCTTGCCTCCGTCTCTGCCTGGGTTCTAAAATAGAACACTTGGCAACGAAGGTGGGATGTGTGGAATGAGGCAACAGGTCTAACACGGCAAGCAACTTGACTATCAACTGAGCTAGCCCTCAGCGGTAAGAAATTGCCAGCTGCAGTTATCTCAGACATCGCGCAGGAATGGCCACTCTATCCACGTTTGCGCCATTTAATCAGGAAATGGAGGATTGGGACTCTTTTTTGAATCGCTTTGACTGTTTCTTAGCCACAAATGATTACAAGAGGCTTCTAGGTGAGAGGAAATTAGCTGTATTTCTCAGCATCTGCGGGCACAACATGTTTGAAACAGACCAGGCGCTATTAGCACCATAAAAAGTACCAGCCGTACCATGGGATACGTTGTTGGCTAAATTGAGAGCACATTATGCCCCCTTGCCCTCGGGGGTAGCCAGGCATTACACATTTAGGCATAGATTCCAACGAGAGGGGGAAAACATAAGCCAGTACATGGCTGCTTTAAGGGCTGCTGCCTTGTACTGTGATTTTAGAGAGTATTTAGAAGAGATTCTGTTAGACCAATTGATTTGCGGGGTCACTGATTTACACCTACAGCGCCGGTTGTTAGCTAAGACAGACATCACGTTACAGACAGCCCTAGATGAGGCTAGAGCCTCAGAATTATCAAATAAATCAGGAAAGGGTTAAGCCCCACGGGGGTTGATAAACCCACCACTGTTCACCAGGAGGAGGTCATGCCTGATGTGGTATCAGGAGACGAGGAAGATGTCAGCCGTCTGAAGACACATTACAAAAAAGCAGATCCTCAGAAGGAAAGTATGGAAAGCCTCAGAATCCTTGTGTTGAGTGCGGAGGCAATCATCTCCGTTCTGATTGTAGATTTAAAAATGCCGAGTGTAGACATTGTGGAAAAAAAGGGCACCTAGCGCGGGTTTGTTGGGCTGCACAGCCGTCACTCGGCAGTTTTATGTTTTATGTTTATGTTTTATTAAATTTTTATATGAGGCCCCCCAGAGAGTTCAAACGGCAGAATAGGACAACAAAACTGAGGAAGATTGTTTCACAATCTACAAGGAAGTTGCTCAGTTTGAGGCCAGGATAGGGCAGGCCAGTGATAATTTGAAGAAAAAAATCTATCTTTCAGTTTTAATAGAAGGCAGACCTTGTCAGATGGAAATTGACACTGGATCTTCGGTGTCCATTATATCGTGGGCCACTCTCACTAAGCTGGTGCCCACAATAGTTAAAAATAGACTAACGGCTTCTAGGCTACGATTTAGGATTACCAGGGTAATCCTATACCAATTCTGGGCTGTGGTAGATTCAAGGTAGATTATAAAAATTTCACCAGCCGCCTTAAGATTGTTGTGGTAAAGGGTTCCCTACCTAGCCTGCTTGGGTTAGATTAGTTTGATGCTTTAGGGCTGGCCATGACAGGAATACACGCCTCCACAGTGGACTGTTATTTGGATCTCTTGCAAGAGTTTTCCGATGTATTTAGTGGTGAACTGGGAAAATATACAGGCAGCCCTATCTCCTTTCACCTGGACCCCTCTGTAATCCCTTTGCGGCTCAAGCCCCAGAGGGTTCCGCTCGCTCTACGCCTGAAAGTGGACCAAGAAATTGATAGACTGTTGGCTCAAGGTGTATTGGAACCTGAAACTCCCATCGTTATTCCTATTAAGGCCGATGGTTCCATACGTATCTGTGCGGACTATAAGGCGACGATTAATCGTGCTCTTCAGGCAAACCTCTATCTGGTGCCCGTTGTCCAGCACCTTCTGCATTCGCTAGGTCGTGGATGTATTTTCGTGAAGCTGGATATGGCGCAAGCCTATCAACAGCTTGAAGTGGATGACCCAACCGCGGAGGCGCAAATGATAGTTACCCATTGCGGTGCTTTCCGGTGTCACTGGCTGCAATTTGGGATCTGTGTTGCCCCCGGCATATTCCAAAGTTTGATGGAGAGATTACTGCAGGGATTGCCGGGGGTAGTACCTTATTTCGACAACTTATTTATCTCAGCTGCGCATGAAATTGAACTTCTCAGCCATCTCAAAGCCATTTTCCTCTGTTTCCGCCAATATGGACTAAAATTGAAACGCTCTAAATGCTTGTTGGGGGCGAGTCAGGTCGAATTCCTTGATTATCTCATCAACGCTAATGGCCTCCACCCTACACCATCGAAGGTACAGACCATCCAAGGGGCCCCAATCCCGACATCCAGACGGGAACTGCAAGCCTTCCTGGGTATCCTGAACTTCTATAATATGTTCCTGCCTCACAAGGCCACAATCGCGGAGCCGCTCCATCGCCTCCTGGACGACCGCACTCCCTGGTATTGGGGTAGGAAAGAAGCAGCCGCATTCCAGGCTGTCAAGGTGCTGCTAACATCTAACAGCGTCTTGATGCAGTATCATACCAACCTTCCACTGACTGTAGCTTGTGACGCTTCGCCCTACAGGGTGGGGGCTGTCCTGAGTCACCAACTACCTAATGGAACTGAAGCCCCCATCGCCTGTTTTTCACGAACCTTGTCATCAGCTGAGAGAAACTACAGACAGATTGACAAAGAAGCGTTGGCGGCAGTGGCCGGTGTCAAACGTTTTCATGATTACCTGTATGGCCGTTCATTTACCCTGATCACAGATCACAAGCCATTGTTGGGCATCCTGGCCAGCAATTGCCAGACCCCTGTCATCTTGTCTCCTAGAATGACCCAATGGGTCATGTTTCTGGCCGCCTATAATTACGATTTACAATATCGGCCTGGTAAGGCATTGGGACATGCCAATGCGCTAAGCCGTTGCCCTCTTCCTGCACCAGTGGAGGACCCCGCGCCGGCTTCGTCTGTTCTACTCATAGATGACACCAGCTCTCCTGTGTCTGCCTCCGATGTTGCATGATATACCGCTCAATATCGTATTCTCCACCAAGTGGCAGACTGGGTGAAAAGGGGGTGGCCTTGGGACAGGTGGCTCCTGCACTGCAGCCCTATAAAATCAGGCAGCATGAAATATTGTGTTTGAGGGGCTGCCTACTTTGGGGTTCCCGTGTCATTAGCCTGGAGGAGTTGTGGTGCCAGGTTCTACTAACCCTACATGAGGGCCATCCCAGCATGGCCCATATGAAGGCCCTGGCCCGCAGCTATCTATGGTGGTCGAAGCTGGACAAAGGAATCAAAGACTGGGTTGCTGGCTGCCAGCATTGCCAAGAGACCATGGCCGCCCCACCGGTATCGTCCGTGAGGGAATGGGAGATCCCAAAGGCACCATGGTCCAGAGTCCATATAGATTTTGCCGGGCCGTTCCAGGGGCAATCATTCATGATCGTGGTGAACGCATACTCGAAGTGGGTCGAGGCTGTCTCAATGACCTCGACCTCTTTGGAAACGGTTATTAGGGCTTTACACAGGATCTTTGCTACCCATGGGCTCCCCAATGTCGTGGTGTCGAATAACGGCCCGCAGCTGATGTCCGCACCGTTCCAAAGCTACAGGGCAAGTCTGGGAATTCGCCATGCCACAATTGTGCCTTATCATCCCGGGGCTAACGGCCTTGCTGCACGGGCTGTTCGCTTGGCCAAAGCCATCCTAACCAAATTAGGCATGGGGAACTGGCAGGCTAAACTGGACACCTACCTGCTGACACAGCACACAACGCCATGTCCCACAACTAATCGTAATCCAGTGGAACTACTGATGGGCCGGAGACTCCGAATGGTGCTAGACCTTTTACACCCTGAATATTCTCCGGAAAAACCCCTCGACTTGGCAGCGGGATCCCGTCAATTTCAAGCAAGTGGTTTAGTGTACGTTCAAAAATATGGGGGAGACCCTAAGTGGGTCCCCAGGCGCATATCGAAGCAACCGATCCCTGCTCGTACCAGGTTCAATTAGAAGACGGCTGGGTATGGCGGCAATATATAGATCAGCTGAGGGGGCGCCACCAGCCTGCATTAGGCCCAATCTCTGGCAGTCCACAATCAGTGCCTAAACTAGCGGAGCCCACCTATAGTGACCCGGGTCCACATAAACAATCTGATGCCGATAAAGCAACAAGCTTACCTTCGATGACATGCCTCGGTGAGACACGGAATGCACCCAGCGAATTCGCTGTACAGTCTCCTGGAGTTCCAGACGCTTCGTCCTTGAATCCACCTGTTACTACAGAACCATTCACGTCAAGCAGAAGCCGGAGGCATCCAGCGTACCTATCGGACTACGCGTGCACCATCCAGGAGGGAAGGAGTGTTGTATCCTGCCAGCGGTCACGTGAACCAGTCATGCAGCTGATTGATCCACATGCTGGCATTACGCAGGCAGGAGAATGGGAGCTCCTGGATTGCTTGAGCCACTGACAGCTTGTGCAGAAAAGAGCTGTCAGATCAGCAAGGTTCCCTCAGTCGTTATACTGTTAATGAGTGATAGTTAATGGTTGTGTTAAATAAAGAGAGTTACTAGTTAACCTGCCTCGCCTCCGTCTCTGCCTGGGTTCTAAAATAGAACACTGCACCTAAGCAGATAGAACAAAGGGAGCTGACTCTAGACCCAGCAGAGTTGATACACACACAGAGAGAGAGAGACACAGCTTGCAACACAACTGATTTTGACTGGAAGTTGACCAGAAGCTGCACTGGTGAGCCTTGCTTAGTCAGAGAGCTTAATGGAGCTCCTGTAGAAAAAGGCAGGCTACATACAAAGAGCTTTGGCTTCTGTAGCAAAAGGTGAGAAAGAGGCAGCTTGAGAGATTTGTTAGTAGGTTCCTAGAGATCTTTGGCTGCCAACAGTGTATGCAGAAAAGGTGGAGCAGATCCTTTGGTAGATCCCAAAGGAGGCCTTCAGCCCTCTGGGAATTCTAGTGGCTGTAGGAGGTCATCCAGACATCCATACAGGGTCAAAGGTCACCAACTGCCAGTTGTCACTGAGCAGAGCCAAGATGTTTTCGAAGACGTAAGTAGGTCTTCAGAAGGGCTGCTCTAAAGAGCTTCTCCATGTCTTTTCTTGTTTGGGAGGTGGAAGGTTTGTCCATGAGCCTTTGCCCTGGGATGGGGAAATGGAGAGGGGGAAGGTAGAGGAGGGAAGGGAGGCCCTCAGGACTGGGCTCCTTCCCAGAGATTTACACAGAAGGAGCTTCTCTCTTTGCCCAGATGCTCCCTCTGTCCCAGACACAGAGCAGGTAGAGCAAGTGGAGTCTGGAAAAGGGGTTTTACTCCCTTCCATTCCTTTTCTTAGGTTCCTGAGATTCGAAAATGTTGCAGAGAAATCTTCCAATGCTGTTGGGGGAGAATGAGAAGGAATGCCAGGCCAGCCAGTCCTTCAACCTCCACCTTGGAAGACACAACAAATCTGTCTGGCCGAAGAAAAATGAAAATCACGATAGACATTGAGCTCCATAAAGTGGAGCAGCACGGTGAGTACACACTTTGGGTTGAAGGGGATGGAGAGGGAAAGGGAAGGAGCTCCTTTAGGAGTGGACTCCTCTCTGTAGGCATCTAGAGAAGCCAATTCTGCCTCTTCCTATATTTTAGGTTGCACTTAGGGGCTGGGCAGAACCAAATTGCTCCTGCTCCTCATGAAGCTTCTGAATCCACATTAACTTTCCATAAATTGTTCTGCTTCCATGAGACTCTTCTGGGAAACTTCACATTTACTCAGTGGAGCCTATCTATATCCTGGGAACTGGGGAGGGAGGATATAGAGAATGCAATAGGTCTTTCCCCTAAAAGAGACATAGCCAGCAACCACAAAAGCCTTTGAATTGGGTCTCCAAGGGAAGGATGCTGCAAAGGGCTGATTTTAGTGTCTTTCCTTCATCTGGAGGAGATCTAAAATTTTGCTCTGATTCCACCCTCTGTGTCTCCTTTCCCAGGTTTCCCTCCAAAGGACAGCCGAGGGAAAGAGAAGGTCCTCTTCGAGAGGAAGGACCTTTTCCAAGCAGCGCAATCAGAGCTGGCCTGTATAAGAAGAGACCAGGAAATAAGCCAATATTTGCGCCAAGTGGTCTCTGAGAGGAGGAGAGAGACGCAAATAGTAGGTACCCCTTGGAAGTAGAGGTTTCTTTCGCTGGGCTTTGCCTCCGGGTTTCAAACCCACACTTTTTTGGCCCAATCTCAGTGTGGGGCAAAAGATTCCTTAGGATGGACAGAGTCTCAGAAGGGTTCAAGCTTTCCTTGTAAAAGGAAGCACACTGGGGATTCTGGGAGAGTCAGTTGCCCTGACTGATAGCCAAATATCTTTCAGTTGCACAGGAGCATCGCCTAATCCAGGTCCTCAGTGTGATCACTGCACTGTTTCACCTTAAGAAAAGTGTGCAAATGAGGGTCCCAGTGCCCGGAAATAAAAATGTGATGGGAAGGGGGGAGAGTTAATGGTGATGGGGAGATATGAGAGGGAAAGGGAGAGGAGGAAAACTACTAGGAATTCTCAGAAAGTTTACCAAAAGCTCAAAAGGACCCTTAACAATTTTCCTTTGGACTGAAAGGCAAGCTGTTGCAGCAATGTAGCAGATTAAAACAGGCTGCGACAAGAAGATGTTCTGGAGCAACTTAGTTGAGCTTGACTTTGCTGATTCTCTCCTCTTTTGTTTCCTAGCAGGCTCTGTTGCAGGAGCACAGCTTTGTCAATGGATTAGCTGCATTGCTGGAAATGTATGATCTCAGGTCAGTCTATTGTTTCTTTTATAGTGGGTGAGAAAAGTCTGTTTGGGGTACTCAGTCATTAAGAAGGGGGAGGGCATTCAGTTGAGCCAGCTTATCCTATTCTTGTGGGAAAAATGGAACGGAGGCTTGCTCATTAATATGGGCACTAATGTCTCTTCCTTCTTTTAATCCCACAGCAAGATCACACCAGAAATGGATGAACCAATAGAATCCATGCTGATGAACATTTCCAATTTTTATTGGACGGCTACCCTGGATAGATAGGAAGATCTTTCTGAGGTACTACTTTAACCAACATTTCTGGGATTTCCTTCCTAGTGTTGCATGGATGGGAAAATATTCTCCAAAAGAAAGAGCTCCATCTCTTATGTTTCCTTTCAAGTGGAGAAGAAGTTGCTGGAGGAGGCCTTTGGCCTAACAATGAGGAACCTACTCCGACAATCTCCCACGACAGAACAGTTTGTTTTCATTCTGAAGGTAAGGGTCCAGAAGTCCCATGGCAGTTCGAAGAAACACTACCATAAATTGCACAAGTGTGTTTCGGCAGCAAGATTCTTGATTCTCAGAAATGAGAAAACATCTCTTTTCTTTGTCAATTCCACAGAACTTGGACCCACGTGGGAAACTCTTTTTGCCGGCGATAAACCAGCTCCTGTCCTGTGGAAACCATCATCCCAGGATAGATGTACGTAGCAAAACTAAACTAACATAAATTGTAGCGTTTGAGTCCCCCACAGCTCTTGGGACCGCACCCTCAAATAATCTCCCTCTTGGTGCCAGAGAGAGTGCAGGGGGGTCTTTTTCCTCTCATTCCACCTGAGGAAATTCTGGGAAGGATATCTTGCTAGTAATATGTGAGTGATGGGCCGAGGGAAGGAGAATTACTCTCCAAGAACCTTGGCAACTTTGTGAGGGATTTCTTTATCTTACAGCTTGATGAAGTCCACCAGGCTTTCTCTGATGTTCCCAGGGAAATCTGGCAGGCTGGAACCACCTACAAAAACATCAATGAAGGTAACTTTATTGAAAACACTTAAGGGGAGGGTGGAGGGTTACTTATGACCTGTCTTGTTAGTTACGAGTCACATAAACCGTACACTAATGTCATCACATTTTGGGTAGTTGGCAAGAAGTTCAAATTTAGAATTGTTTGCAGCATCCAACGGTTACCTGATTGCAGTTTGAGACATTTTCATTGTTTTAAGGCCAAAAAAAAAAAAAAGGGGGGGGGGGACAGCCACTGGATAATCTTCTTTTGGATTTATCACCATGTGATCCACTTAACAATTGTAAAATAGAATTCGGTCATGTGGCAACTTGATTTAAAACTGTAATCACTGATCATGCAGAGTTTGAGCTCCCTTGTTGCCATAAGTTGAGGACAACTCCCATATATGTTTTCCACCTGTTTTCCATGCAGGAAAGCTAGAAATAGAGGAGCTGTAACCTCCACCCTCCACGGTTGATCCACCTATGAAGAAAAGCTACCATATTTCAGGAAATGGCCCTTTGGTTTTTCCTTCTATAAATTGCATAAATTATGTATAATAGTTGAATTTGATCTGTTAAAACTTCTGACTGTATAATAACTGTTGATATCTCTGTTTTTAGATCACTGGAAGACCAGAACTCCCTCCTGCTGAAGTTTCCCTTGGGGTTTGGAAGATGGCACTGGGGCTGAATATGTTGCAGAGCAGATGCCGACCATCATCATTTTTAATATGCTGTAGCAGGTTGGTAGTTTGCAGGGTTGGACTAAGAGATGGTTCAAATTCTGCAAATGTGGGTTTTTTTTCTCTCAAGCCTATGGTTGATTCTGCTTTCTGCCCTGTGATTTGTCTCTTCTTAGGCTGGGTAGCAGCTTGGACAGAATTCCACGCGGTTCCTGTAACTGACCTGCTTGCTTGGACCATCACCCAGCTGGTTCAACATCTCCCCAGGATAGAAGAACAATGAAACACAGATGGATGGACTAGAGTTTTTAATGGCAAAGTGTTTTTTTTCTTGTATCTATGGGACACTTATGTCTCCAGCTATATGCCACCATTGAAGGCAAACACAAGGCAAAGAAGACAGAAGTTTAGCCAAAGGTGCTACCTTCAGACTTTCAGGATTCCATTAATGTAGCCTTACAATAAGGGCGAATTAGCACATTTAGTCATATTTCCTGTCTCGTTTCCCTTGGAGGCCTGACACAATGTCTGCAGATTGTTGTGTGTGTGTGTGTGTGTGTGTGTGTGTGTGTGTGTCTGTGTGTCTGTGTGTGTGTGTGTGTAGGGGCTGGGTAAAACCAAATTGCTCCTGATCCTCTAAGCACCCCTCCTTATGAAGCTTCTGTCATGTATAAACGCCTGACCCACATGCTCACATCACGAGGCAATGACCTGTAAGGGTTATCACCCAGTTCCAGCTGACCACCTGTAAGAGATAGATATGCTTTAAATAAATATCATTGATTTTACTAATGTATTGTGTGCTGGAGTTATTGGGCAAGATCCTCGAGAATAAGTAACAATATGGTAGCAGAGGATGGTTGGCTAGCCCAATTACTCTAAGACATGTCGGGAACTCCAAAGCGGCCTGAAGCAAAGGGAAGAGTGAACACCCGAGCCTTCACAAAGAAAATGGCAGCAGAGCTATCGCCTGCGGGAGCCATGCCAAGAGAGGAGACAGACGTGAACGACCAGGTCTCCAGCCCTGGCACCCCAGCCAAAATAGAAGAAGAACGAACTGAAAAAGAAAAAGACCCCGAAACCACCGCAAGCAAGGAAGGCGTCTTAAGAGGAAAACTACTGGAACTACTAGAGTCAGCTTCAACCAACCAGGTCCTCATCGTGAACCTCCGAGGCCTAATCGAGGACTGCGGAGCAGCGACAGGAGAGGACGAGGAAGAACCAAACCACACGACCACAGACATGGTAGGAAACTTGCACCCTTACCATAGTCATGTTGAAAGAGCCGAAGGTGAATTCGTGCCTTTTCTGTGGTGGCCATCTTGGACTGTGATGTCATCAAGGATGGCCGACCAGCAACCAATGGGCTCCCGTGATTTAAACTGCTTGGCGGGAACCAAGGCCTACTCACGAACAATTAAAAAAATTAACCACAAAGATGGGGATGAGCAAGAACCCAACCCAGCGAGCTCGCCTACCGAGCTCGACATCGATAAGGCATATGGATATTAACCGTGCCCTTCAGCACTAAAATAAAACTACCGGGCCCGCACCCAGACGCCATGGAGGGACCTGAAGAGGCAGCTGACGAGCAAGGGGTCACCACCGAGAACCACCTAGGGGATGCGATCACCGGGACCTGAGTGCCGCTACAACCGCAACCCACCAGGGACCTCTCCTTGCCCCCACCGAGACCCACACCAGAACCCAGGGGGCAAGTCGGTCACTCATCGGTCCGGCGACCCCCACCGAGCCTCCTGGAGTGTCCGACGGACGTGGATTTCGGCCCGGCTCCAGCCTGCAGCCATCACGTCGGAACGGGCCACCCGGACCTCCACCCAGCTACCGCGGGCCATCCGAGTCTTCGGGGCGACCCAAGAGGCACTCCAGCGATCCAGACGGCGTCTCGAATGCCCATCGACCATCTGAGGCCACCCAGGACTGAGCAGAGGATTCATCCAGTCGAGTGGGGCCTCCATCCAGGAGCCACGACCACAAGCTCCTTCCCCGGCGATTCCTGGACAAAAATGAACCCGGAGCATGCGCAGAATCCGCCTGTTAAAAGAGAAAGGAAGATCATAGAAGCAAGTCAGTACAGACTAACAGCAAGCATCACCATGCCATATTGCGAGTTCCCTTACATCCAAAACCATGGACAGCGACAGCCTGTAAGTAGCTTTACACACAGCACAGGGACATTGCCAATTGACTTTCCTAAGTTAAAATTAGACGGGACAAACCTCCTAGAGTGGAACCAGCAACTACAGGTTATCTTCTTGAGGGAGAACTTGCTATTTCTGATCACTGACCCCCCTGAAAGGCCATGGGCTTTTGAATTAGACTGCCTGCACCATAAAGTGTTTTACATGTTGATAGCTAGCATTTAACCCAGTATATACCCTAGTCTCAGTCATCACCTGACTGTTTCAGAACTAATACAAAAAAAATTCGGTTTGTTCTACAGCAAGAGCATGGCCACCACCACCAGACTTTCTAGAGACTTTCACTCAGCAAGACACAAGGCAGGAACATCCATGAGTGAGCACCTACTAACCCTAAACGCCACCAGGGCCGAGCTAATACAGAGGGGGAAAGTCATAACTGAGGGGAGCATGAAAAGCATTATTATTAACTCCCTAGACTCCAGTTGGGACAACTTCATCACTCAGCTAGACAGCCTTAGCTTAGAACAACTCACTTTAGAGACACTAACCAACAAATTGATAGCTGAGGACAACCTAAGGAAGGACTGCTCCTCATGTCGCAGAGAGTACAAACCAGCCAAAGGAGTAGAGTTCCTAGGTAGAAACCACAATGTGCCCGAGTGTTTCATATGCAGTTCCAGAAACCACTATAAGAGGGACTGCTCCAGAAACACAAGGGATAGGGGTCGCACCTATCGCAGGGACAGTCTAGACCACAGGCCAAGGTTCACAGACAGGCACTCCCCAGACAACAGACACAGACACAGAGACTCCCCCAACCCAAGAGATAGAAGGGGTTACAGGAACAGGGTTACAGGGACAGCTCTAGAGAAAGCCAGACAGGCTCACTATATGGCCTTGGGGACCAGAGGCACACCATCAACCAGCCAAGAAAGAAAATATTTGGCTCATAGACTCGGGGGCCACTAATCACACCACATACAACCCAAAATTACTCTCATCATTCATGAAGGAGAACTTTATAATCAAGGTGGCAAACCAAGACAATGTTTTGGTGACCGGAAAAGGGAACATGCACTTACCGGGAGTAGGGGAGATAGAGGGGATATTACTTGTGCCGGAAATACCCTATAATATACTTGCCACATTGAAACTGAGCAGGGACATAGGCATTGAGGTCACATTCAAGGAAGGGAAGGTACACATGACTAGGGACGGTAAGAACATAGGGAGAACCATAGTCAGTGGAGGCCTACCGTATTTCCAACCAGACTGTAACGACCACCCAAGGGTAAACGCCAACCTAAGCACCAAGGTGTGCCCTGTACACACAAAAGACAAAAGGGGTGACAATGAGGAAATAGAGGGGGTCAATTGCGAACTCGCCCCTGATGATACACACACTCGTGAATCATCTGATAGGGAGAAGCCTTCGATAGGCAAGCCCATCCATGACGACTGCGCGCATCTATTACATAGAAAATTGGGACGCATCAGCTTCCCTGTCATACAAAAAATGGTTAACTGTTCTGAAGGTCTGAAAGTAAAAAATTGTGAGAACTATCTTGAGTGTTCTGTATGTAAATGTTCCAAACTCAAGGTCAAACCCAGACCAAAAAAATAGGTACACACTACTGACTCTGTTTTCCAATTAGTACATATGGATTTGGTAGGGCCCCTGAGGCCATCCATTAAATACAAAAAGAGGTTCTTCTTGACTATCGTAGATGACTTTAGTCGCTACGGATTTGTATACACTCTCAAACATAAAAACGAGGTATACCAGAAATTCAAGGAATTCTACAAGAGGGTAGAGGTTCAGCACAACACCAAAATCAAACAGATAATGACAGACTGGGGGTCTGAGTTTCTATCAGGGGATTTTTCACATTGGCTAAAGGCACACGGGATATTACACTACACTTCATTGCCATTTTCCGCCTTTCAAAACAGGGTGATAGAACACAGGAACAGCACCCTACAAACCATGATAAGGTGTGCCCTAGAGGATGCGGGGTTAGGACAATCCTTTTGGTCAGAGGCACTTATTTACTCAAACTACACATTGAACAGATTGTGGTCTAGTGTGATAGATGAAACCCCATACGAGTTAATGTATAGGAGGAAACCACAAATAGCACACTTACATATATTCGGGGTGACAGCAGATGTACACATTCCCAAGCAGCTAAGGCACAAGGGGGACAAAGTATCGAGAAGGTTGAGGTTCATGGGATATGAACCGGGGACCAAAGGGTTTAGGTTCATAGATAGCCACAATAAATTCATAGTGTCGCAGACAGCAGTTTTCCATGAGCATTCTAACTGGTCAAAGATACATCTAAATGAGGTATTCCCCAAAAAGGAACAACCCAATAGCATGCAGAACGGGGCAGGTCAAGTTATAATGGAGAACAGGGGACAAGGAAAAACCAAACCAAAACGGCAGGAAGTAGACATCAGGGAGCGGGAAAAAAATCACCCAAGCATAAAGCTAGACGCACTCACAGAGAAGGAAGCCAGATACTTATACGAAAGATTAACCCCACCAAGCAGGCCAGTTAGATCCAACAGGAACAAGGCACCCAAAAGACTAGAGGATTATGTTTTATCCCTGCAAACTAACAACGTAACCCCAAACACCTATGAAGAAGTACTAGACCTACCCCAGGAGGAAAGTGTCAAATGGGAGCAAGCCATGGAGAGGGAGATGAGTAGCCTCCGAGAGTTAAATGTGTACACCCTAGCCAAGGTACCAAATGACAAAATCCCAATTGGTACCAGGTGGATTTACAAGATCAAGACGCTAGAAGGCAATAAAGTGTTATACAAAGCCAGATTAGTAGCACAGGGATTCGCACAAAAATACCGAGAAGACTACACAGACACGTATTCCCCCACAGTCAGGGCAGAGAGTGTCAGGTGTGCATTAGTGATCGCATCCATCCTGGGTTTCGAGGTGCACCAATTTGATGTGCAAACAGCATACCTACATGTGGAACTTGACAAGGAAATCTACGTCAAGGCCCCTCCCAGCAAAGGTACACTAAAGGGGGAAACATGGCTTCTGAATAGAAGCCTGTATGGACTAAAGCAATCAGGGAAAAGATGGTACGAATGCCTAGCCAAAATCCTCAGATCAATGGGCTTCTCAGCCACCTCAGCTGACAACTATTTTTTCATCAAGAGAGAAGGTGACTCCATTGAATATGTCCTTATATACGTGGATGACATATTACACATTGGTAACCAGACACGCAAATGTGATAACTTTGCTGATGAACTAGGGAAACACTTCTCCCTGAAAATATTAGGAAAGGTAGATAAGTACCTAGGAGTACAAATCACCAAAACCAACAAAGGTTTCCGGCTATCCCAAAAGGAGAAAATCCTAGAGCTCCTATATAAGTGTAACATGCTCGATGCCAAGCCTTGTGAAACTCCAGTGCAGCCAGACTTCTTGAAGAACATGTATAATGAAGCAGAACATTCATCGATAACACCCTTTACAGGTCTACCATAGGCTACTGTATATTGCAAACTGGACAAGGCCTGACATCGCTTTACCCATCAACCTCCTATCCAGGCATGTTGGCAAACCTACAATATACCACTGGGAAGCCGTCAAGAGGATACTCAGATATTTGAAATACAGCTCTAATGCCTGCCTATGTCTGGAGCCAGAAACCTACAAAGTACCGACACTAACGTGTTACGCTGACGCTGACTGGGCAGGGGACGTAAAAAGCAGGAAGAGCACATCTGGGTACATATTTTTCCTTAATAACAGTCCCGTACATTGGTACACGGGTAAACAGAACTTGGTTGCTACATCCACCACAGAAGCCGAATTCATATGTTTGTCAAAGGCCACCAACAACTTAGTTTGGTTTGATGACTTGCTCTCCAACATATGGGCTGAACCTACGTATCCAATCGTCATCCACGAAGACAACAGAGCGGCCATCGAAATATCTAAGGCAGACGCAGTAGGCCAGAGATTGAGGCATATACACATTAAACACAAGCATATCAGGCAGCTTTCAAGCATTGGGTTCATCGAAACCGTACATTGTGAAACCGAGGAACAGACGGCAGACATACTCTCCAAGCCGCTACAAAAAAAAAAATATGCTCACTTAACGTCAAAGCTAGGTGTCCACATGTAGCACCTTACTCACATAACCAACTCACCCAAACATCTCGGCCAGGCATTTAGAGGGGTTTTTGTCATGTATAAACGCATGACCCACATGCTCACATCACGAGGCAATGACCTGTAAGGGTTAACACCCACAGACACCTTTACTCCTTGTCCCCTCCCTACCTCAACTCTGCCCCCAAGGTATGTAAGCTCCATCCATGTGGCCCGGAGCCCAGTTCCAGCTGACCACCTGTAAGAGATAGACATGCTTTAAATAAATATCATTGATTCTACTAATGTATTGTGTGCTGGAGTTATTGGGCAAGATCCTCGAGAATAAGTAACAGCTTCTGAATCGACATTAACTTTCCACAAATTGTTATGCTTCCATGAGACTCTTCTGGGAAACTTCACATTTACTCAGTGGAGCCTATCTATATCCTGGGAACTGGGGTGGGAGGATATAGAGAATGCATTAGGTCTTTCCCCTAAAAGAGACATAGCCAGCAACCACAAAAGCCTTTGAATTGGGTCTCCGAGGGAAGGATGCTGCAAAGGGCTGATTTTAGTGTCTTTCCTTCAACTTTTGGAGATCTAAAAAGTCTCTAAGATTCCACCTTCTCTGTCTCCTTTCCCAGATTTCCCTCCAAAGGACAGCCGAGAGGCAGGACCTTTTCTAAGTAGCACAATCAGAGTTGGCCTGTATAAGAAGAGACCAGGAGATAAGCCAATATATGCGCCAAGTGGTCTCTGAGAGGAGGAGAGAGACACAGCAAATAGTAAGTACCCCTTGGAAGTAGAGGTTTTTTCACTGGGCTTTGCCTCTGGGTTTCAAACCCACTCTTTTTTTGCCCAATCTCAGTTTGGGGCAAAAGATTCCTTAGGATGAACAGAGTCTCAGAAGGGTTCAAGCTTTCCTTGTAATAGGAAGCGCACTGGGGATTCTGGGAGAGTCCGTTGCCCTGACTGACAGCCAAACTGTTTTCAGTTGCACAGGACCATCGCCTAATCCAGGTCCTCAGTGTGATCACTGCACTGTTTCACCTTAAGAAAAGTGTGCAAATGAGGGTCCCAGTGCCCGGAAATAAAAATGTGATGGGTAGGGAGAGAGTTAAAGATGATGGGGAGATATCAGAGGGAAAGGGAGAGGAGGAAAACTACTATGAATTCTCAGAAAGTTTACCAAAAGCTCAAAAGGACCCTTAACAATTTTCCTTTGGACTGAAAGGTGAGCTGTTGCAGGAACGTAGCAGGTTAAAACAGGCTGGGACAAAGAAGATGTTCTGGAGCAACTTGGTTGAGCTTGACTTTTCTGATTGTCTCCTCTTTTGTTTCCTGGCAGGCTCTGTTGCAGGAGCATAGCTTTGTCAATGGATTAGCTGCATTGCTGGAAATGTATGATCTCAGGTCAGTCTATTGTTTCTTTTATAGTGGGTGAGAAAAGTCTGTTTGGGGTACTCAGTCATTAAGAAGGGGGAGGGCATTCAGTTGAGCCAGCTTATCTTATTCTTGTGGGAAAAATGGAACGGAGGCTTGCTCATTAATATGGGCACTAATATCTCTTCTTCTTTTAATCCCACAGCAAGATAACACCAGAAAGGGACGAACCAATAGAATCCATGCTGATGGACCTTTCCAGTTTTTATTGGACGGCTACCCTGGATGCAGAGGAGGAAGATCTTTCTGAGGTACCACTTTAACCAACATTTCTGGGATTTCCTTTCTAATGTTGCATGGATGGGAAAATGTTGTCCAAAAGAAATAGCACCATCTCTTATGTTTCCTGTCAGGTGATGAAAAAGTTGTTGGAGGAGGCCTTTGGCCTAACAATGAGGAACCTACTCCGACAATCTCCCACGACAGAATACTTTGTTTTCATTCTGAAGGTAAAGGTCCAGAAGTCCCATGGCAGCTCAAAGGAACACTATCATAAATTGCACAAGTGTGTTTCGGCAGCAAGATTCTTGATTCTCAGAAATGAGAAAACATCTCTTTTCTTTGTCAATTCCACAGAACTTGGACCCACATGGGAAACTGTTTTTGCCGGTGATAAACCAGCTCCTGTCCTGTGGAAACCATCATCCCAGGATAGATGTACGCAGCAAAACTAAGTTAACCTAAATTGTAGCTTCTGAGCCCCCCACAGCTTTTGGGACCCCACCCTCAAATCACCTCCCTCTTGGTGCCAGAGAGAGTGCAGGGGGGTCTTTTTCCTCTCATTCCACTTGAGAAAATTCTGGGAAGGATATCTTGCCATTAATATGTGAGTGATGAGCCAAGGGAAGGAGAATTAGTCTCCAAGAACCTTGGCAACACGATGAGGCATTTCTTTATCTTTCAGCTCGATGAAGTACAGCAGGCTTTCCGTGATGTTTCCAGGGAAATCTGGCAGACTTGAACCACCTACGAAAACTTCAATGAATGTAAAAAAAAAAAAAAAAAAAAAGGGGGGGGGGGACCAGCCACTGGATAATCTGCTTTTGGATTTACCACCATGTGATTCACTTAACAATTGTTGTAAAAACAATTGTAAAATAGAATTCGGTCATGTGGCAACTTAATTTAAAACTGTAATAACTGATCATGCAGAGTTTGAGCTCCTTGTTGTCATAAGTTGAGGACAACTCCCATAGATGGAAAACCTTTATATGTTTTCCACCTGTGTAACAAACAGATCAAATTTCAACATCTGTTTCTTTCAATTTTCCTCACCTTTTATTTCCATGCAGAAGATCAAGAAATAGAGGAGCTGTAACCTCTACCCTCCACCGTTGATCCACCTATGAAGAAAAGCTACCATATCTCAGGAAATGGCCCTTTGGTTCTTCTTTCTATAAATTATATAAATTAGGTATAATAGTTGAATTTGATCTGTTATAACTTCTGACTGTATAATAACTGTTGATATCTCTGCTTTAAGATCAATGAAAGACACAGAATTCCCTATTGCTGAAGTTTCCCTTGGGGTTTAGAAAATGGCACTGGGGCTGAATATGTTGTGGAGCAGATGCCGACCATCATCATTTTTAATATGCTGCAGCAGGTTGGTAGTGTGCAGGGTTGGACTAAGAGATGTTCAGTTTCTGCAAATGTGCGGTTTTTTCTCTCTCAAGCCTATGGTTGATTTTGCTTTCTGCCCTGTGATTTCTCTCTTCTTAGGCTGGGTAGCAGATTGGACAGAATTCCATGCAGTGCCTGTAACTGACCTGCTTGCTTGGACCATCACCCGGCTGGATCAACATCTCCCCAGGATAGAAGAACAACGAAACACAGATGGATGGACTTGAGTTTTTAATGCAAATGTTTTTTTCTTGTATCTATGGGACACTTATATGTCTCCAGCTATATGCCACCCTTGAAGGCAAACACAAGGCAAAGAAGACAGAAGTTTAGCCAAAGGTGCTACCTTCAGACTCTCAAGGTTCCGTTAATATAGCCTTACAATAAAGTCGAATTAGCCCATTTAGTCATATTTCCTGTCTCGTTTCCCTTGGAGGACTGACACAATGTCTGCAGATTGTTGGAATTGTGTGTGTGTGTGTGTTTGTGAGTGTGTCTGTGTGTGTATTTCTGAGGCCTCTCAGGTAAACAGACAGGAAATGTGACTAAAGCTGCTAATTCTACCTTATTTTAAGGCTATATTAACAGAACCTTGAAAGTCTGAAAGTAGCCCTTTTGACTGAATTTCTATCTTCTTTATCTTATGTTTCCTTAAATGGGTGTCATATAAATGTCCCATAGATAGAATGTATGTATATGTTTATATATGTGTTTTGGTTATCATATTCTGTTGTTAATTGTATAATCTCTACGCACAGTCACTCAGGCACTAGTCACTTTCCGCCTGGACTACTGCAATGCTCTCTACATGGGGCTCCCCCTGGGGTGCACCCGGAGGCTCCAGCTGGTCCAGAACGCGGCCGCGCGGGGGATTATGGGGGCGACGAGGCGCTCCCATGTGACACCTCTCCTGCGCGAACTGCACTGGCTCCCGGTGGTCTTCCGGGTGCGCTTCAAGGTGTTGGTGACCACCTTTAAAGCGCTCCATGGCTTAGGGCCGGGGTACTTACGAGACCGCCTTCTGCCACCAATAGCCTCCCACCGGCCAGTACGCTCGCACAGAGTGGGCCTCCTCAGGGTGCTGTCCGCCAGACAATGTCGGCTGGCGACCCCCAGGGAGAGAGCCTTCTCTGTGACGGCGCCCACCCTCTGGAATAACCTTCCCCCAGAGTTACGTATAATAACAGACCTCCGGATTTTTTGTCGGGCCCTGAAAACCTATTTATTTCAACTAGCTGGGCTGGCTTGAGCTAAATTTTAAATTGATTTTAAATTGGGTTGTTTTAATTTACGGCCAGAATATTTAATTATTTTAATACTGTTTTTTAAATTTTGTATGCTTTGTTTTTACTTAGGCTGTGCACCACCCTGAGTTCTATTTGGAGAAGGGCGGTATAGAAATTTAAACAAATAAATAAATAAATAAATAAATTGATTTTATGGTTGTTTGCTACCCATTGTCCCTTGTTTGACATGGGCCCCTCTACAAATTGAATAAATAAATAAGTGTACTTTGAATATTTTTCCTTCACTTGTTTTCCTTGCTCTTTTTTTTTTATTTCATTATTTTTTAAAATCTGTATTTGTTTGGTTATCTCATTTCCAAATATAAATAAAAATACAATATAAGTCTGTCTTTTGTGGAAAATTCTTTATTTCTTTATAAACAATCAGGAAAAATAAGCCCATAGGTTCGTTGATAGATGCTCCTTTTTTTTAAAGTAATGTCTTAATAACCCTAAGGAATATTTTATACGAATTAGTAAAGCTCCCCAAAAGCAAACATTTGTTGGTTTGTTTATTTTAAAAGCTTTCTATGGTATATCTATCTCCCAAAAGAATAAGATGATAATAAACCTAAAGAATGCTTTAGGTTTATTATTAAGCCTCCTATACTACAACCTCTTACAATACTAGACAACACAGTATCAACAATAGAGACCTTCAAGTTTCTAGGTTCCATCATATCGCAAGACTTAAAATGGACACCTAACATCAAAAAAGTCATCGAAAAAGCACAACAAAGAATGTTCTTTTTGCGCCAACTCAGAAAGCTTAGACTGCCCAAGGAGCTGCTGATCCCGTTCTACAGAGGAAGTATGGAGTCTGTCATCTGCACCTCTATAACTGTCTGGTTTGACTCTGTGACCAAACAAGACAGACACAGACTTCAACGGAGAATTAGAAGTGAGCAAAAACAATTGCTATCAGGCTGCCTTCCATTGAGCACCTGTATACTGCACGAGTCAAAAAGAGGACTGTGAAAATATCTACAGACACCTCACATCGTGGGCATAAATTGTTTCATCTTCTACCCTCAAAATGATGTTATAGATAATTGCACACCAGAGAACTAGACACAAGGACATTTCTCATTGGGAGAAAGACACTGGAAACATGGAGGCTGATTGGAAAGATGGTTTATAGATGAGGCAGAACCACATGAGATTCTGGGCAGCTGACAAAATGGAGTTCAGCGTGGGTGGGGTTTTATATCTTCTTTGGGCTTTGTATTTGAGCTTCCTTTTCCTGTGCAAGCTGGCTCAGGAATTCTGGGAGTTGAAGTCCACAGGTTGTAAAAAGGCCACAGTTGCCTACTCCTGTTCTATGAAGTTTGGGCTACTCTGAGATGGCACAATGAAGGGGCTTGTCTTCTGAAAGGGTGTTGGACAATTCCTATTGTGCCTAATGACTTTTGTCCTGTGTTGGATCTTGGGTGAGAGGCTGCTTCTAATCCTATCACTCTGCCTTTGTTAGCTCTCAAACTTGGTTGCATGCAGTTTTAAAATATCCTGTCTCGAATGGATTTATGCCTGCAGTATTTGCTTTGCTTATGAATAGAGGCATCTAACTAGTAGGGTTCTTTCAGTAAGCTCTTAAGTATTGGCATCTGCTATGGGCTATTAAGAAACACTTGGGGGGGCTGCTTCTTGCCTCTAGTAAACACGTTTCTCCATTTCTCATTTAGAGAAATATAATATTCTGCCTTTTTAATATTTCATTCTTCTGGGTGGTAAGTGCTAATTCCCACAACACTGTCAAACTATTAAATAAGGCTGCATTACTATTATTCTTCTCATCTTTCTTATTACCTAGCTCCTTTTCTACTTACGACTATAACTTTCTTACTTGCATCTTTCCGATTTATATTGGTTTATTTATTTTCCTAGTATGAATTATGTTGATTGCTTATTTAGTATCCTATGACTATCACTAAGTGTTGTATCTTACGATTTATGATAAATGCATTTTGATGATGACTATGATGATGATTTATCACTTATAGCTTTTATGTACACTAAGAACTTATGTACCGAAGACAAATTCCCTGTGTGTCCAATCACACTTAGCCAATAAAGAATTCTATTCTATTCTATTCTATTCTATTCTATTCTATTCTATTCTATTCTATTCTATCCTATTCTATTCTATTCTGACAAAAGACAGAGAAAGGCCATGTATAGCAGGAAGTTAAAACAAGGCAAGTGCTGAAGGAAGGTGCTAAGACTGAAGGTAGAGTCCCCAAAATTAGACCAGATACAGGTCCTCATCCATCCTCTGTGAATGTGGTTCACAAATGGTCTAAACATGGTGAGAGAGTAAGTGGGGAGGGTGGGGGGAAGAGGAAAGAAATGATTGGGAATAAGAGCCAAAAAAGAATACACAGAATAACACAAAATACACAGAATAAGATAGTTGGTGTTTCCATGTTGGGAACTTGATTTTGTAGGAAAGGTAAAAACAAAACTTTTAAGACAAGTAACTTCTTTTTCAATGTGGTAGATGTAATAATATTACCAAATGCCTAGATTAGAATTAGCAACTATAATTCTGTGCGACTCCCAATATGGGGTGGGGGGTGGGGGAGAGAAAAGGTTGTAAAATAGGGCAAAATGGAAGCATTTAACATTTACATATCCAAATCTGGTGAAGTTTGAAAAAATTGTGACATATAAAGACATTTTTGACACTGAAGGGAAATTAAAATCTAAGCAAGAACTTGAAGTCCAGGGTATTAAATTATCATGGTGGCCTCAATTGCAAATACAATCTACATATGATAAAGACATGAAAATGTACAGCCTTTATAAAGGACAGACAGCTTTTGATCAGATATTGTTGAATTCTGAGGAAAAACTAATTAAGAAAATATCAAAAATTTTTACAAAATCGGAAAATGGAGGATGAACAAGTAAAAAACAAAACGATGCACTGGGCAAAAAACTTTAGATATAATATAGAATAAGAGAAATGGCAAAACTTACGGAAAGAAACTGTCAATTAACATTGGCAACTTCTTCTAAGGAAAACTTATAGAAAATGTTTTATAGATGGCACTTACCACCTGCTAAGTTAGTTATAATGTTTAAAAATATGTCTAACAAATATTGGAAATATAACCAAAAAACAGGCACATATTACCACATGTGGTGGACCTGTGTTAAAGCAAAAAAAAAAAAAAAAAAGTTGGACAAAAATATATAAGTGGGTAGAAAAGATGATAGGAAAACATGTAGATTTTAAACCAGAACTACTTCTATTAGAAAAAATGATAAATAAAAAATATATTTAATATTGCATGTATTAACAACAGTGAAGATTATATTTGTACAATATTGAGAAAATGAAGAAATACCACGAGACAAAAAAATAATTAGGAAGATACTGGATTGTGCAGAAATGGACAGACTTACATTGAAGATTAAACAAAAAGAAGATACAGAATATAATCAAAGAGGGAACTCATTCTACCAGTGGTTGGGAGAAAAAGGGGTAGAGAATAAGAATGTAATTTGTACGGCTAAGGAAATAAAATAACCCAGACAACACGATGTTTATTAACCACTAACAAAATGTAAACAATAGAAAATCAACAAAACTTTTTTAAAAACTAGTTTGGCATTCAGAAAAAGGTATCTTCACCTAAGCAGATAGAACAGAGCGAGCTGACTCTAGACCCAGCAGAGTTGATACACACACACATACACACAGACACAGCTTGCAACACAACTGATTTTGACTGGAAGTTGACCAGAAGCTGCATTGGTGAGCCTTGCTTAGTCATAGAGCTTAATGGAGCTCCTGTAGAAAAAGGCAGGCTACATACAAAGAGCTTTGGCTTCCGTACAAAAAGGTGAGAAAGAGGCAGTTTGAAAGATTCGTTAGTAGGTTCCTAGAGATCTTTGGCTGCCAACAGTGTATGCAGAAAAGGTGGAGCAGATCCTTTGGTAGATCCCAAAGGAGGTGTTCAGCCCTCTGGGAATTCTATTAGCTACAGGATGTCATCCATCCAGGGTCAACAACTGCCAGTTGTCACTGAGCAGAGCCAAGATGTTTTCGAAGACGTAAGTAGGTCTTCAGAAGGGCTGCTCTAAAGAGCTTCTCCATGTCTTTACTTGTTTAGGAGGTGTCAGGTTTGTCTATGAGCCTTTGCCCTGGGATGGGAAAATGGAGAAGGGGAAGGGAGGGAAGGGAAGGGAGGCCCTCAGGACTCGGCTCCTTCAAAGAGATTTACACAGAAGTTAGTTAGCTAGATTATTATATTTATATACCGCCCCCTCTCCCGAGGGACTCGGTGATCTGTCCCCGTACCCACACACACACAAACACAGCCAGCCGAGGGTTAAGGAAACACTTTGGAACGCACCCAGGTCTTATCTCCCACTTGGCAGTGATAGACACACCGTCTGCCAAATGCCTTTATTTCCACAAACAGAAAGATAAGGTACTTAGCGTACAAAAAGTCCAAGCAGAAATAATATTTCTCTCCGCAGTTCCGAACGAGGCTTTAGTGACTATCCAAGGTTTACTTTTGTTCGTCACAAGGATCACTGACCACTACCCTCTATTATATAGTCTCTGGGGTGTGGTCCAGTGACTCATTTCTAATCCCTAGCACGCCTCCTAAGCTGCTGCAAACGTTTATCACGCCTTCGGAGGCGTGCGTCCAGGAATGATGTTTCTTCGTCACTCTGATCCGAGCCAGCTGTCTCCCTACTGATTTCCTCTCCCTTGGCCGGCACCTGAGACAATGCCAGAGGGGAGGGGCCTGGAGAGGGAGGCCTGGCTGACTCCTCTTCCTCATGCTCGGAGCTTTCTTCCTCTGATGGGACAGGCTCAGAGGGCGGGGCCACAACACTCGGGGCGGTGAACAGCCAGCAAATAAAATACACAGATACAAAATTTAAAACAATATTAAAATCCAATTAAATCAATTTGGCCCATAGTTAAAAACCCTATATTAAAACACCTAATTTTTTAAAACCAAACTGGAGCTTCTATCTTTCCCCAGATGCTCCCTCTGTCCCAGACACAGAGCAGGTAGAGCAGGTGGAGTCTGGAAAAGGGGTTTTACTCCCGTCCATTCCTTTTCTTAGGTTCCTGAGATTTCAAAAACGTTGCAGAGAAATTTTCTAATGCTGTTGGGGGAGAATGAGAGGGAATGCCAGGCCAGCAAGTCCTTCAACTTTCACCTTGGCAGACATAACGAATCTGCCTGGACCAAGAAAGAGAAAAATCAAGATAGAAATTGAGCTCCATAAAGTGGAACAGCACGGTGAGTACACACTTTGGGTTGAAGGGGATGGAAAGGGAAAGGGAAGGAGCTCCTTTAGCAAGCAAGATTTGGAACGTTGGGGGAAGTTGCAAATATCGTTTCTTGGTAGGATAGCCACCATTAAGATGAGTATTCTCCAAATTAATATACTTGTTTCAAACCACTCCTGTCAATATTGACAAAAAAATATTTTTCGGATCTAAATGGGATAGTAAGGAAATTTATTTGGGGAGGGAAAAAACCGAGAATTGCATTACGGTCATTGCAGGAAAAAAGGAATAAAGGCGGATTTGGGCTCCCAGCTTGGGAGCTATACCATAAAGCTGCCAACTTAGTATGGCTACGAGAGTGGGCCTCATTAAGAGACAAAAGAATTTTACAATTGGAAGGGCATGACTTATTGAGAGGTTGGCATGCCTATCTCTGGGATAAAGGAAAGGGGGTAGGGATATGTTTCCACCAACACAAAATTAGAGATACATTAATGAAGACATGGAAAGAAATTAGGCATAAACATTATTTAAAATACCCAAAATGGATCTCTACAATGGAGGCAATGATTCATCCCATCACAATAAGTAGAGAGAAAATGTTCACCTATCAAGACATTCTAGATAACAGTGGTAACCTTAAACCTAACAAGATTTTAAAAGAGCAAGGGATTCATATTGATTGGTGGCCTTATTTACAAATTAAATCCCGATATAGTAAAGATAAACAGGAAAAGGGAATAGAGACGGGGACAAATAGTTTTGATAAGGTATGGCTAGGCAGTGAGAATAAACTAGTAGCTAAATTATACTCCTACCTGCTCGAATATGATAGAGAAGGAGAAATATTAAAAGACCAAATGATTGCTTGGGGAAGAAATATCGACTCAAAGATTAACCTAGATGATTGGGAAAAAATATGGAACAGCAATCTTAAACTGACGAGAGCAATAAGCTATAAGGAGAATCAGTATAAGATGCTGTATAGATGGCACCTAGCGCCATCTAGAATTGCAAAGATATATCCAAATGCAAGCTCCAAGAGTTGGAAATGCGGCCACCATCAAGGTACCTTCTACCACATGTGGTGGACGTATCCGGAAGCGAGGAAGTTTTGGAAAAAAATACAAAAATGGATCCAAGAAATATTAAATGAGGATATCAACTTTTTGCCTGAAATTTATCTCCTGGGAGTGCTAAAACGAACATTTGTTAAGGATAAGAAATATTTGATTATTCATATTGTCACAGCCGCTAGACTCTCCTATGCCAGATATTGGAAAGAGAAAAGAGGTCCAACTGAGGAACAGATAGTCAATAAGGTACTGGACTGCGAAGAAATGTGCAGATTAACGTATGTGTTAAACGGACAGGAGGATTCAGAATTTTACACGATTTGGGATCTGTGGTATAGGTGGTTGGAAAATAAATGCAAAAGTTAATACTCATGAGGAACAATGTACAACTACTAATTAATCCTATATAGTATTGTATTTTAATTTAACTGTAATTAATTTTATAAGAATTTTCGTATAAATTGTATAATATTTAGATAATTGATTAGATACCGCACTTGTAAATATATAATATGATTACACGTTGCCGATCTGTAAAGTTTGAATTGTAATATATTCTTTATTCAATAAAATTTCATTAAAAAAAAAAGAAAAAGAAATTGAGCTCCATAAAGTGGAGCAGCATGGTGAGTACACACTTTGGGTTGAAGGGGATGGAAAGGGAAAGGGAAGGAGCTCTTTTAGGAGTGGAATCCTCTATGTAGGCATTTAGAGGAACCAATTCTGCCTCTTTCTATATTCTAGGTTACACTTGGGGGCTGAAGAACCAAATTGCTCCTGACCCTCTAAGCAACCCTCCTCATGAAGCTTCTGAATCCACATTAACTTTCCACAAGTTGTTCTGCTTCCATGAGACTCTTCTGGGAAACTTCACATTTACTCAGTGGAGCCTATCTATATCCTGGGAACTGGGGAGGGAGGATATAGAGAATGCAATAGGTCTTTCCCCTAAAAGAGACATAGCCAGCAACCACAAAAGCCTTTGAATTGGGTCTCCGAGGGAAGGATGCTGCAAAGGGCTGATTTTAGTGTCTTTCCTTCATCTGGAGGAGATCTAAAACTTTGCTCTGATTCCACCCTCTGTGTCTCCTTTCCCAGATTTCCCTCCAAAGGACAGCCGAGGGAAAGAGAAGGTCCTCTTCGAGAGGAAGGACCTTTTCCAAGCAGCGCAATCAGAGCTGGCCTATATAAGAAGAGACCAGGAGATAAACCAATATCTGTGCCAAGTGGTCTCTGAGAGGAGGAGAGAGACACAGCAAATAGTAGGTACCCTTTGGAAGTAGAGGTTTCCTTCACTGGGCTTTGCCTCCGGGTTTCAAACCCACTCTTTTTTTGCCCAATCTCAGTGTGGGGCAAAAGATTCCTTAGGATGAACAGAGTCTCAGAAGGGTTCAAGCTTTCCTTGTAATAGGAAGCGCACTGGGGATTCTAGGAGAGTCAGTTGCCCTGACTGACAGCCAAACTGTTTTCAGTTGCACTGAAGGATCGCCTAATCCATGTCCTCAGTGCGATCACTGCACTGTTTCACTTTAAGAAAAGTGTGCAAATGAGGGTCCCAGTGCCCGGAAATAAAAGTGTGATGGGTAGGGAGAGAGTTAAGAATGATGGGGAGATATCAGAGGGAAAGGGAGAGGAGGAAAACTACTACGAATTCTCAGAAAGTTTACCAAAAGCTGAAAAGGAACCTTAACAATTTTCCTTTGGACTGAAAGGCGAGCTGTTGCAGCAACATAGCAGGTTAAAACAGGCTTGCACAAAGAATATGTTCTGGAGCAATTTAGTTGAGGTTGACTTTTCTGATTCTCTCCTCTTTTGTTTCCTGGCAGGCTCTGTTGCAGGAGCACAGTTTTGTAACTGGATTAGCTGCATTGCTGGAAATGTATGATCTCAGGTCAGTCTATTGTTTCTTTTATAGTGGGTGAGAAAGGTCTGTTGGGGTACTCAGTCATTAAGAAGGGGGAGGGCATTCAGTTGAGCCAGCTTATCCTATTCTTGTGGGAAAAATGGAACGGAGGCTTGCTCATTAATATGGGCACTAATATCTCTTCTTCTTTTAATCCCACAGCAAGATCACACCAGAAATGGATGATACGATAGAATCCATGCTGATGGACCTTTCCAGTTTTTATTGGACGGCTCCCCTGGATATAGAGGATGATGATCTTTCTGAGGTACCACTTTAACCAACATTTCTGGGATTTCCTTTCTAGTGTTGCATGGATGGGGAAATGCTCTCAAAAAGAAATAGCACATCTCTTATGTTTCCTTTCAGGTGGAGAAGAAGTTGTTGGAGGAGGCCTTTGGCCTAACAATGAAGAACCTACTCCGACAGTCTCCCATGACAGAACAGTTTGTTTTCATTCTGAAGGTAAGGGTCCAGAAGTTCCATGATAGTTCGAAGGAACACTACCATAGATTGCACAAGTGTGTTTCGGCAGCAAGATTCTTGATTCTCAGAAATGAGAAAACATGTCTTTTCTTTGTCAATTCCACAGCACTTGGACCCATGTGTGAAACTGTTTTTGCCGGTGATAAACCAGCTCCTGTCCTGTGGAAACCATCATCCCAGGATAGATGTACGCAGCAAAACTAAATTAACATAAATTGTAACCTCTGAGTCCCCCGCAGCTTTTGGGACCCCACCCCTAAATAACCTCCCTCTTGCTGCCAGAGAGAGTGCAGGAGGGTCTTTTTCCTCTCATTCTACTTGAGGAAATTCTGGGAAGGATATCTTGCCAGTAATATGTGAGTGATGGGCCAAGGGAAGGAGAATTACTCTCCAAGAACCTTGGCAACATGGTGAGGGATTTCTTTATTTTACAGCTTGATGAAGTCCACCAGGTTTTCCCTGATGTTCCCAGGGAAATCTGGCAGGCTGGAACCACCAACAAAAACATCAATGAAGGTAACTTTATTGAGAACACAAAGGGGAGGGGGGAGGATTACTTATGACCTGTCCTCTTAGTTACGACAGTCATATCAACCGTACACTAATTTCATCACATTTCGTGTAGTTGGCAAGAAGTTCAAATTTACAATCCTTTGCAGCATCCAATGGTTACATGATTGCAGTTTGAGATATTTTCATTGTTTTAAGGCAAAAAGAAAAAAAAAAAGGTGGTGGTGGTGGGGGAACCAGCCACTGTTTAATCTGCTTTTAGATTTATCATCATATGATTCACTTAACAATTGTTGTAAAAACGATTGTGAAATAGAATTCGGTCATGTGGCAACTTGATTTAAAACTGTAATCACTGATCATGCAGAGTTTGAGCTCCCTTGTTGTCATAAATTGAGGACAACTCCCATAGATGGGAAACCTATATATGTTTTCCACCTGTGTAGCAAACAGATCAAATTTCAATCTCTTTCTTTCAATTTTCCTCACCTTTTATTTTCATGCAGGAGATCTAGAAATAGAGGAGCTGTAACCTCCCCCCTCCACCCTTGATCCACCTATGAAGAAAAGCTACCATATCTCAGGAAATGGCCCTTTGGTTCTTCCTTCTATACATTATGTAAGTTATGTATAATAGTTGAATTTGATCTGTTATTGTTGGATATTTATCCTAAGGTTGGGTAGGTAATATATACAAAACTATGTTTGTGACTTTAAATGTTATAAGAAGAATGATTGGCTGTGCTATTATCAGGCAGCCATAAAAGTAGACAAGAAGCCCGGGAGGTCCTGCTCCTGCTATTTGATAGTTGATCTCCTGATGAGGAACTGTGTGTGACTGAAGAGAACTGTAAGCAAACTATGTTTTGTGTTGGAGAGTGATTATTCGAAGACGTGTTATCATTGTTTTGAGAAACCAAGTTTGTTTTTTTCACTAAGAGTAAAGAATGTTTTGTTTTTTACCGTTCAGAGTCTGTGAGTATCTGTGTATTTAACCAGCAACATATCTGTTTTCTTTCCGGTCCGCTGCATACTATGCTGAGGGAAGCTGTTACCCGCAACAGTTATAACTTCTGACTGTAAAATAATTGTTGGTATCTGTGTTTTGAGATCACTGGAAGACCAGAACTCCCTCCTGCTGAAGGTTCCCTTGGGGTTTGGAAGATGGCACTGGGGCTGAAGATTCTGCGGAGCAGATGCCGACCATCATCATTTCTAATATGCTGCAGCAGGTTGGTAGTATGCAGGGTTGGACTAAGAGATGGTTCAGTTTCTGCAAATGTGGGGTTTTGTTCTCTCAAGCCTATGGTTGATTCTGCTTTCTGCCCTGTGATTTGTCTCTTCTTAGGCTGTGAAGCAGTTTGGACAGAATTCCACGCGGTTCCTGTAACGGACCTGCTTGCTTGGACCATCACCCGGCTGGATCAACATCTCCCCAGGATAGAAGAACAACGAAACACAGATGGATGGACTTGAGTTTTTAATGGCAAAATGTATTTTTTCTTGTATCTATGGGACACTTATATGTCTCCAGCTATATGCCACCATTGAAGGCAAACACAAGGCAAAGAAGACAGAAGTTTAGTCAAAGGTGCTACCTTCAGACTCTCAAGATTCCGTTAATGTAGCCTTACAATAAGGTCAAATTAGCCCATTTAGTCATATTTCCTGTCCCGTTTCCCTTGGAGGACTGACACAATGTCTGCAGGTTGTTGGAACCGTGTGTGTGTGTGTGTGTGTGTGTGTGTGTGTATTTCTGAGGCCTCTCAGGTAAACAGACAGGAAATGTGACTAAAGCTGCTAATTCTACCTTATTTTAAGGCTACATTAACAGAACCTTGAAAGTCTGAAAGTAGCCCTTTTGACTGAATTTCTATCTTCTTTATCTTATGTTTCCTTAAATGGGTGGCATATAAATGTCCCATAGATAGAATGTATGTATATGTTTATATATTTATTTTGGTTGTCATATTCTGTTGTTAATTGTATAATTGATTTGATGATTGTTTGCTACCCATTGTCCCTTGTTTGACATGGGCCCCTCTACAAATTGGATAAATAAATAAGTGTACTTTGAATATTTTTCCTTCACTTGTTTTCCTTGCTCTTTTTTTTAAATTATTTTTTAAAATCTATATTTGTTTGGTTAGCTCATTTCCAAATATAAATAAAAGTACAATATAAGTCTGTCTTTTGTGGAAAATACTTTATTGCATCCATCTAGGGGACCTTCTGTCCATCAAAACCTTGAGTATAACTAAACTGAAGTTTTAAACAATCAGGAAAAATAAGCCCATAGATTTGTTGATAAATGTTACTTTTTTTTAAAGTAATGTCTTAATAACCCTAAGGAATGTTTTATACAAATTTGTAAAGATCCCAAAAAACAAACATTTGTTGAATTGTTTATTTTAAAAGCTTTCTATGGTATATCTATCCCCCAAAAGAATAAGATGATAATAAACCTAAAGAATGCTTTAGGTTTATTATTAAGCCTCCTATACTACCATTTCTTACAATACTAGACAATACAGTATCAACAATAGAGACCTTCAAGTTTCTAGGTTCCATCATATTGCAAGACTTAAAATGGACACCTAACATCAAAAAAGTCATCGAAAAAGCACAACAAAGAATGTTCTTTTTGCGCCAACTCAGAAAGCTTAGACTGCCCAAGGAGCTGCTGATCCCGTTCTACAGAGGAAGTATGGAGTCTGTCATCTGCACCTCTATAACTGTCTGGTTTGACTCTGTGACCAAACAAGACAGACACAGACTTCAACGGAGAATTAGAAGTGAGAAAAAACAATCGCTATCAGGCTGCCTTCCATTTAGCACCTGTATACTGCACGAGTCAAAAAGAGGACTGTGAAAATATCTACAGACACCTCACATCGTGGGCATAAATTGTTTCATCTTCTACCCTCAAAATGATGTTATAGATAATTGCACACCAGAGAAACTAGACACAAGGACATTTCTCATTGGGAGAAAGACACTGGAAACATGGAGGCTGATTGGAAAGATGGTTTATAGATGAGGCAGAACCACATGAGATTCTGGGCAGCTGACAAAATGGAGTTGGGAGTAGGTGGGGTTTTATATCTTCTTTGAGCTTTGTATTTGAGCTTCCTTTTCCTGTGCAAGCTGGCTCAGGAATTCTGGGAGTTGAAGTCCACAGGTTGTAAAAAGGCCACAGTTGCCTACTCCTGTTCTATGAAGTTTGGGCTACTCTGAGATGGCACAATGAAGGGGCTTGTCTTCTGAAAGGGTGTTGGACAATTCCTATTGTGCCTAATGACTTTTGTCCTGTGTTGGATCTTGGGTGAGAGGCTGCTTCTAATCCTATCACTCTGCCTTTGTTAGCTGTCAAACCTGGCTGCATGCAGTTTTAAAATATCCTGTCTCGAATGGATTTATGCCTGCAGTATTTGCTTTGCTTATGAATAGAGGCATCTAACTAGTAGGGTTCTTTCAGTAAGCTCTTAAGTACTGGCATCTGCTGTGGGCTATTAAGAAAGACTTGGGGGGCTGCTTCTTGCCTCTAATTAACATGTTTCTCCATTTCTCATTTAGGGAAATATAATATTCTGCCTTTTTAATATTTCCCAAAATATTTCATTCTTCTGGGGGGTAAGTGCTAATTCCCACAACACTGTCCAACTATTTATTAAGGCTGTATTATTATTGTTGTTGTTGTTGTTATTCTTGTTGTTCTTGTTGTTGTTATTATTCTCATCTTTCTTATTACCTATCTTTTTTTCTAGTTATGACTATGACTTTGTAGTTTGCACCTTTCCGATTTATATTGGTTTATTTAGTTTCCTAGTATGATTTATGTAGATTGCTTATTTAGTATCCTATGACTATCACTAAGTGTTGTATCTTACAATTTATGAGAAATGCATTTTGATGATGACTATGATGATGATTTATCACTTATAGCTTTTATGTACACTGAGAATTTGTGCACCGAAGACAAATTCCCTGTGTGTCCAATCACACTTAGCCAATAAAGAATTCTATTCTATTCTATTCTATTCTATTCTATTCTATTCTATTCTATTCTATTCTATTCTATTCTATTCTATTCAGATAAAAGACAGAGAAAGGACATGTATAGCAGGAAGTTAAAGACAAGGCAAGTGCTGAAGGAAGGTGCTAAGACTGAAGGTAGAGTCCCCAAAATTAGACCAGAGACAGGTCCTCATCCATCCTCTGTGAATGTGGTTCACAAATAGTCTAAACATGGTGAGAGAGTAAGTGGCGAGGGTGGGGGGAAGAGACGAAAGAAATGATTGGGAATAAGAGCCAAAAAAGAATACACAGAATAACACAAAATACACAGAATAAGATAGTTGGTGTTTCCATGTTGGGAACTTGATTTTGTAGGAAAGGTAAAAACAAAAGTTTTAAGACAAGTAACTTCTTTTTCAATGTGGTAGATGTAATAATATTACCAAATGCCTAGATTAGAATTAACAACTATTATTCTCTGTGATTCCCAATATGATGTGGGGGGGGGGGGAGAAAAAGAAAAGGTTGTAAAACGGGGCAAAATGGAAGCATTTACATATCCAAATCTGGTGAAGTTTGAAAAAATAGTCACATATAAAGACATTTTTGACACTGAAGGGAAATTAAAATCTAAGCAAGAATTGGAAGTTGAGGGTATTAAACTATCATGGTGGCTTCAATTGCAAAAACAATCCAGATATGATAAAGACATGAAAATGTACAGCCTTTATAAAGGACAGACAGCCTTCAATCAGATATTGTTGAATTCTGATGAAAATCTAATTAAGAAAATATCTACTTTTTTTACTAAATCGGAAAATGGAGGATGAACAAGTAAAAGACAAAACGATGCACTGGGCAAAAAACTTTAGACATAATATAGAATAAGAGAAATGGCAAAACTTATCAGAAAGAAACAATCAATTAACAATGGCAACTTCTTCAAAGGAAAACTTATATAAAATGTTTTATAGATGGTATTTACCACCTGCTAAGTTAGTTATAATGTTTAAAAATATGTCTAACAAATATTGGAAATGTAACCAAAAGACAGGTACATATTACCACATGTGGTGGACCTGTGTTAAAGAAAAAAAAAAAAAAGAGGGCAAAAATATATAAGTGGCTAGAAAAGATGATAGGAAAACATGTAGATTTTAAACCTGAATTTTTTCTATTAGGTATAACACCAGAAAAATTTGATAAATAAAAAATGTATTTAATATTGCATTATTAATAGCAGCAAGGATTATATTTGCACAATACTGGAAAAATGAAGAAATACCACGAGACAAAGAGATAATTAGGAAGATACTGGATTGTGCAGAAATGGACAGACTTACATTGAAGATTAAACAAAAAGAAGATACAGAATATTATCAAAGAGGGAACTATTTTTTTTTTTTTTAATTTGATTTATATGCCGCCCTTCTCCGGAGAATCAGGGCGGGTTACAATGCGTTAAGCAATAGCCTTCATACTTTTGTATATTTATAGAAAGTCAGCTTATTGCCCCCACAAACTGGGTCCTCATTTCACCTACCTTAGAAAGGATGGAAAGCTGAGTCAACCTTGAGCCTTGCTCTAAAGAGCTTCTCCATGTCTTTTCTTGTTTGGGAGGTGGAAGGTTTGTCCATGAGCCTTTGCCCTGGAATGGGGAAATGGAGAGGGGGAAAGTAGAGGAGGGAAGGGAGGCCCTCAGGACTGGGCTCCTTCCCAGAGATTTACACAGAAGGAGCTTCTCTCTTTGCCCAGATGCTCCCTCTGTCCCAGACACAGAGCAGGTAGAGCAGGTGGAGTCTGGAAAAGGGGTTTTACTCCCTTCCATTCCTTTTCTTAGGTTCCTGAGATTTCGAAAATGTTGCAGAGAAATCTTCCAATGCTGTTGGGGGAGAATGAGAAGGAATGCCAGGCCAGCAAGTCCTTCAACCTCCACCTTGGAAGACGCAACAAATCTGTCTGGCCGAAGAAAAACCAAAATCACGATAGACATTGAGCTCCATAAAGTGGAGCAGCACGGTGAGTACACACTTTGGGTTGAAGGGGAAGGAGAGGGAAAGGGAAAGGGAAGGAGCTCCTTTAGGAGTGGACTCCTCTCTGTAGGCATCTAGAGAAGCAAATTCTGCCTCTTCCTATACTTGAGGTTGCACTTAAGGGCTGGGCAGAACCAAATTGCTCCTGCTCCTCATGAAGCTTCTGAATCCACATTAACTTTCCATAAATTGTTCTGCTTCCATGAGACTCTTCTGGGAAACTTCACATTTACTCAGTGGAGCCTATCTATATCCTGGGAACTGGGGAGGGAGGATATAGAGAATGCAATAGGTCTTTCCCCTAAAAGAGACATAGCCAGCAACCACAAAAGCCTTTGAATTGGGTCTCCGAGGGAAGGATGCTGCAAAGGGCTGATTTTAGTGTCTTTCCTTCATCTGGAGGAGATCTAAAATTTTGCTCTGATTCCACCCTCTGTGTCTCCTTTCCCAGGTTTCCCTCCAAAGGACAGCCGAGGGAAAGAGAAGGTCCTCTTCGAGAGGAAGGACCTTTTCCAAGCAGCGCAATCAGAGCTGGCCTGTATAAGAAGAGACCAGGAAATAAGCCAATATTTGCGCCAAGTGGTCTCTGAGAGGAGGAGAGAGACGCAAATAGTAGGTACCCCTTGGAAGTAGAGGTTTCTTTTGCTGGGCTTTGCCTCCGGGTTTCAAACCCACTCTTTTTTGGCCCAATCTCAGTGTGGGGCAAAAGATTCCTTAGGATGGACAGAGTCTCAGAAGGGTTCAAGCTTCCCTTGTAAAAGGAAGCGCACTGGGGATTCTGGGAGAGTCCGTTGCCCTGACTGACAGCCGAACTCCTTTCAGTTGCACAGGAGCATCGCCTAATCCAGGTCCGCAGTGTGATCACTGCACTGTTTCACCTTAAGAAAAGTGTGCAAATGAGGGTCCCAGTGCCCGGAAATAAAAGTGTGATGGGGAGGGGGTGAGTTAAGAATGATGGGGAGATATGAGAGGGAAAGGGAGAGGAGGAAAGCTACTACGAATTCTCAGAAAGTTTACCAAAAGCTCAAAAGGACCCTTAACAATTTTCCTTTGGACTGAAAGGTGAGCTGTTGCAGCAACATATCAGGTTAAAACAGGCTGGGACAAAGAAGATGTTCTGGAGCAACTTAGTTGAGGTTGACTTTTCTGATTCTCTCCTCTTTTGTTTCCTGGCAGGCTCTGTTGCAGGAGCACAGCTTTGTCAATGGATTAGCTGCATTGCTGGAAATGTATGATCTCAGGTCAGTCTATTGTTTCTTTTATAGTGGGTGAGAAAAGTCTGTTTGGGGTACTCAGTCATTAAGAAGGGGGAGGGCATTCAGTTGAGCCAGTTTATCCTATTCTTGTGGGAAAAATGGAACGGAGGCTTGCTCATTAATATGGGCACTAATGTCTCTTCTTCTTTTAATCCCACAGCAGGATAACACCAGAAAGAGATGAACCAATAGAATCCATGTTGATGGACATTTCCAGTTTTTATTGGACGGCTACCCTGAATGCCGAGGAGGAAGATCTTTCTGAGGTACCACTTTAACCAACATTTCTGGGATTTCCTTCCTAGTGTTGCATGGATGGGAAAATGTTCTTCAAAAGAAAGAGCACCATCTCTTATGTTTCCTTTCAGGTGGAGAAGAAGTTGCTGGAGGAGGCCTTTGGCCTAACAATGAGGAACCTACTCCGACAATCTCCCACGACAGAACAGTTTGTTTTCATTCTGAAGGTAAGGGTCCAGAAGTTCCATGGTAGTTCGAAGGAACACTACCACAGATTGCACAAGTGTGTTTCGGCAGCAAGATTCTTGATTCTCAGAAATGAGAAAACATCTCTTTTCTTTGTCAATTCCACAGAACTTGGACCCACGTGGGAAACTCTTTTTGCCGGCGATAAACCAGCTCCTGTCCTGTGGAAACCATCATCCCAGGATAGATGTACGTAGCAAAATTAAATTAACATAAATTGTAGCCTTTGAGTCCCCCACAGCTCTTGGGACCCCACCTTCAAATAATCTCCCTCTTGGTGCCAGAGAGAGTGCAGGGGGGTCTTTTTCCTCTCATTCCACCTGAGGAAATTCTGGGAAGGATATCTTGCTAGTAACATGTGAGTGATGGGTCAAGGGAAGGAGAATTACTCTCCAAGAACCTTGGCAACACGGTGAGGCATTTCTTTTTCTTACAGCTCGATCAAGTTCAGCAGGCTTTCCCTGATGTTCCCAGGGAAATCTGGCAGGCTGGAACCACCTACGAAAACATCAATGAAGGTAACTTTCTTGAGAACACTAAGGGGAGGGGGGAGGGTTACTTATGTCACTAATATTGAAGATATGTCTCATTTAATAGACATAGGCTCATTATAATTAAATAAATTCATTTATTAATATATGTTACTTACTTTCACAGAATACATTCAGAAAGAGCAGTTATGACAGTTGGAGGTGTTCTTATATACAGGATGGGCGGGGCTAACGGTAAGTATTGACCTATCATTGATTTAGAGGGAGGAGAATGTATATTAACCCTTGCTTATCTTATGGTATAGCTTTAGTCTATATAAAGCGAGGCATTTACACTTGACAAATCCCCCTCTAAATGCCGAACATTATTATTATCAATAATATATTTAGGAATAGGATACATCTTAACACATAACTTTTCTACTAAAAATACATGTTGTTTAACCTGTAAAGGTTTTGTTAATATGTCAGCTATTTGGTCTTTCGTATCACAATGTATTGTTTTAATGAATCCATCTTTAGAAAGCTGTCTTACGTGTTTATTCTTTATATCTATATGTATAGATCTTTGTCCAATGGCATCTGATCTTGATATCTCAATTACTGCCTTGTTATCCTCATGTATAATTATTGGTAATGACGGTTTCATCCAGATATTGGTTATTAAGTCATTGATCCAAATAAGGTTATTTGAAGCCTTGGAAAGGCAAATATATTCAGCTTCCGTTGTTGAAGTTGCTACTAAGTCTTGTTTACCTGTATACCAACAAATTGGACAGTTATTGAGAAAGAATATGTATCTAGATGTACTCTTTCTAGTTTTTGTGTCTCCTGCCCAATCAGCATCCGCATAGCAATTGAGTGTCGGTATTTTGAAAGAGTCTGGTTCTAAATATAGACAAAAATCTACTCTGTTTTTTAGATATCTGAGTACTTTCTTTACTGCTTCCCAATGGAAGGTCATAGGTTTGCTTATTTGTCTTGATAATAAGTTGAGAGGCAATGCGATATCTGGTCTGGTCCAATTCGCGATGTATAGAAGAGAACCAATGATTGACCTGTACAATGTGTTATCTTTAAAATCAGGAAATGGATCGTTCATACTTTTTAGAAAGTCAGTTTGCATAGGAGTTTCACAGCCTTTAGCATTAATCATATTACATTTATGTAAAAGTTCAACAATTTTTTTTTTTGTGATAGACAGAAGCCCTTTTCTGTTTTATATACCTGTACCCCTAAATATTTATTTATTTTACCCAGAGACTTTAGTGAGAAATGTTTCTCTATTCCACTAGCAAATGCATTTCGTTTGTCTATGTCCTTACCAATATACAGAATATCATCTACGTAAATTAATACGTATTCTAGTGATTCATTCTCCTTTCTAATAAAGAAACAGCTATCTGCTGATGTTGCTGTAAATCCTATATCTTTCAGTACTTCGACTAAGCAATCATACCAGCGTTTTCCCGATTGTTTTAAACCGTATAAACTTTTATTGAGCAACCATGTGTCATTTTTGTTAGTATCTTTACTGTGTGGTGCCCTTACATAAATTTCCTTGTCTAAATTTGCGTGTAAGTATGCGGTTTGTACGTCATATTGATAAACCTCTAGTTTTAGTATTGAAGCTATCACTAATGCTATTTTTACGCTTTCTATTCTTACAGTAGGAGAATAAGTATCGGTATAATCCTCAGGGTACTTCTGGGAGAATCCCTGGGCTACCAGTCTTGCTTTATATAAGTTCTTTCCTCCTTCTAGTGTTTTGATTTTAAAAATCCACCTAGTACCTATGGGTGTTTTATTTTTTGGCACGTCAGCAGGCGTAAACACATTTAATTCTTTTAGACTGTCCATTTCTTTGGACATAGCTAATTCCCATTTAATTCTTTCTTCGTGTGGTAGTTTCAATACGTCATCATAGTTGTTTGGTGTAATTGTGTTGGATTGTACATGCATTATATAATCTTTAAAAAATTTTGGCAATTGTTTTCTATTATTTCTAATTGGTCTATCTGGAATGCTGTTAATATCATGTAAGTGTTTTGCTTCTCTCTGAGTGAGTGAATCTATCTTGATTTTATTATAATCTTTTTTACATTTCCTTTTGTTATTTCTTTGATGTATGTATGAATCTTTTCCATTTTCTGATATATCGAGTTTATTGTGTTTTGTCTCTATATTTTTTCTTATCTCGTTAAGATGTATTTTGGACCAGTTTGCCTGTTCATGAAATACCGCAGTCCTGGATACTATGAAGTTGTTATTACTATCTATGAATTTGTATCCTTTAGTACCTGGTTCATAACCCATGAACCTTAGTCTTCTAGATATTTTGTCTCCTTTACGTCTTAATTGTTTTGGAATATGTACATCAGCAGTGACTCCAAACACATGCAGATGTGCTATCTGTGGCTTCTTACTATACATTATTTCATATGGAGTCTTGTTTATGACACTAGACCAAAGCCGGTTAATTGTGTAATTAGAGTATATGAGCGCTTCTGTCCAGAAATGTCTACCTATCCCTGCATCCAGGGCCGGATTTAGATGAAAAGAGGCCCTAGGCTATTCCACTTATGAGGCCCTTTCACCAGTGGTGGGATTCAATTTTTTTAACAACAGGTTCTGTGGGTGTGGCTTAGTTGGGGGTGTGGCTTGGCAATCATGTGACTGGGTGGGCATGGCTAGCTGGTCATGTGACTGTGTAGGCGTGGGTAGCTCATCATGTGACCGGGTGGGCGTGGCTATGTGCATAGGGACTACTCAGAGGGCTGAAAAAAGTCATTTCTGACTGGGCCTCGCACTTTTGACCGGTCCTCACACTTATGACCATCCTCACATTTATGCCCGTGCAGCTTTCTTAACAACCATGTCACTCATTTCACAACTGCTTCTCTTCACCATGGTGACAAGATAGGGCAAAAACGTAAAATGTGAGGACAGTCGTAAGTTCGAGGACTGGTCAAAAGTGCGAGGACCAGTCAAAAATAACCTTTTCAGCCCTCTGAGTAGTCCATATGCACAAAAGGACTACCCAGAGGGCTGAAAAAAGTGATTTCTGACAGGTCCTCGCACTTTTGACCGGTCTTCGCACTTATGACTGGTCATCATTTATGCCCATTGTAGCATTCTTAACAACCATGTCACTCATTTCACAACTGCTTCTCTTCACCATGGTGACAAGATAGGGCAAAACGTAAAATGTGAGGACAGTCGTAAGTTCGAGGACTGGTCAAAAGTGCGAGGACCAGTCAAAAATAACTTTTTCAGCCCTCTGAATAGTCCATATGCATAAAAGGATACAGCAATAGAGAGGGATGAAGGAAGGGAAGGGAAATTAGAGTAGGAGTGAGGGTAAGAGTGGTAGGAAGAGAGGAGGAGAAGGAGAAAGGAAGAGGAAGTAAGGAGGAGAAGAAGAGGGGGAGGAAGAGAAAGTAAGAAGGAAAGAAAAGAGAGAGGTGGTAGGTTTGAGGAGAAAGATTGCTGTACAATAAAAAAGATGAAAGGGAAGAAAGCCAACCCCAAACAAATATAAAGATATTAAGATAAAGAATGAATTGTTAAACTTTAAAGAATAAAAGAGAACAAATATGAATAAATAACAATAATTAGAAACACACATACAAACACACAATGTATTTTCTTTGAACAGAGTATTTGGCTAGTTCACAAATTTAAACAGTGTTTAGTCATTTCAATTAAATTTACAATTTCTATATTTCCTTTTTGCCATATTTATTCCTCATCTATTTTTGTAAAAAACTAATATTACCCTTCATCCTCATCTCTAATCTTAATCAAATTCAATTTTTCCCTTCTATTCTATATTATACCCCTTCCCATTGTCATCTATTTTTATATCCATCCTCACATTGGTTAATTATGTAATATTAGTTGTTTAATATAAATTCAACATTTTAATATAAATCAATTAGTTATATAACTACCTTTTTTTATATTAATCAATATTCCAATTATTTCCATGCAATCCAATTTCTTACAAATCAATTAATTATATTTACCAATAATAATAAATCAAATAATTTCCCCCATATATTCCTCCAAACCACAATTTAACCATTTCTGCTTTCAACACAATATACAATTAATAGTATCTCAATTATTACAATTCCCTAGTTAAATAGAGCTTTTTTTCTTTTGTGTTTTAAAATCTCCTCTTTTTCCCTAAATTTCTAGTTGTTTGCACCTACCTTTTTTGGTGAGGAAAAAGAAAAGAAATCTGCTTGCCTAATTTTCCAACGTGCAAAGCCAACAGCCTGCTTTACTTTCTCTTTCATTTTTCAGTATAGCTAGGGGGAAAAAAATCTGCACTCTTTCCAAGCAAATCAGCTGGGGGTCGGGAGCCGATCAAAGCAAGGGCTAATTAGCCTATGCTGAAGCTCCGGGGGCCAATAAAATTACAAAAAAACCCGAACCATTTGTTAAATTGCTGGCTCCCCCGCCCCTCGCCCACCACTATTTATTGGCAATAAATAGTGGTGCGGAGGGGCGGGGCAAGCCAGCAATTTAACAAAGGGTTCGGCTGCACCACTGGCTCTGGGGCGGCCCTTTGAAGCCCCGCGGCAAGAATTTGAAGTTTTTTTTTCCTCTAGCCATCGGAGGCAGCAATAGATGGGGAGTGGGCAAGGTAAGTGAACGGCCGGCGATCCAACAGAGCAGAGAGTGAGGGGGACCGGCGATCCAACAGAGCATAGAGTGAGAGGGAGTGAAGGCGTAGAAACTGCTTTCTCCATCCTGCTCTCTTGCGTCCGGAGCCGGTGGGGAACCACGTGGCAGCCCACGTGGATCCCAGGCAGCGGAACTCAGGCTAGGGAAGGAGTGGGCAATTGTGGGTCTTTTACAACCTGTGGCCTTCAACTCCCAGAATTCCTGAGACAGCCAAGCTGTCTCAGGAATTCTGGAAGTTGAAGTCCACAGGTTGTAAAAGAGCCACAATTGCCTACCTCTGGATACGGAAGGCTGGCGCCGCGCGGTTGGGAGGCGAGGGCCGGGCAAGCCAGCAATTTAACAAAGGGTTCGGCTCAACCCCCTAGAACCCCCAGAATCCCACCACTGTGTAGGCCCCTCTTGATCTTGAGGCCCTAGGCTTCTTTGAGCTTTGTATTTGAGCTTCCTGTTCCTGTGAAAGAACATGTCCTTTAATTTTCTATTGGCTGTTGTCAGATTCCTACGGGGTCATGTAGGGGTTATGTTGGGGTCATAGCTGGCTCTATAGGCAAAAGAGGAACTGCAAATCTTAGGTGCTTGTCTGAGCTAATCTGGTCAACCTCTGGCTTATTGTTTATCTGAGCTCCCAGGTGAAGTTTGGACTGCTCTGAGATGGTGCAATGAAGGGACTTGTCTTCTGAAAGGGTGTTGAGGAATTCCTATTGTGCCTAATGACTTTTGTCCTGTGTTGGATCTTGGGTGAGGAGCTGCTTCTAATCCTATCACTCTGCCTTTGTTAGCTGTCAAACTTTGCTGCAAGCAGTTTTGAAATATTCTGTCTCAAATAAATTTATGCCTGCAGTAGTTGCTTTGCTTATGAATAGAGGCATCTAAATAGTTGGGTTGTTCTTTCAATAAGCTGTAAAGTACTGGCATCTGCTGTGGGCCATTAAGAAAGACTTGGGGGGATGCTTCTTGCCTCTAATAAACATGTTTCTCCATTTCTCATTTAGGGAAATATAAAATTCTGCCTTTTTAATATTCCCCAAAATATTTCATTCTTCTTGGGGGGAGGGGGGGAGGTGCTAATTCCCACAACACTGTCAAACTATTTATTAAGGCTATATTATTGTTGTTGTTGTTGTTGTTGGGGGGGGAAGAGACGAAAGAAATGATTGGGAATAAGAGCCAAAAAAGAATACACAGAATAACACAAAATACACAGAATAAGATAGTTGGTGTTTCCATGTTGGGAACTTGAATTTGTAGGAAAGGTAAAAACAAAAGTTTTAAGACAAATAACTTCTTTTTCAATGTGGTAGATGTAATAATATTACCAAATGCCTAGATTAGAATTAACAACTATTATTCTCTGTGATTCCCAATATGATTGGGTGGGGGGAGAGAAAAAGAAAAGATTGTAAAACGGGGCAAAATGGAAGCATTTACATATCCAAATCTGGTGAAGTTTGAAAAAATAGTCACATATAAAGACATTTTTGACACTGAAGGGAAATTAAAATCTAAGCAAGAATTGGAAGTTGAGGGTATTAAATTATCATGGTGGCTTCAATTGCAAAAACAATCTAGATATGATAAAGACATGAAAATGTACAGCCTTTATAAAGGACAGACAGCCTTCAATCAGATATTGTTGAATTCTGATGAAAAACTAATTAAGAAAATATCTAATTTTTTTACTAAATCGGAAAATGGAGGATGAACAAGTAAAAGACAAAATGATGCACTGGGCAAAAAACTTTAGACATAATATAGAATAAGAGAAATGGCAAAACTTATCAGAAAGAAACAATCAATTAACAACGGCAACTTCTTCTAAGGAAAACTTATATAAAATGTTTTATAGATGGTATCTACCACCTGCTAAGTTAGTTATAATGTTTAAAAATATGTCTAACAAATATTGGAAATGTAACCAAAAGACAGGCACATATTACCACATATGGTGGACCTGTGTTAAAGAAAAAAAAAAAAGAGGGCAAAAATATATAAGTGGGTAGAAAAGATGATAGGAAAACATGTAGATTTTAAACCTGAACTTTTTCTATTAGGTATAACACCAGAAAAATTTGATAAATAAAAATTGTATTTAATATTGCATTATTAATAGCAGCAAGGATTATATTTGCACAATACTGGAAAAATGAAGAAATACCACAAGACAAAAAAATAATTGGGAAGATACTGGATTGTGCAGAAATAGACAGACTTACATTGAAGATTAAACAAAAAGAAGATACAGAATATTATCAAAGAGGGAACTCATTCTACCAGTGGTTGGAAAAATGGGGTGGAGAATAAGAATGTAATTTGTACGGCTAAGGAAATAAAATCATCCAGACAACACAATGTTTATTAACCACTAACAAAACGTAAACAATAGAAAATCAACAAAACTTTAAAAAAAATAGATTGGCATGCAGAAAAAGGTATCTGCACCAAAGCAGATAGAACAGAGGGAGCTGACTCTAGACCCAGCAGAGTTCTCACACACACACACACACACACACACACACACACACACACAAACAAAAAGCTTGCAACACAACTGATTTTGACTGGAAGTTGACCAGAAGCTGCATTGGTGAGCCTTGCTTAGTCAGAGAGCTTAATGGAGCTCCTGTAGAAAAAGGCAGGCTACATACAAAGAGCTTTGGCTTCTGTAGCAAAAGGTGAGAAAGAGGCAGCTTGAGAGATTTGTTAGTAGGTTCCCAGAGATCTTTGGCTGCCAACAGTGTATGCAGAAAAGGTGGAGCAGATCCTTTGCTAGATCCCAAAGGAGGCCTTCAGCCCTCTGGGAATTCTAGTGGCTGTAGGAGGTCATCCAGACATCCATACAGGGTCAAAGGTCACCAACTGCCAGTTGTCACTGAGCAGAGCCAAGATGTTTTCGAAGACGTAAGTAGGTCTTCAGAAGGGCTGCTCTAAAGAGCTTCTCCATGTCTTTTCTTGTTTGGGAGGTGGAAGGTTTGTCCATGAGCCTTTGCCCTGGGATGGGGAAATGGAGAGGGGGAAGGTAGAGAAGGGAAGGGAGGCCCTCAGGACTGGGCTCCTTCCCAGAGATTTACACAGAAGGAGCTTCTCTCTTTGTCCAGATGCTCCCTCTGTCCCAGACACAAAGCAGGTAGAGCAAGTGGAGTCTGGAAAAGGGGTTTTACTCCCTTCCATTCCTTTTCTTAGGTTCCTGAGATTTCGAAAATGTTGCAGAGAAATCTTCCAATGCTGTTGGGGGAGAATGAGAAGGAATGCCAGGCCAGCCAGTCCTTCAACCTCCACCTTGGAAGACGCAACAAATCTGTCTGGCCGAAGAAAAACGAAAATCACGATAGACATTGAGCTCCATAAAGTGGAGCAGCACGGTGAGTACACACTTTGGGTTGAAGGGGATGGAGAGGGAAAGGGAAGGAGCTCCTTTCGGAGTGGACTCCTCTCTGTAGGCCTCTAGAGAAGCCAATTCTGCCTCTTCCTATACTTGAGGTTGCACTTAGGGGCTGGGCAGAACCAAATTGCTCCTGCTCCTCATGAAGCTTCTGAATCCACATTAACTTTCCATAAGTTGTTCTGCTTCCATGAGACTCTTCTGGGAAACTTCACATTTGCTGAGTGGAGCCTATCTCTATCCTGGGAACTGGGGAGGGAGGATATAAAGAATGCAATAGGTCTTTCCCCTAAAAGCCTTTGAATTTGGTCTCCGAGGGAAGGATGCTGCAAAGGGCTGATTTTAGTGTCTTTCCTTCATCTGGAGGAGATCTAAAATTTTGCTCTGATTCCACCCTCTGTGTCTCCTTTCCCAGGTTTCCCTCCAAAGGACAGCCGAGGGAAAGAGAAGGTCCTCTTCGAGAGGAAGGACCTTTTCCAAGCAGCGCAATCAGAGCTGGCCTGTATAAGAAGAGACCAGGAAATAAGCCAATATTTGCGCCAAGTGGTCTCTGAGAGGAGGAGAGAGACGCAAATAGTAGGTACCCCTTGGAAGTAGAGGTTTCCTTCACTGGGCTTTGCCTCCGGGTTTCAAACCCACTCTTTTTTGGCCCAATCTCAGTGTGGGGCAAAAGATTCCTTAGGATGGACAGAGTCTCAGAAGGGTTCAAGCTTTCCTTGTAAAAGGAAGCGCACTGGGGATTCTGGGAGAGTCCGTTGCCCTGACTGACAGCCGAACTCCTTTCAGTTGCACAGGAGCATCGCCTAATCCAGGTCCTCAGTGTGATCACTGCACTGTTTCACCTTAAGAAAAGTGTGCAAATGAGGGTCCCAGTGCCCGGAAATAAACATGTGATGGGGAGGGGGTGAGTTAAGAATGATGGAGAGATATGAGAGGAAAAGGGAGAGGAGGAAAGCTACTGCGAATTCTCAGAAAGTTTACCAAAAGCTCAAAAGGACCCTTAACAATTTTCCTTTGGACTGAAAGGTGAGCTGTTGCAGCAACATATCAGGTTAAAACAGGCTGGGACAAAGAAGATGTTCTGGAGCAACTTAGTTGAGCTTGACTTTTCTGATTGTCTCCTCTTTTGTTTCCTGGCAGGCTCTGTTGCAGGAGCACAGCTTTGTCAATGGATTAGCTGCATTGCTGGAAATGTATGATCTCAGGTCAGTCTATTGTTTCTTTTATAGTGGGTGAGAAAAGTCTTTTTGGGGTACTCAGTCATTAAGAAGGGGGAGGGCATTCAGTTGAGCCAGCTTATCCTATTCTTGTGGGAAAAATGGAACGGAGGCTTGCTCATTAATATGGGCACTAATGTCTCTTCCTTCTTTTAATCCCACAGCAAGATAACACCAGAAAGAGATGAACCAATAGAATCCATGTTGATGGACATTTCCAGTTTTTATTGGATGGCTACCCTGGATGCAGAGGAGGAAGATCTTTCTGAGGTACCACTTTAACCAACATTTCTGGGATTTCCTTCCTAGTGTTGCATGGATGGGAAAATGTTCTTCAAAAGAAAGAGCACCATCTCTTATGTTTCCTTTCAGGTGGAGAAGAAGTTGCTGGAGGAGGCCTTTGGCCTAACAATGAGGAACCTACTCCGACAATCTCCCACGACAGAACAGTTTGTTTTCATTCTGAAGGTAAGGGTCCAGAAGTTCCATGGTAGTTCGAAGGAACACTACCACAGATTGCACAAGTGTGTTTCGGCAGCAAGATTCTTGATTCTCAGAAATGAGAAAACATCTCTTTTCTTTGTCAATTCCACAGAACTTGGACCCACGTGGGAAACTCTTTTTGCCGGCGATAAACCAGCTCCTGTCCTGTGGAAACCATCATCCCAGGATAGATGTACGTAGCAAAATTAAATTAACATAAATTGTAGCCTTTGAGTCCCCCACAGCTCTTGGGACCACACCCTCAAATAATCTCCCTCTTGGTGCCAGAGAGAGTGCAGGGGGGTCTTTTTCCTCTCATTCCACCTGAGGAAATTCTGGGAAGGATATCTTGCTAGTAATATGTGAGTGATGGGTCAAGGGAAGGAGAATTACTCTCCAAGAACCTTGGCAACACGGTGAGGCATTTCTTTTTCTTACAGCTCGATCAAGTCCAGCAGGCTTTCCCTGATGTTCCCAGGGAAATCTGGCAGGCTGGAACCACCTACGAAAACATCAATGAAGGTAACTTTCTTGAGAACACTAAGGGGAGGGGGGAGGGTTACTTATGACCTGTCCTCTTAGTTACGACAGTCACATCAACCGTACACTAATTTCATCACATTTCGAGTAGTTGGCAAGAAGTTCAAATTTACAATCCTTTGCAGCATCCAATGGTTACGTGATTGCAGTTTGAGATATTTTCATTGTTTTAAGACAAAAAAAAAAAAAAAAGGAAGAAACCAGCCACTGGATAATCTGCATTTGGATTTACCACCACGTGATTCACTTAACAATTGTTGTAAAAACAATTGTGAAATAGAATCCGGTCATGTGGCAACTTGATTTAAAACTGTAATGACTGATCATGCAGAGTTTGATCTCCCTTGTTGTCATAAATTGAGGACAACTCCCATAGATCGAAAACCTGTATATGTTTTCCAGCTGTGTAGCAAACAGATCAAATTTCAACATCTGTTTCTTTCAATTTTCCTCACCTTTTATTTCCATGCAGGAGACCTAGAAATAGAGGAGTTGTGACCTCCACCCTTCGCCGTTGAGCCACCTATGAAGAAAAGCTACCATCTCAGGAAATGGCCCTTTGGTTCTTCCTTCTATCAATTGCATAAATTATGTATAATAGTTGAATTTGATCTGTTAAAACTTCTGACTGTATAATAATTGTTGGTATCTGTGTTTGTAGATCACTGGAAGATCAGAACTCCCTCCTGCTGAAGTTTCCCTTGGGGTTTGGAAGATGGCACTGGGGCTGAAGATGCTGTGGAGCAGACGCCGACCATCATCGTTTTTAATATGCTGCAGCAGGTTGGTAGTATGCAGGGTTGGACTAAGAGATGGTTCCGTTTCTGCAAATGTGGGGTTTTGTTCTCTCAAGCCTATGGTTGATTCTGCTTTCTGCCCTGTGATTTGTCTCTTCTTAGGCTGGGTAGCAGCTTGGACAGAATTCCACGCGGTTCCTGTAACGGACCTGCTTGCTTGGACCATCACCCGGCTGGATCAACATCTCCCCAGGATAGAAGAACAACGAAACACAGATGGATGGACTTGAGTTTTTAATGACAGTGTTTATTTCTTGTATCTATGGGACACTTATATGTCTCCAGCTATATGCCACCATTGAAGGCAAACACAAGGCAAAGAAGACAGAAGTTTAGTCAAAGGTGTTACCTTCAGACTATCAAGATTCCGTTAATGTAGCCTTACAATAAGGTCGAATTAGCCCATTTAGTCGTATTTCCTGTCTCGTTTCCCTTGGAGGACTGACACAATGTCTGCAGGTTGTTGGAATTGTGTGTGTGTGTGTGTGTGTGTGTGTGTGTGTGTGTGTGTGTGAGTGAAGCCTCCCAGGTAAACAGACAGGAAACGTGCCTAAAAGTGCTAATTCGACCTTATTTTAAGGCTACATTAACAGAACCTTGAAAGTCTGAAAGTAGCCCTTTTGACTGAATTTCTATCTTCTTTATCTTATGTTTCCTTAAATGGGTGGCATATAAATGTCCCATAGATAGAATGTATGTATATGTTTATTTATTGTATTTTGCTTGTCGTATTCTGTTTTTAATTGTATAATTGATTTTATGATTGTTTGCTACCCATTGTCCCTTGTTTGACATGGGCCCCTCTACAAATTGGATAAATAAATAAGTATACTTTGAATATTTTTCCTTCACTTGTTTTCCTTGCTCTTTTTTTTTAATTTCATTATTTTTTTAAATCTGTATTTGTATTTTGGTTATTTCATTTCCAAATATAAATAAAGGTACAATATAAGTCTGTCTTTTGTGGAAAATTCTTTATTGCATCCATCAAAACCTTGAGTATAACTGAACTGAAGTTTTAAACAGTCAGGGAAAATAAGCCCATGGATTCGTTGATAAATGTTACTTTTTTTTAAAGTAATGTCTTAATAACCCTAAGGAATGTTTTATAAAAAGTTGTAAAGACCCCCAAAAACAAACATTTGTTGATTTGTTTGTTTTCAAAGCTTTCTATGTATATCTATCCCCCAAAAGAATAAGATGATAATAAACCTAAAGAATGCTTTAGGTTTATTATTAAGCCTCCTATACTACAACCTCTTACAATAGTAGACAACACAGAATCAACAATAGAGACCTTCAAGTTTCTAGGTTCCATCATATCGCAAGACTTAAAATGGACACCTAACATCAAAAAAGTCATCGAAAAAGCACAACAAAGAATGTTCTTTTTGCGCCAACTCAGAAAGCTTAGACTGCCCAAGGAGCTGCTGATCCCGTTCTACAGAGGAAGTATGGAGTCTGTCATCTGCACCTCTATAACTGTCTGGTTTGACTCTGTGACCAAACAAGACAGACACAGACTTCAACGGAGAATTAGAAGTGAGCAAAAACAATTGCTATCAGGCTGCCTTCCATTGAGCACCTGTATACTGCACGAGTCAAAAAGAGGACTGTGAAAATATCTACAGACTCCTCACATCATGGGCATAAATTGTTTCATCTTCTACCCTCAAAAGGATGTTATAGGGCATTGCAGACCAGAGAAACTAGACACAAGGACATTTTCCACCCCACCCCAACCCCCACATGCCATCACTCTGCTAAACAACTTGTTGGAAGAAATATCCATCTGGTTCAGTTCCAAGTGGGGAGAAAGACACTGGAAACACGGAGGCTGATTGGAAAGATGGTTTATAGATGAAGCAGAACCACTTGTGATTCTGGGCAGCTGACAAAATGGAGTTGGGAGTAGGTGGGGTTTTATATCTTCTTTGAGCTTTGTATTTGAGCTTCCTGTTCCTGTGCAAGAACATGTCCTTTAATTTTCTATTGGCTGTTGTCAGATTCCTATGGGGTCATGTAGGGGTTATGTTGGGGTCATAGCTGGCTCTATAGGCAAAAGAGGAACTGCAAATCTTAGGTGCTTGTCTGAGCTAATCTGGTCAACCTCTGGCTTATTGTTTATCTGAGCTCCCAGGTGAAGATTGGACTGCTCTGAGATGGTGCAATGAAGGGACTTGTCTTCTGAAAGGGTGTTGGGGAATTCCTATTGTGCCTAATGACTTTTGTCCTGTGTTGGATCTTGGGTGAGGAGCTGCTTCTAATCCTATCACTCTGCCTTTGTTAGCTGTCAAACTTTGCTGCAAGGAGTTTTGAAATATTCTGTCTCAAATAAATTTGTGCCTGCAGTAATTGCTTTGCTTATGAATAGAGGCATCTAAATAGTTGGGTTGTTCTTTCAATAAGCTGTAAAGTACTGGCATCTGCTGTGGGCCATTAAGAAAGACTTGGGGGGCTGCTTCTTGCCTCTAATAAACATGTTTCTCCATTTCTCATTTAGGGAAATATAAAATTCTGCCTTTTTAATATTCCCGAAAATATTTCATTCTTCTTGGTTGGGGGGGTAGGTGCTAATTCCCACAACACTGTTAAACTATTTATTAAAGCTGTATTTTTATTGTTGTTGTTGTTGTTGTTGTTGTTGTTGTTGTTATTATTATTTATTGGTTAATCTTTAGTGAGATTCACAGCCTTTGAGGCTGGTTAATAGCTCAGCAGCTCGAGTCCTAACCAAGGACCTAGGAACTGTTAAGGTATCGTCGGAGGATGTAAGCTGTTCCGAGTAAGGTGGTTTTTTGTAGAGTCAAAATGTTCAAGTCCGGCAAATTTAGAATTTCTAAATATTCTTCTTCTTCTTCTTCTTCTTCTTCTTCTTCTTCTTCTTCTTCTTCTTCTTCTTCTTCTTCTTCTTCTTCTTCTTCTTCTTCTTCTTCTTCTTCTTCTTATTATTATTATTATTATTATTATTATTATTCTCATCTTTCTTTTTACCAATCTTCTTTTCTACTTACGACTATGACTTTGTAGTTTGTATCTTTCCGATTTATATTGGTTTATTTAGTTTCCTAGTATGATTTATGTTGATTGCTTATTTTGTATCCTATGACTATCACTAAGTGTTGTATCTTACAATTTATGAGAAATGCATTTTTCTGATGTCTATGATGATGATTTATCACTTATAGCTTTTATGTACACTAAGAACTTATGTACCGAAGACAAATTCCTTGTGTATCCAATCACACTTAGCCAATAAAGAATTCTATTCTATTCTATTCTATTCTATTCTATTCTATTCTATTCTATTCTATTCTATCCTATCCTATTCTATTCTATTCTATTCAGATAAAAGACAGAGAAAGACCATTTAGAGCAGGAAGTTAAAGGCAAGGAAAGTGTTGAAGGAAGGTGCTAAGACTGAAGGTAGAGTCCCCAAAATTAGACCAGATACAGGTCCTCATCCATCCTCTGTGAATGTGGTTCACAAATAGTCTAAAAATGGTGAGAGAGTAAGTGGCGAGGGTGGGGGGAAGAGACGAAAGAAATGATTGGGAATAAGAGCCAAAAAAGAATACACAGAATAACACAAAATACACAGAATAAGATAGTTGGTGTTTCCATGTTGGGAACTTGAATTTGTAGGAAAGGTAAAAACAAAAGTTTTAAGACAAATAACTTCTTTTTCAATGTGGTAGATGTAATAATATTACCAAATGCCTAGATTAGAATTAACAACTATTATTCTCTGTGATTCCCAATATGATTGGGGGGGGGAGAGAAAAAGAAAAGATTGTAAAACGGGGCAAAATGGAAGCATTTACATATCCAAATCTGGTGAAGTTTGAAAAAATAGTCACATATAAAGACATTTTTGACACTGAAGGGAAATTAAAATCTAAGCAAGAATTGGAAGTTGAGGGTATTAAATTATCATGGTGGCTTCAATTGCAAAAACAATCTAGATATGATAAAGACATGAAAATGTACAGCCTTTATAAAGGACAGACAGCCTTCAATCAGATATTGTTGAATTCTGATGAAAAACTAATTAAGAAAATATCTAATTTTTTTACTAAATCGGAAAATGGAGGATGAACAAATAAAAGACAAAATGATGCACTGGGCAAAAAACTTTAGACATAATATAGAATAAGAGAAATGGCAAAACTTATCAGAAAGAAACAATCAATTAACAACGGCAACTTCTTCTAAGGAAAACTTATATAAAATGTTTTATAGATGGTATCTACCACCTGCTAAGTTAGTTATAATGTTTAAAAATATGTCTAACAAATATTGGAAATGTAACCAAAAGACAGGCACATATTACCACATATGGTGGACCTGTGTTAAAGAAAAAAAAAAAAAGAGGGCAAAAATATATAAGTGGGTAGAAAAGATGATAGGAAAACATGTAGATTTTAAACCTGAACTTTTTCTATTAGGTATAACACCAGAAAAATTTGATAAATAAAAATTGTATTTAATATTGCATTATTAATAGCAGCAAGGATTATATTTGCACAATACTGGAAAAATGAAGAAATACCACAAGACAAAAAAATAATTGGGAAGATACTGGATTGTGCAGAAATAGACAGACTTACATTGAAGATTAAACAAAAAGAAGATACAGAATATTATCAAAGAGGGAACTCATTCTACCAGTGGTTGGAAAAATGGGGTGGAGAATAAGAATGTAATTTGTACGGCTAAGGAAATAAAATCATCCAGACAACACAATGTTTATTAACCACTAACAAAACGTAAACAATAGAAAATCAACAAAACTTTAAAAAAAATAGATTGGCATGCAGAAAAAGGTATCTGCACCAAAGCAGATAGAACAGAGGGAGCTGACTCTAGACCCAGCAGAGTTCACACACACAAACATACACACACACACACACACACACACACACACACACACAGACACACACACAAATCTTGCAACACAACTGATTTTGACTGGAAGTTGACCAGAAGCTGCATTGGTGAGCCTTGCTTAGTCAGAGAGCTTAATGGAGCTCCTGTAGAAAAAGGCAGGCTACATACAAAGAGCTTTGGCTTCTGTAGCAAAAGGTGAGAAAGAGGCAGCTTGAGAGATTTGTTAGTAGGTTCCTAGAGATCTTTGGCTGCCAACAGTGTATGCAGAAAAGGTGGAGCAGATCCTTTGGTAGATCCCAAAGGAGGCCTTCAGCCCTCTGGGAATTCTATTGGCTGTAGGAGGTCATCCAGACATCCATACAGGGTCAAAGGTCACCAACTGCCAGTTGTCACTGAGCAGAGCCAAGATGTTTTCGAAGACGTAAGTAGGTCTTCAGAAGGGCTGCTCTAAAGAGCTTCTCCATGTCTTTTCTTGTTTGGGAGGTGGAAGGTTTGTCCATGAGCCTTTGCCCTGGGATGGGGAAATGGAGAGGGGGAAGGTAGAGGAGGGAAGGGAGGCCCTCAGGACTGGGCTCCTTCCCAGAGATTTACACAGAAGGAGCTTCTCTCTTTGTCCAGATGCTCCCTCTGTCCCAGACACAGAGCAGGTAGAGCAAGTGGAGTCTGGAAAAGGGGTTTTACTCCCTTCCATTCCTTTTCTTAGGTTCCTGAGATTTCGAAAATGTTGCAGAGAAATCTTCCAATGCTGTTGGGGGAGAATGAGAAGGAATGCCAGGCCAGCCAGTCCTTCAACCTCCACCTTGGAAGACGCAACAAATCTGTCTGGCCGAAGAAAAACGAAAATCACGATAGATATTGAGCTCCATAAAGTGGAGCAGCACGGTGAGTACACACTTTGGGTTGAAGGGGATGGAGAGGGAAAGGGAAGGAGCTCCTTTCGGAGTAGACTCCTCTCTGTAGGCATCTAGAGAAGCCAATTCTGCCTCTTCCTATACTTGAGGTTGCACTTAAGGGCTGGGCAGAACCAAATTGCTCCTGCTCCTCATGCAGCTTCTGAATCCACATTAACTTTCCATAAATTGTTCTGCTTCCATGAGACTCTTCTGGGAAACTTCACATTTGCTGAGTGGAGCCTATCTCTATCCTGGGAACTGGGGAGGGGGGATATAAAGAATGCAATAGGTCTTTCCCCTAAAAGAGACATAGCCAGCAACCACAAAAGCCTTTGAATTGGGTCTCCGAGGGAAGGATGCTGCAAAGGGCTGATTTTAGTGTCTTTCCTTCATCTGGAGGAGATCTAAAATTTTGCTCTGATTCCACCCTCTGTGTCTCCTTTCCCAGGTTTCCCTCCAAAGGACAGCCGAGGGAAAGAGAAGGTCCTCTTCGAGAGGAAGGACCTTTTCCAAGCAGCGCAATCCGAGCTGGCCTGTATAAGAAGAGACCAGGAAATCAGCCAATATTTGCGCCAAGTGGTCTCTGAGAGGAGGAGAGAGACGCAAATAGTAGGTACCCCTTGGAAGTAGAGGTTTCTTTCGCTGGGCTTTGCCTCCGGGTTTCAAACCCACTCTTTTTTGGCCCAATCTCAGTGTGGGGCAAAAGATTCCTTAGGATGGACAGAGTCTCAGAAGGGTTCAAGCTTTCCTTGTAAAAGGAAGCGCACTGGGGATTCTGGGAAAGTCCGTTGCCCTGACTGACAGCCGAACTCCTTTCAGTTGCACAGGAGCATTGCCTAATCCAGGTCCTCAGTGTGATCACTGCACTGTTTCACCTTAAGAAAAATGTGCAAATGAGGGTCCCAGTGCCCAGAAATAAAAATGTGATGGGGAGGGGGTGAGTTAAGGATGATGGGGAGATATGAGAGGGAAAGGGAGAGGAGGAAAGCTACTGTGAATTCTCAGAAAGTTTACCAAAAGCTCAAAAGGACCCTTTGGACTGAAAGGTGAGCTGTTGCAGCAACATATCAGGTTAAAACAGGCTGGGACAAAGAAGATGTTCTGGAGCAACTTAGTTGAGCTTGACTTTTCTGATTGTCTCCTCTTTTGTTTCCTGGCAGGCTCTGTTGCAGGAGCACAGCTTTGTCAATGGATTAGCTGCATTGCTGGAAATGTATGATCTCAGGTCAGTCTATTGTTTCTTTTATAGTGGGTGAGAAAAGTCTTTTTGGGGTACTCAGTCATTAAGAAGGGGGAGGGCATTCAGTTGAGCCAGCTTATCCTATTCTTGTGGGAAAAATAGAACGGAGGCTTGCTCATTAATATGGGCACTAATGTCTCTTCCTTCTTTTAATCCCACAGCAAGATAACACCAGAAAGAGATGAACCAATAGAATCCATGCTGATGGACATTTCCAGTTTTTATTGGATGGCTACCCTGGATGCAGAGGAGGAAGATCTTTCTGAGGTACCACTTTAACCAACATTTCTGGGATTTCCTTCCTAGTGTTGCATGGATGGGAAAATGTTCTTCAAAAGAAAGAGCACCATCTCTTATGTTTCCTTTCAGGTGGAGAAGAAGTTGCTGGAGGAGGCCTTTGGCCTAACAATGAGGAACCTACTCCGACAATCTCCCACGACAGAACAGTTTGTTTTCATTCTGAAGGTAAGGGTCCAGAAGTTCCATGGTAGTTCGAAGGAACACTACCACAGATTGCACAAGTGTGTTTCGGCAGCAAGATTCTTGATTCTCAGAAATGAGAAAACATCTCTTTTCTTTGTCAATTCCACAGAACTTGGACCCACGTGGGAAACTCTTTTTGCCGGCGATAAACCAGCTCCTGTCCTGTGGAAACCATCATCCCAGGATAGATGTACGTAGCAAAATTAAATTAACATAAATTGTAGCCTTTGAGTCCCCCACAGCTCTTGGGACCACACCCTCAAATAATCTCCCTCTTGGTGCCAGAGAGAGTGCAGGGGGGTCTTTTTCCTCTCATTCCACCTGAGGAAATTCTGGGAAGGATATCTTGCTAGTAATATGTGAGTGATGGGTCAAGGGAAGGAGAATTACTCTCCAAGAACCTTGGCAACACGGTGAGGCATTTCTTTTTCTTACAGCTCGATCAAGTCCAGCAGGCTTTCCCTGATGTTCCCAGGGAAATCTTGCAGGCTGGAACCACCTACGAAAACATCAATGAAGGTAACTTTCTTGAGAAGACTAAGGGGAGGGGGGAGGGTTACTTATAACCTGTCCTTTTTGTTACGACAGTCACATCAGCCGTACACTAATTTCATCACATTTCGAGTAGTTGGCAAGAAGTTCAAATTAACAATCCTTTGCAGCATCCAATGGTTACGTGATTGCAGTTTGAGATATTTTCATTGTTTTAAGACAAAAAAAAAAAAAAAAAAAAGGAAGAAACCAGCCACTGGATAATCTGCATTTGGATTTACCACCACGTGATTCACTTAACAATTGTTGTAAAAACAATTGTGAAATAGAATCCGGTCATGTGGCAACTTGATTTAAAACTGTAATGACTGATCATGCAGAGTTTGATCTCCCTTGTTGTCATAAATTGAGGACAACTCCCATAGATCGAAAACCTGTATATGTTTTCCAGCTGTGTAGCAAACAGATCAAATTTCAACATCTGTTTCTTTCAATTTTCCTCACCTTTTATTTCCATGCAGGAGACCTAGAAATAGAGGAGTTGTGACCTCCACCCTTCGCCGTTGAGCCACCTATGAAGAAAAGCTACCATCTCAGGAAATGGCCCTTTGGTTCTTCCTTCTATCAATTGCATAAATTATGTATAATAGTTGAATTTGATCTGTTAAAACTTCTGACTGTATAATAATTGTTGGTATCTGTGTTTGTAGATCACTGGAAGATCAGAACTCCCTCCTGCTGAAGGTTCCCTTGGGGTTTGGAAGATGGCACTGGGGCTGAAGATGCTGTGGAGCAGACGCCGACCATCATCATTTTTAATATGCTGCAGCAGGTTGGTAGTATGCAGGGTTGGACTAAGAGATGGTTCCGTTTCTGCAAATGTGGGGTTTTGTTCTCTCAAGCCTATGGTTGATTCTGCTTTCTGCCCTGTGATTTGTCTCTTCTTAGGCTGGGTAGCAGTTTGGACAGAATTCCACGCTGTTCCTGTAACGGACCTGCTTGCTTGGACCATCACCCGGCTGGATCAACATCTCCCCAGGATAGAAGAACAACGAAACACAGATGGATGGACTTGAGTTTTTAATGACAGTGTTTATTTCTTGTATCTATGGGACACTTATATGTCTCCAGCTCTATGCCACCATTGAAGGCAAACACAAGGCAAAGAAGACAGAAGTTTAGTCAAAGGTGTTACCTTCAGACTCTCAAGATTCCGTTAATGTAGCCTTACAATAAGGTCGAATTAGCCCATTTAGTCGTATTTCCTGTCTCGTTTCCCTTGGAGGACTGACACAATGTCTGCAGGTTGTTGGAATTGTGTGTGTGTGTGTGTGTGTGTGTGTGTGTGTGTGTGTGTGTGTGAAGCCTCCCAGGTAAACAGACAGGAAACATGCCTAAAAGTGCTAATTCGACCTTATTTTAAGGCTACATTAACAGAACCTTGAAAGTCTGAAAGTAGCCCTTTTGACTGAATTTCTATCTTCTTTATCTTATGTTTCCTTAAATGGGTGGCATATAAATGTCCCATAGATAGAATGTATGTATATGTTTATGTATTTATTTTGGTTGTCATATTCTGTTGTTAAATGTATCATTGATTTGATGGTTGTTTGCTACCCATTGTCCCTTGTTTGACATGGGCCCCTCTACAAATTGGATAAATAAATAAGTATACTTTGAATATTTTTCCTTCACTTGTTTTCCTTGCTCTTTTTTTTAATTTCATTATTTTTTTAAATCTGTATTTGTATTTTGGTTATTTCATTTCCAAATATAAATAAAGGTACAATATAAGTCTGTCTTTTGTGGAAAATTCTTTATTGCATCCATCAAAACCTTGAGTATAACTGAACTGAAGTTTTAAACAGTCAGGGAAAATAAGCCCATGGATTCGTTGATAAATGTTACTTTTATTTAAAGTAATGTCTTAATAACCCTAAGGAATGTTTTATAAAAAGTTGTAAAGACCCCCCAAAACAAACATTTGTTGATTTGTTTGTTTTCAAAGCTTTCTATGTATATCTATCCCCCAAAAGAATAAGATGATAATAAACCTAAAGAATGCTTTAGGTTTATTATTAAGCCTCCTATACTACAACCTCTTACAATAGTAGACAACACAGTATCAACAATAGAGACCTTCAAGTTTCTAGGTTCCATCATATCGCAAGACTTAAAATGGACACCTAACATCAAAAAAGTCATCGAAAAAGCACAACAAAGAATGTTCTTTTTGCGCCAACTCAGAAAGCTTAGACTGCCCAAGGAGCTGCTGATCCCGTTCTACAGAGGAAGTATGGAGTCTGTCATCTGCACCTCTATAACTGTCTGGTTTGACTCTGTGACCAAACAAGACAGACACAGACTTCAACGGAGAATTAGAAGTGAGCAAAAACAATTGCTATCAGGCTGCCTTCCATTGAGCACCTGTATACTGCACGAGTCAAAAAGAGGACTGTGAAAATATCTACAGACTCCTCACATCATGGGCATAAATTGTTTCATCTTCTACCCTCAAAAGGATGTTATAGGGCATTGCAGACCAGAGAAACTAGACACAAGGACATTTTCCACCCCACCCCAACCCCCACATGCCATCACTCTGCTAAACAACTTGTTGGAAGAAATATCCATCTGGTTCAGTTCCAAGTGGGGAGAAAGACACTGGAAACACGGAGGCTGATTGGAAAGATGGTTTATAGATGAAGCAGAACCACTTGTGATTCTGGGCAGCTGACAAAATGGAGTTGGGAGTAGGTGGGGTTTTATATCTTCTTTGAGCTTTGTATTTGAGCTTCCTGTTCCTGTGCAAGAACATGTCCTTTAATTTTCTATTGGCTGTTGTCAGATTCCTATGGGGTCATGTAGGGGTTATGTTGGGGTCATAGCTGGCTCTATAGGCAAAAGAGGAACTGCAAATCTTAAGTGCTTGTCTGAGCTAATCTGGTCAACCTCTGGCTTATTGTTTATCTGAGCTCCCAGGTGAAGATTGGACTGCTCTGAGATGGTGCAATGAAGGGACTTGTCTTCTGAAAGGGTGTTGGGGAATTCCTATTGTGCCTAATGACTTTTGTCCTGTGTTGGATCTTGGGTGAGGAGCTGCTTCTAATCCTATCACTCTGCCTTTGTTAGCTGTCAAACTTTGCTGCAAGGAGTTTTGAAATATTCTGTCTCAAATAAATTTGTGCCTGCAGTAATTGCTTTGCTTATGAATAGAGGCATCTAAATAGTTGGGTTGTTCATTCAATAAGCTGTAAAGTACTGGCATCTGCTGTGGGCCATTAAGAAAGACTTGGGGGGCTGCTTCTTGCCTCTAATAAACATGTTTCTCCATTTCTCATTTAGGGAAATATAAAATTCTGCCTTTTGAATATTCCCGAAAATATTTCATTCTTCTTGGTTGGGGGGGTAGGTGCTAATTCCCACAACACTGTTAAACTATTTATTAAAGCTGTATTTTTATTATTGTTGTTGTTGTTGTTATTATTATTATTATTATTATTATTATTATTATTATTATTATTATTTATTGGTTAATCTTTAGTGAGATTCACAGCCTTTGAGGCTGGTTAATAGCTCAGCAGCTCGAGTCCTAACCAAGGACCTACGAACTGTTAAGGTATCGTCGGAGGATGTAAGCTGTTCCGAGTAAGGTGGTTTTTTGTAGAGTCAAAATGTTCAAGTCCGGCAAATTTAGAATGTCTAAATATTATTATTATTATTATTATTATTATTATTATTATTATTATTATTATTATTCTCATCTTTCTTATTACCGATCTTCTTTTCTACTTACGACTATGACTTTGTAGTTTGTATCTTTCCGATTTATATTGGTTTATTTAGTTTCCTAGTATGATTTATGTTGATTGCTTATTTTGTATCCTATGACTATCACTAAGTGTTGTATCTTACAATTTATGAGAAATTCATTTTTCTGATGTCTATGATGATGATTTATCACTTATAGCTTTTATGTACACTAAGAACTTATGTACCGAAGACAAATTCCTTGTGTATCCAATCACACTTAGCCAATAAAGAATTCTATTCTATTCTATTCTATTCTATTCTATTCTATTCTATTCTATTCTATTCTATCCTATCCTATCCTATCCTATCCTATCCTATCCTATCCTATCCTATTCTATTCTATTCTATTCTATTCTATTCTATTCAGATAAAAGACAGAGAAAGACCATGTAGAGCAGGAAGTTAAAGGCAAGGAAAGTGTTGAAGGAAGGTGCTAAGACTGAAGGTAGAGTCCCCAAAATTCGACCAGATACAGGTCCTCATCCATCCTCTGTGAATGTGGTTCACAAATAGTCTAAAAATGGTGAGAGAGTAAGTGGCGAGGGTGGGGGGAAGAGACGAAAGAAATGATTGGGAATAAGAGCCAAAAAAGAATACACAGAATAACACAAAATACACAGAATAAGATAGTTGGTGTTTCCATGTTGGGAACTTGATTTTGTAGGAAAGGTAAAAACAAAAGTTTTAAGACAAATAACTTCTTTTTCAATGTGGTAGATGTAATAATATTACCAAATGCCTAGATTAGAATTAACAACTATTATTCTCTGTGATTCCCAATATGATTGGGGGGGGGGAGAGAAAAAGAAAAGATTGTAAAACGGGGCAAAATGGAAGCATTTACATATCCAAATCTGGTGAAGTTTGAAAAAATAGTCACATATAAAGACATTTTTGACACTGAAGGGAAATTAAAATCTAAGCAAGAATTGGAAGTTGAGGGTATTAAATTATCATGGTGGCTTCAATTGCAAAAACAATCTAGATATGATAAAGACATGAAAATGTACAGCCTTTATAAAAGACAGACAGCCTTCAATCAGATATTGTTGAATTCTGATGAAAAACTAATTAAGAAAATATCTAATTTTTTTACTAAATCGGAAAATGGAGGATGAACAAGTAAAAGACAAAATGATGCACTGGGCAAAAAACTTTAGACATAATATAGAATAAGAGAAATGGCAAAACTTATCAGAAAGAAACAATCAATTAACAATGGCAACTTCTTCTAAGGAAAACTTATATAAAATGTTTTATAGATGGTATCTACCACCTGCTAAGTTAGTTATAATGTTTAAAAATATGTCTAACAAATATTGGAAATGTAACCAAAAGACAGGCACATATTACCACATGTGGTGGACCTGTGTTAAAGGAAAAAAAAAAGAGGGCAAAAATATATAAGTGGGTAGAAAAGATGATAGGAAAACATGTAGATTTTAAACCTGAACTTTTTCTATTAGGTATAACACCAGAAAAAATTGATAAATAAAAATTGTATTTAATATTGCATTATTAATAGCACCAAGGATTATACTTGCACAATACTGGAAAAATGAAGAAATACCACGAGACAAAAAAATAATTGGGAAGATACTGGATTGTGCAGAAATGGACAGACTTACATTGAAGATTAAACAAAAAGAAGATACAGAATATTATCAAAGAGGGAACTCATTCTACCAGTGGTTGGAAAAATGGGGTGGAGAATAAGAATGTAATTTGTACGGCTAAGGAAATAAAATCAACCAGACAACACAATGTTTATTAACCACTAACAAAATGTAAACAATAGCAAATCAACAAAACTTTAAAAAAAATAGATTGGCATGCAGAAAAAGGTATCTGCACCGAAGCAGATAGAACAGAGGGAGCTGACTCTAGACCCAGCAGAGTTCACACACACAAACATACACACAAACACAAACACACACACACACACACACACACACACACAAACACACACACACACACACACACACACACACAAACACACACACACACACACACAAAAAGCTTGCAACACAACTGATTTTGACTGGAAGTTGACGAGAAGCTGCATTGGTGAGCCTTGCTTAGTCAGAGAGCTTAATGGAGCTCCTGTAGAAAAAGGCAGGCTACATACAAAGAGCTTTGGCTTCTGTAGCAAAAGGTGAGAAAGAGGCAGCTTGAGAGATTTGTTAGTAGGTTCCTAGAGATCTTTGGCTGCCAACAGTGTATGCAGAAAAGGTGGAGCAGATCCTTTGGTAGATCCCAAAGGAGGCCTTCAGCCCTCTGGGAATTCTAGTGGCTGTAGGAGGTCATCCAGACATCCATACAGGGTCAAAGGTCACCAACTGCCAGTTGTCACTGAGCAGAGCCAAGATGTTTTCGAAGACGTAAGTAGGTCTTCAGAAGGGCTGCTCTAAAGAGCTTCTCCATGTCTTTTCTTGTTTGGGAGGTGGAAGGTTTGTCCATGAGCCTTTGCCCTGGGATGGGGAAATGGAGAGGGGGAAGGTAGAGGAGAAGGGAAGGGAGGCCCTCAGGACTGGGCTCCTTCCCAGAGATTTACACAGAAGGAGCTTCTCTCTTTGCCCAGATGCTCCCTCTGTCCCAGACACAGAGCAGGTAGAGCAAGTGGAGTCTGGAAAAGGGGTTTTACTCCCTTCCATTCCTTTTCTTAGGTTCCTGAGATTTCGAAAATGTTGCAGAGAAATCTTCCAATGCTGTTGGGGGAGAATGAGAAGGAATGCCAGGCCAGCCAGTCCTTCAACCTCCACCTTGGAAGACGCAACAAATCTGTCTGGCCGAAGAAAAACGAAAATCACGATAGATATTGAGCTCCATAAAGTGGAGCAGCACGGTGAGTACACACTTTGGGTTGAAGGGGATGGAGAGGGAAAGGGAAGGAGCTCCTTTCGGAGTAGACTCCTCTCTGTAGGCATCTAGAGAAGCCAATTCT